>NC_037673.1:171879508-172179508 GCF_003255815.1 Theropithecus gelada | reverse complement strand
AGTAACTCAGTGTTACTCATCAACTGACTGTATTCAGATCTGGGTTTGTTTAAAGGCCCACGTGCCTTTGTTTGCAATGGGCTACTCTGTTTCTGCAAGTGTTGCCATTCCCACTTCACAGATGAGTAAACCATGGCCATGAGAAGTCAGCTGTTGGGCCACGTCAGTGAGTGATGTGTTGAGCAGGTGCAGTAGTGCGCACAGTAGTGTTTCCAGTAGCGTTTCTCACCTTCCCTGGTGAAGGGTCTTTTTAGTTGCAAACCAACTTGCCACCTCAGCAGCAGAAGTTGAATGTTGTTCATGTCACTGTGAGTAAATTTTGATGCATTATTTCTTGTTTTTGCAACCATCTGTCATTCCTGTGGTCTCTGCCATGTTTATATATTCCCTCTAGAACTGGAACCAGATGTTGAGGGTTTGGGCTACATCTTAATATTTGATTGATTCCCTCTTCCATCCTTGTGGATTTTTTTCTCCTCTGGGTTTATGTAAATTACTGATCCACACTGCCTGTCACTTAAACAAGATGAAACTTTGCATTTAACTAGTGGGACACTTGTAGCAACAGGAAAACACACATCCATGAGCAAAGAGTCCCAGTGTATGTGAGTTTTTGCAGACTCTCAACGTCTTGATGACACCATCTCTGTGCCTTAACTTTGAAGTACTGGAGGAGTTCAAAGGTGGGTCCATCCTGGGGAAATGACATGCGTCTCAGACCCGCGGCCCCTTTGGTTTGAGTGCATTTTCTAGTTCTGCAGAGCTGGAAGGATGCCGTTCAGAGTCACAGCTGGCCATTTATTATTTGGTCTGTGGAGGCATTTTCTGCAGTTTCTGCTGTACACATCAGCAAGTCGGGTGAGTGGGGAGGTCAGCTGTGAGCTAGATTTTAGTTGGCAGGGCAAGTCTAGGATTCGCTCCACTTGTTCACACACACACTTACTCATCACGTGCTCAAACAGACTGCAGTGTCCACATACCAATGACCCACTGCTGTGTTGGCTGGAATGACAAGTCAGACTGATAGGTAGTTAAGTTTACAGTATCATCTTTTTTGCTGAGATCCAGATATTTGGATGGCGTGAGATACAGAGTAGGATGAGCCACACCACATGGGAAGCTTGTGAAGTGTATGTGCCTTGTTGTTCCCCACACCTTAACCTGTGTGGGTGGGAGGCTAAGCAACTGGAGTCCTGGGAGAGGGCCCTGTGTGGGGATGGGAGGCTGGTGCAGGGAGTCCTGGCCAGAGGCACGTGGATCCAAGGAACAGGTAAGCCCAGAGCAGGCTCCTAGGAGGTCTTGCAGGGGTTGGGGGGTAGGGGCTGGGAGAGGGAAGACAGAATCTGGTTGGGGTGATGTGATGTGTGGGTTGGCCCAGTTTAGAGTGGCCAGGAATGGGGTAGAAATGCCCTTGAGCGTTTTCCTGTTTCCACTCCCTAAGGGTTTTAGTTACACAAAGCACCATGAAATGTCTTCCGGCTTTGGAAGAAAAAGAGCCCACAGACAGAATTAAAAGGTAGGTCCTGTTTTAAGGAAGAGAGTAGAGGTTGAATAGAGTGTGCTGCAAACTCAGAGATACGTAGATGTAGGGGAGGCGTTGCCTCCTTTTCTCTCTCTGACACTGTGGTGCAGTGGAAATAATGCTGGCTTCATACTTGGGCAGAATCAGATTTGAATCTGGCTCCAGCAGTGATTTATCTGAACCCACTTTGCTCATCCATTAACCCGGGATGATGAATCCCCTTCTCCTTGGGTCGTTAGGAAGATTAAACAAGATACAGTCTGTAAAGTGTCCAGCACAGCACCTGGCACACGGGAGCTGCTTAATAAGCCTTCCCCTTGCTTGAGGTGGAGCAGCTCCCAGGGAGAGCACAGGGGCCTGTTACGGGTCCATCAGCCTTCTCAGCTCCAATGCCGCCGCTGCCGAGTGAGCCACATTCATCATTCCAGAGTGAGTGCTGTGAAGGGAGGTTATGGATCCATCACACCCCGGGTGCAGTGGGAGGTTCAGAGGAGAAATATGAGATCTGCTTTCCATTTGCAGTCTGTTTGGGCGCATGATGGGTAAGTGTGTGTGAACAAGTGGAGCATAACTCAGACTGCACAGGAACAGGTGGAGGAGGAGGAGGGCGAAGCTCCTGCTAGCTGAGCCTGCTGGGAAAGGGTCACATGGGGAGGGGCTGGCCTCAGTGCAGGCCTTGGGTAGAGCAGAGGTGAGTGCAGGGCAGGGGACAGGTGAGGGGCAGTGCTGCAGCTTGGAGCCAAGCCAAGGTGGTGGCCGTCAGTGTCCTGGACGTGAAGACGGTCAGGGCCAGTAGGAGATGGCACTGGAGGGAAGAGGGAGGGAGGGGTGTCAGGTTCTGGGTGGTTTCAGTTTGGACTGGCTGGTAGAGTGGCTGGCTGAGTAGGTAAGAGACGGATATACCTGGGTTCAGATCCTTTCCTGCCATTGCTAACAGGGAGACTTTAGCCAAATTACTTCACCTCCATGATTTTGCTTGTCTTTAAGATGTGCCTGATGGTCGTGTGACTTAGGAGGGTTACATGAGTTGCTGTGTGTAAATACCTGGCACACTGTGGGGGTGCAGGAAACAGCAGCTCTTGTTACGTAGGTGCTAATACCATGTGTGTGCTGTATAACCTTCCTACCTTAGGAAGGGGCTTTCGCTGTCCCCTGGGCTCAACACATTGTGTCTAAAAGGGAGGGATATAGGGTTGTAAAGAAGATACTGTAGCCTTGAAAAGGGGATGGGATTTGGAGAAAATGAACATTTGACACTTATTTTTTGTTATTTGTAGAGCTAAGGCCATTTAGCTTTCAGGAACACTAAACTGGAAACTATTTAGCCAATGTTTATATAGATTTACTAACAGTTTAAGTGTTTGGGATGGTTAGTGATGAAGAGCCATAAGTTGTTGAATTTTAAGACATCCGGCAAGAGGCATAAGTCATTGAATTTTAAGACATCTAGTATCTCACTCTTTTACCATTTACAAGAAGCAGACCTGCGTGTGAAAACATGCCCACCTGACCAGCAGTGTCAGTGGCAGAGTCACCAGGTACAACTTGCCCGCTGTCAGGGACCACTGGGGCACCATGGGTCTAGCAAGAACAAGTTGATAAATTCCCATTTCCTGTTACCTTCCTGATAAGGTTACTAGAATACAGGTCAGGGAGTGGGGCAGATGCAGCAAGGACTCTGTCCAATCATCTCAGGATGTCCTTGGAGACCAAAGGAAATCTGGGCTGGCACAGGTTGATTTGTAGCTGGTCATCAACTGTACCCTGAAGGGGGATTACAGTCAGATTCGAGAATAGCTTCTCTTCGGAAGTATCACGGTCGAGCTCAGGTTGAGGGTGATCAGGCCCGTGATTGTTTATTGAACGTTTATGATGGGCTGTGTCTCCTCCAAAATGGCGGCCACAGTGCTTTGCTCAACACATGGGAGGCCCTCTCACACTCTGTTGGGTTGACCACAAATTGAATTCGTCTGGATAGGACTGTACAAGGGAGAGCGATAAACCAGACCACTGTACCTTGGACCTACTCTTCAGGTAAAAACTCGTTCAAGGAGGTTAGAGAACTTGTTCAGGGTCAAACGGTCTGTATATGAGTTTGAAGCCCGTGTTCCTTTCATCCCAGCTGTTTAAATTCAGCCTAGTCTAGATGTGGCTTCACAGTAATACAGATGTAAAGGCTTAGGGTCTTAGGAGTTTGACCATCAACATGGGATTCACCTGGTTCTTTGTGGGAAAGTTGTCACATTGCTGATGGGCAGAAACCAAGGGACAGAGAAGCTTTAGCTTGGAGACCTGGAAACAATGCATTAAGGGGAAGAGGGTTCATTTATTCAGCCAGTCACTCAGCCCCTCTCCTGTGCCAGGCCTGACTGGAGCACTGAGGGTACAGAGGTGAAGGTCCCACAGCCTGGTGTGCAGATGGTGACAATTCATGTGAGTGGTTTCATTAAAAAGCAAGACAGATCCCACCTCTCCCTTGCCTAGAACGCTCCATTGGCTTCTCACGGCACCTTCCTCAGATCTGATCTTCCCAGGCTGCTTTCTCAGCATTTAGATCTTAATTTAGAAGGCCTCTCTAAGCTTTCAGGTAGAGCAGTCCTCTCTAACCTGAATTTTAATGTAGCCTCCCTTTGCCCCATTGCTGGATCTCTTGCCACTGATTTTAATTGTATTCAGCGTACTTATCATCGGAAGCTACTCCTGTTTGCTTCCTTTGTGGCCGTCTCCCCTGCCAAACGTGCTGGCAATTTTGCCTGACATGTTCATAGGCGTACCCCACATCTCCAGCACCGTGCCCAGTAGTACGCAGCAGGTGTTCAATAAATAGCCATTAAATAAACGAATGCATGGGAAAGGAGTTACCAATCTGGGCACAGTGACAAGCAGGCTGTTAGTCCTTGCTTGGTGGGGATTGGGAGGGGAGGAGGCAAGAGGGTGGGATCCCAGAGTGGTGGGTACTGTAATCCCCGGTTCACAGCGTGGGAAGCAGGCTGTGTTTCCTTGCTCCAGTGACACAGCTGTCAGGCAGAGAAGCAGGATCTGTACATTTGTGTGCAGCTTCAAAGCCCAGGTCTTCTCCAGGAAGTCAGTTTTGCTTGATCCTGGCTGTATACTGGAACCACCTGATGTTCAGTCTCTATGCCAAGCAAGCTCCCCAGGGGATTCTAACAGGATGGAGAACTACCACCCTAGGACCCGGTGCTTCTCTGGTCTGTGGAAAGGTGAGTGTTGTCACAGAAATGGCACAACAGTGCCTGGGAGTGGAGGAAGAAGGCACTGGGGTTTGTCTTAGAAGGGTGGGTAGGAATCTGCCGGGCAGCTGTTGGAGAAGGTCTGAGGCAGAGGGGCTGGTCTCTGCAAAGGCATGGAGACATGAACCGTCCTGGTCTGGTGTGGACAAGGAGCAGGGCAGCGGGGCAGGCAGGGTGAGGATGGATTCCTTGAATAGTGTTGCATTGAGGAGAGTGTTGACCAATGCATTTGGACTCCTCTGCCTTGTCTGTCATGGTCTAACCCATGTCTTTTCTGGATGTGGTTTCTTTTGTTTTTTTTTCCTTTTCTTTTTTCTTTCTTTCTTTCTTTTTTTTTTTTTTTTTGAGACTGAGTCTCGCCCTGTCACCCAGGCTGGAGTGCAGTGGCGCAATCTTGGCTCACTGCAACCTCCACCTCCTGGGTTCAAGTGATTCTCCTGCCTCAGCCCCCCGAGTAGCTGGAACCACAGGTGCACCCCACCACTCCCAGCTAATTTGTGTATTTTTTAGTAGAGACAAGGTTTCAGCATGTTGGCCAGGCTGGTCTCGAACTTCTGACCTCAGATGATCTGCCTGCCTTGGCCTCCCAAGTGCTGGGATTACAGGTGTGAGCCACTGCGACCAGCAGGATGTGGTTTCTTGAGGATCCTTTCAGGGCTTTGGCCTCTCCCAGCTCCTTTCCCACTATTATTAGGGTCACAGTTCAGAAGGATGTCAAGACTGGGATTGACCCATGATGGCTTTTTGGATGAAATCAGCTGGATATTGGCTGGGTCACTTTGTTAAAGACCGGAACCTGCGGTGGGCAGCCTGTGCCTGTTTGGATATCAGAACCCACAGGCATGGGACCCGGGCCCAGCTTCCTAACCAGTTGGGCCCTGTTTGCCGTGGAAGCACTTGGGCTGTGGGATCAAATGGTCCCATGCCCTGATCTTGGCCTTGCCACTTGCTGGCTGCATGAACATGAGCACATCTTGTCACCTGTCCCAGTATCAGTCTCTCCATTCTGGGCGGAAGGATTTTCTCACAGACAAGGACTAAGTGTGCTCCTGTAGGCTCAGGACTGGGGGAGAGCCTGTACATGATACAGGACATGCTCCATCAGGTTCTCTCGCCGTCCAAGTCCTGCTTCCCGTGGATTTAAGGGGCTGTGAAGGGCCTGACCGCTGTGCGGAGTTAGGCCCAAGGCCTGCCAGTGGAGCTGTAAGGCCTTTAAAGAGCTAAGAGTTGTGTTTTAGAAAGACCGCCCGGGGCAGTGTGGAAATGCCATGGTTGAGGGAGGGAGTTGCTTGAAGCAGCTCCATCTAGTGCAGAGCTTCTCAAGCAAGGGTGCATCTGAGTATCTGGAGGAGCTGTGAAAGCACGTGTTGCAAGGCCCCACTCTGTGAGAGTTTAGTTTATTTGTTTGTATTTTGAGATGGAGTCTTGCTCTTGTTGCCCAGGCAGGAGTGCAATGGTGCCATCTTGGCTCACTGCAACCTCAGCCTTCCTGGGTTCAAGCAGTTCTCCTGCTTCAGCCTCCCCAGTAGCTGGGATTACAGGTGCCTGCCACCATGTCTGGCTAATTTTTTTTTCTTTTTTTTTTTTTTTTTTGTATTTTTAGTAGAGATGGGGTTTCACTATGTTGGCCAGGCTGGTCTCAAACTCCTGACCTCATGATCCGCCCACCTCGGCCTCCCAAAGTGCTGGGATTACAGGTGTGAGCCCAGCCGAGAGTCTGATTTTCTAACAGATTCTCAGGGGTCGCTGTTGCTGCTGCTGCTAATGTTTGTAAAGTGGTTAGTCAGATAGATACAGGGCCCTCGCCCGGGGTGCTGCTGGGTTTAAACTTTAGATCTTCTACTTGTAGCTAGCTATGTGGCCTTGACCGGGTCCTCTACCCTGTGTGAACCTTAGTTTCCTTATCTGTAAATTGGAATGCTGGCTACTTCCTAGGATGTTGTAAGAATCCCATGATTTAACGTGTGTAATCCCTCTGCACAGTGCCTGCGGTCAGCATTTAATAGAGGATCGTTTTATTATTTTATTAATACCAGTGAGGAGGCTGTTGCAGAAGTCCAAGGGAGAGATGAAAGAGGCTGAACGAGGCCTGTGGCTGAGGGATGGAGGACATCTGTTTTCTCAGTGGCTCAAAGCCTGTGATCCTCCCTCATTGGAGAGAACACGTTGCTTCCTTCCACAGCGGGAACTTGCTGAAAACCTGCCTGCTGGGTGCCTGTGCAGCCTCTAGAGGGCAGTGGAGCCAAGGCTGCGGATGGAGCATTGTGTGCCCTCTGGGTTGGGGCTGGTCTGTGCTTTCAGCCTTTATTCCCTGTTCTGAAACCCAATTGTGTATTTGCATTGGACTGTCGCCTCCTCCTTGCTCTGTGTACTTGCTGATGCTTTTTGGAAAACACATCACAGGGCACCTCTGATTTCCTGCTCGTCTTGTAGCCTAGGATTAGCAGTAGCTGAAGTGTGCTGCTTTCTGGCAGTTGTGTTCATTTCTCAAGGGCACAGGCGGTACAGATCATGGGGGCCTGCTCCCTGCTCCCAGCAGCTCAGCTGAGCCTAGGATGAACCACAGTTGCTCTTATGCCAGTTCAAAACTTGGGGCCTGTTCCATCTTGCATTCCTCCCCCACTTCCCAGTCCTCACCCATACCCTTTGATCCTGTGAGTGGAGAAATGAAGAGAACTCCAAATCCTTAATCCATTTTGAAGGCTGGCTGGAAGCAGGGCTTTCTATGGGCCTGGTAAGCAGCGCTGGTTGAATCATTTTAGAGAAGGGCAGGTGTTCTTTCAAGGTTATAGAAAGAAAGAAAGAAAAAAACAGAAGCACATTTATAATATTGAACAGTGTACCTTGTCCCAAGCTGTGTACATTTACTTTATTCCATAATAATAATAAAAGGTACTAGTGACAGCAGCGTCCACTCACCGATTGTGCGGTATGAGCCGGGTTCTATGCTAAGTGATTCTCATGTATTAACTCTTCTAACCCCAGTAACTGCCCATAAGATTGTTAATCCTGCAGAAACTGAGGCTCAGAAAGGTCACAGTAACACACATAGGGCCAAAGAACGGTGCTATTAGAAATTCAAACCAGTGTGTCTGACTCCAACTTGCTAAAAACCTGCCTGCTGTCCAGACTCCTTCCTCCAGAATCACTGGGCATGGTTGACTCCATTTTTAGCCCAGCTCTTTCCAAAAGACATTAGACATTAGAAAGGAGAAGGCCATGGCTTCTACAAAACAGTCTGTCTAGCACTCACGATACTGTCGCGTAAGATTCAGCTCAGAGCAGGGATTCAGAGCCAGATTGCCTGGGTTCAAGTCCTGGCTCTGCGACTTACCATCTTTGCAACCTTGGGCAAATTCTTTGATGTCTGAGCCTTAGTTTTTTCATTTGTAAAATGGGGGATGATAGTAGCTACCTCACTGGTTTTCTCTGAGGGTTAAATGAGTTAATATATGTAAAGTGCTTAGATTAGTGCTGGGCACTAAGGAATACCTCAGTAGATGTATCATCATCATCATCATTATTATTATCATTATTATTATTATTGTCATCATCATCATTATTCTTAACCATTATGCTGTATGCACCCATATATTCTCAGTGCCTGACATATATTAGGCGTTGGTGAATATTGAATAAAATGATCCTTTGGATTCAGAATTTTTTTTTTTTTTGAGTTTTGGAGGGTACCAGGAGCTAGCTTGATGTAAAAATGAATCAATGTTAGACCCTGTCCTCAGGACTTGTCAGTCTGGTTGGAGAGGCCAGGCATGGGTGTGATTACGGTAAAGGGCAGAAACATACCATGGCAGTCCTGATGTGGGCAAAAGCACTTTTGGACTGGGGTGCAGGCCATGGGCCGGCTTCAGAGGAGGTGGCTTTGGAATTAGACCTTGTAAGGTGGGAGGAGGAGAATGAGGGGAAGAGTGGGTTGGACCAGAGAATTCAGGCTTCTGTTGGGCCTCGTATACCAACAAGTTCACAAACGAACGTTGAGTCAGATTGGGTTTTTATTCATTCAGCAAATATTCATCCAGCATGGTTGGAATCAGGCACTGAGACATCGTGGTGGCTTTGAACTGGGCCTTGCCCTCAAGTGCCCTGGGTGTAATGGGACAACAGCCAAGGAGACAGGTGATGGTTATTCAGTGTGATGAGGGGCAGTATTGACTTGGAGCCTCTTAGATGTGGGTGAGAGACACCCGAGTCAGACTGGTTTAAGCAGAAAGGAAATTCACACTGGCTCATTTACCTGAAATATATTCAAGTGTGGCTGGATTCGGGGGTCTCAAAATATGTCTTTAGGAAACTGCTTCCCTCTTTCCCCTGCTTTTCTCTGTGTTGGCTTCACTCTTTGGCAGAGTGTCTCTTTGCAGTGTCACAGGTGGCCTCCAGCAGCTCCTGGCTTCCAAGTTACCAGCTCAGGGAACCCCAGCAGAAGGAGGATGCCTCTTGATCAGTAGTTTACTCTGGCGTTGTGGAATTGAGTATTATAGGACATTGTCAGTCATATGCATTCACCGTGGCTGCAGGGATTGCCTGCCCACCCCTGCGAGGAGCACAGAGATACAGGGCATATTAGTTTTGCCCAAATCACATGGGCTGAGGTGGGTGGTGGGGGGAGGAAACTGTTATTTCACAAAGAAAATTCAGATGCTGTCACCAGGCAAAACCCACAGATGTCCACTACAGCTACCACCGTGGAACAGAATAATTCACCCATTAAGCACCTGGCTTAGGACCCCAGTTCCCAGGGATGGAATCTCAACTCCACCATTTACAAGTTGTGTGACCGTGGCTGGGTCACTTCACCAGTCAGCCTGAGTCTCAGTGTCCCATCTGCACAAAGGGAGTGATGGCCCACATCGCCAGCTTGAATCACCGTGAAAGCACCTTGCAGAGAGTCCAAGCAGGCTCAGGCAGGTGGCGCTGCAGTTTGGTGTGGCATGAACTATGTCTCTGGCCTGTTATCCAGCCAGTTCCAGGGCAGCTGTCTGCAGAGAGCAGCCGGATGTAGCACAAAGAGCCAGGCTGTCCTGGGTTCAAAGCCTGAACCTCCCACTTAGGAGCTACACATGTTCCTGCTCCATGATGATCACCTTTCCTGCCTCCCAGGGTAGTTGGAAGTGTCAAGGGGACATGTAGACAGCCTGGTACACTGTTCTGTGAGTGGTGATAGCTGTGTTCATAGTACAGTTACTCCACAGCATGCCAGGAGTCCGGATGTGAATCGAACAGGACAGACCCCGTACTCTGTGAACAAAAGCCCATCTTTCTGGGTAAAGGGTACATTTGGCCAGCAGCCAAGGGCCCTGGGAAGGCTTTGTGCAGCCCGGCCCTTCCCTCCTTCAGTTCAGCGAGGGGTGGGTACAGCCTCACGGAGGTTCATGTTTCACTATTAATTATCCCCCAGGCTCTTTTATCAGCCTGTCTCTCATTCCCACCACAAGGCTGTCAGCCAGACAGTTGGAACAGAATCTCATCTGGAGTGTGTTTGCTCTTCTCCCCCATCGCTGGCAGAGATCTGGGATCAGCTCTGCATTAGGACAAGTTGTAAGTAAACACACATTTGCTCAAATGTGGCCCTCCTCCCATTCTGTAGCCTTGTCTTGGATTTGGGCAGCTTCAAATCAGGGAGCCAGAGTGTTTGGAAAAGACCTGAAAGTCATTTAATTCAGCCTACCCACTTCACAGAAGAGTAAATGGAAAATTGGAGGTTACATTGCTCATGTTTATATGAACTACTGAGGATACAGAAAGAGCTGGAAATCGGGTCTTCCGACTGTTAGTCCAAAACTTTTCCCACAAAAACCTAGCGCTTCATTCCAGTAACACATATTGAACATCTGCTAGTATATTCCAGGCCCTATTCTAGGCACTATAAAAACAGAGTTGAATAAGAAACAATCTCTGCCCTTGAAATGCCTAGTTTCCATTCATTCATCCATCCATTTGTACATTCATGTTTCTGTCCATGCAATCACCAATGTGGTGTTTTATCTGTTCATCTCACTACCCATCCATCCCCCTATTCATCCTTTACTCATTTTTCCATCTGTCTCCTCTCTCCATCCATCCATGAATACATCTGTTTATCTCTTTATTCATCCAGCCATCAATGTGTCTGTAAGGCCCCAAGTCCTAGGCTGTGCTGGGATGGAGATAAGTATGAAACAATCTTTGCTGTTTAGGCTTTTACATCTAGTGGGGACAGATGCAGAAATCTGCCTCAAAGGATGTATAAAAGGCTCTCGTACACAAAAAAGGACTTGCAATTCTGCCTCTTATTTCTGTGAAGGCTTCATTCTAAGGGTTAAACTAGTGCTGCATCTGGGTGGGAGTTTCCCAGTGGGGAAGATGGGGAAGAACCTTCTAGGCTGAGGTAACAACAGGAGCAAAGGCGTGAGGGTGTCCGGTGGGTGTAGGAGGAAGAGGAGTTGTGTGCCATTTCATGACTCCTTCGAGGAGCAAACTGGTCAGTTTTAGTCAACAGGGGTTGTCAAAGCCCATTTGGAGAGGACCTTGAATCCCAGAGCCAGAATGCCACGCCGTGGGCGTTTGGGAGGCACTGTAGGGTTTTCAGCAGGAAGTGACATAGGTAGGCGAGCATTTCCCAGAGAGGCCACTCCAGGCAGTAGCATTAGAGACAGAGGAACTCAAGTGTAAGGAGTGTTTAGAGCCTGTCCTGACAGCCTTAGGACGGTTGACATCCTGCCTGAATCAAGGTGTCCATAGCAGAGATGGGGCCTGCAGGGTGGGGTTTGAGCGACATGTGGAGAAAGTTAGTAGAACTTGAATGGTGATGTCAGAGATGTCTGACTGGGGCTGGAGGGATGGAGGGAGGAAGTATAGATGACAATGCCATTTGCTCAGCTGAAGACCACAGGAGGAAGAGGGTTGTAGGGGATGCTGGAACAGTAATGCATTCAGTTTTAGACGAGCTGCATTTGAGGTGTCTGTGGGATCACTGGGGAGACATTTAGGACACAGTTAATTATAGGATCTGGAGCTTGTGAGAGGTGGGGCTGGGGAGAGCCAGTAAGACATCTGGAGTGTAGAGAGTGCGGATGCATGCAGAGCAGAGCAAGCAGAGGCAAAGCTGGAGTGGAGGCCCGGCATGGACCTTCTGGACTGCGGCAGGCTGTCCCAGGGAGGGAGGAGAGAGAGGAGTGTGTGAATTTTGACAATTGTACTGTGGTTATGTACACTGTTGACATTAGAGGGATCTGAGGGAAGGGTATTTGGAAATAATGTGTGTCCTCTTTGCAACACTTCTGTAAGTGTAAGATTATTTCAAAATAAAAGTAAAAAACAAAAACAGAAGTGATTGTACTGGGTGCAGCAGTGCCTCCTTTACTCATGTGTTATGTTTTCAAATGCCTTTTTGATGTACATATTGACATACAATAAACTACACATATTTAAAGTGTATGATAAGCATACGATAGTTTGATATGTTTTTACATATGTATTTTCTTATGAAACCCATCATTGCAGTCAGGGTAGTGAATACACCTGTCACCCACAGACAATTCCTCATGTCTCCTTGTCATTTCTTTCTGTGCCTGCACCTCTCCCTGCAATAGACAACTGCTATCTGCTTTGCGTCACTGTAGGTTAGTTTGTCTTGAGTTTCGTATAAATAGAATCATATAGCATGTACTGTTTTTTAAATTATTACTTTAAAAATTGAGGTAAAATATATATTTAGTTTACCATCTTTACCATTTTAAAGTGTCTAGTTCAGTGGTAATAAATAGATTTATAAGGCCGGGCACAATGGCTCATGCCTGTAATTCCAGCACTTAGGGAGGCCCAGATGGGCAGGTCACCTGAGATCAGGAGTTTGAGACCAGCCTGGTCAACATGGTGAAACCCTGTCTCTACTAAAAATACAAAAATTAGCCAGGTGTGGTAGAGTGTGCCTGTAATCCCAGCTACTCAAGAGGCTGAGGCAGGAGAATCGCTTGAACCCGGGAGGCGGAGGTTGCAGTGAGCTGAGATCGCGCCACTGTACTCCAGCCTGGGTAACAGACCAAGGCTCCGTCTCAAAAAATTTTTTTAAAAATTATAAACATAAGATAAAGACAGTTATAGGTATATTTTCTCCCATCATCACCTCTCTTCCTTCCCCTTCCCGGCCTCTGGTAACAACCAATCTACTCTCTCTCTTCATGAGATCCACTTTTTTTAGCTCCTGCATGTGAGTGAGAACATGCAATATTTATCTGTCTGTGCTTGGCTTATTTCACTTACCATAATGACCTCTAATTTCATATATATATGTTGCTGCAAATGATAGGATTTCATTCTTTTTTATGGCTGAATATTACTCTGTAGTGTATTTTTGGTGAAATCTTTAAATTTTTTCTAGGTTTAAGATCATGTCCTTTGCAGACAAGGCTAATTTGATATCTTCCTTTCAGATTTGGATGCCTTTTACTACTTCTTCTTGCCTAATTGCTCTGACCCAGCATGTACTCTTTTGTCTTGCTTCATTCAGTCAGCATAATTATTTTGAGATTCATCCATGTTGTTTCTTGCAAAAGTAGTTCATTTTTATTTCTGCAAAGTATTCCATTGAATGGATATATCATAATTTGTTTATCCATTTAGCTGTTGGTGGCCATTTGTTTCCAATTTGGGGCTGTTACAAACAGCTTCTATGAACATTTGTGTATAAGTCTTGGTATGGATATATATATTTCCTTTTCTCCTGGGCAAACACCTAGGAGTGTGATGGCTACAACATACGGTAAGTGTATGTTTATCTTTACCACCATGAGAGTGCCATTTCCCCCACACCTTCACCAACACTTGTTATAGCCAGTCTTTTTATTGAAGCCATCCTGATGGGCATGTAATGGTATCTCACTGTGGTTTTAATTTGCATTTTTCTAATGACTTACATTTTAGAGCATTTCTTCATGTGCTTATTTGCCATCTGTAAGTCTTCTTTGGTGAAATGCCTATTAAAATATTTTGGCTGTTTTTAAAAACTAGCTTGTTTGTTTTCTTATTGTTGAGTTTTGAGAGTTCTTTGTTTATTCTGAATATAAATGCTTAATCAGATATATTCTTCACGAATATTTTCTCCCTGTCTGTGGCTTGTCATTTTATTTTTTAAAAAGTTGTCTTTCAAGGTGCAGAAGTATCTAATTTTGATGAAGTCCAATTTATTGAGATCCAGAATGCACAAGGAACTGATGTACAAGAACTTTGTTCTTTTATGGATCATGCTTTTGGTGTCAGATATAAAAAAAATCTTTGATATGATATTCAAGGCCAAATTTTTTTTTCTATGTTTTCTTCCAGAAGTTTTATAGTTTTAGGCTTTACATTTAGGTCTATGATCCCCATTGTTTAGTTAATTTTTTTTTTTTTTTTCTTTTTGAGACAGAGTCTCGGTCTGTCGCCCAGGCTGGAGTGCAGTGGCGCGATCTCAGCTCACTTCAAGCTCCGCCTCCTAGGTTCACGCCATTCTCCTGCCTCAGCCTCCCAAATAGCTGGGACTACAGGCACCCGCCACCACGCCTGGCTAATTTTTTATATTTTTTTTAGTAGAGACGGGATTTCAGCATGTTAGCCAGGATGGTCTCGATCTCCTGACCTTGTGTTCCGCCCGCCTTGGCCTCCCAAAGCGCTGGAACTACAGGCGTGAGCCACCACGGCCGGCCTAGTTAATTTTTTATAGATGATTGCAAGTATGTATCCAAGTTTCTCTTTGTGCATGTGGATATCCAGTTGTCCTAACAACATTTGTTGAGAAGGCTGTCTTTTGTCTACTGCATTTCCTTTGCAATTTTGTCAAAAATTCAAATATGTGTGGGTTTGTTTTTTGACCCTTTCTTCTGTTTCACTGATCTATGTGGCTATTTTGATGCTGATACCATGCTGCCTTGATTAATGTAACTTTATGATTCTTGAAATCTGATAGTCCTAACCCTTCAACTTTGTTCTTCTTTTTCAGAGGGGTGTGTGTGTACGTGTGTGTGTGTGTGTGTGTGTGA
Organism: Theropithecus gelada; assembly: GCF_003255815.1. Classification (NCBI taxonomy): domain Eukaryota; kingdom Metazoa; phylum Chordata; class Mammalia; order Primates; family Cercopithecidae; genus Theropithecus; species Theropithecus gelada. The sequence goes on along the minus strand of NC_037673.1, from coordinate 172,164,725 downwards.
ATTCTAGCTTCTTTGCATCTCCCTATGACCTTTATAATTAGCTTGCCAATTTGTACAGAAAAGCTTCCTGATACTTTAACTGGGGTTGTGTTGAATATATGCAACAATTTGGGGAGAATTGATATGTTAATAATATTGACTCTTCTTTTAAAAGTTGATTTATAGTATTTGTACATATTTATGGGGTTCATGTGATATTTTTACAGGAGGCAGAGAAATTCCCGGCAGAAAAGGGCAGGCTCCCTGGCAAGGGCCCTACCCTCAAGCCTGGAATCGTGGCCCAAAGTGAGAACTTTACATCCCTGTTTTCCTGCTTGAATGTTGCCTTTTCCAAAACCACCCCTGGCCTACCCTGCACCCCCGTCCCGTATCCATAAAAAACCCAGGCTTCACTGGCAGAGAGCAGAGAAAGGGAGAAGAGAAGCAGCAGCTGCACATCAGAGAGAAGCAGTTTGACTTCAGAAGGACAGCTTGGTGGTGGGACTTTGGAGAAAAACGCCTTCCTGTTCCATCCCCTTTCCAGCTCCCCTTCCCACGGACAGCCACTTCCATTGGCAATAAAATCCTCCATATTCACCGCCCTTCAATTTGTTTGTGCAACCTGATTTTTCCTGGATGCTGAATAAGAGCTCAGGTGCTGTGGGTGTGAACACTAAAGGCTGTCACACTGACCCTCTGCCCTCACTGGTGGAGAGCAACCACCTGATATGAAAAGGCAGAGGGCCCACTGAGCTGTTTAACACTTAAGCTGTCTGTGGATGGCAAAGCTAAAAGAGCACACTGCAACACACGCCCTCTGGGGCTTCAGGGACCACAAGTACTCCCCACTCGATGCTGCCTTGGGCCTGCACGGTGTTTTTCTCCTGCCGGCACCCAGAAGCACTCACCTTGGCTCCTGCACCTGATCACCTGCATGCTGCCCCTCCCATGAGGGGTGGAGAGCTGCAGGCTGAGTAAGTGAGGCACCCCGTCATGAGACCTGCAAAGGGGTCAGGGAAAATTTCCTGTTTCATTTTGTGATATGCATAGACTCTTTAATGATCAAATGAGGGTATTTGGGGTATCCATCCCCTCGAGTATTTATCATTTCTGTGGCTTGGGAACATTTCAAGTCCTCTCTTCAAGCTATTTTGAAATATAAAACACATTGGTAACTGTAGTCACCCTACTCTGCTATCAAACATTAGAACTTCTTCCTTCTATAAAACTATATGTTTGTACCCATTAACCAACCTCTCTTTATTCCCCCCTGCACTACACATACCCGTCCTAGTCTCTAGTATCTATCATTCTATTCTCTACCTCCATGAGATTAACTATTTTAGCTCTTACATTTGAATGAGAATATGTGATATTTGTCTTTCTGTGCGTGGCTTATTTCACTTAACAAAATGACCTTCAGTTCTATCCATGTTGCTGCAAATGATATGATTTCATTTTTTATGACCAAATAGTATTCCATTGTGTATATATACCACATTTTCTTTATTCGTTTGTCTACTGATGGATACTTAGGTTAATTCTATATCTTTGCTATTGTAAATAATGCTTCACTAAGCATGGAGTGCAGGTATCCTTTTGATATACTGATTTCTTTTCTTTTCCTTTGGATAAATACCCAGTAGTGGGATTGCTAGACTGTATGGCATTTCTGTTTTTAGTTTTTTGAGAAATCCCCATACACTTTTCCATAGTGGCTGGTCTATTTTATGTTCCCACCAACAGTGTATAAAAAGTTCCCTTTTCTCTACATCCTCACCGTCATCTGTTACTTTTTGTCATTTAGTAATAGCCATTCTAACTGGGCTAGGAGAATATCTCATTGTGGTTTTGATTTGCATTTCCCTAATGATTCGTTATGTTGGGTGTTTTTTAATATACCTGTTGACCATTTGTAAATGTCTATTTATGTCCTTTGTCCTCTTAATGGAATTTTTTATTTTTTTACTGTTGAGTTGTTTGAGTTCCTTGTACATTCTGGATATTCGTCTCTTGTCAGATGGACAGTTTGCATATATTTTAATCCCATTCTGTGGGTTGTCTCTTCACTTTGTTGGTTGTTTTCTGTGCAGAAGCTTTTTAGTTTAATGTAGTCCCATTTGTCTATTTTTATTTTTGTTGCCTATGCTTTTGAGATCTTAGGCACAAAAATCTCTGTCTAGACCAATATCCTGAAGTGTTTCCCCTATATGTTTTCTTCTAGCAGTTTTATAGTTTGGGGTCTTATGTTTAAGTCTTTAATCCATCTCGAGTTGATTTTTGTGTATGGTGAGAGATGGGTCCAGTTTCATTCTTCTGCATATGGATATCCAGTTTTCCCAGCACCAGTTATTGAATAGGGTGTCCTTTCCCCAATGTATGTTCTTGGCATCTTTGTCAAAAATCAGTTGGCTGTAAATACGTGGATTTATTTCTGGGTTCTGTATCCTGTGATAATTCTTAACCAATAACAAGGTCTATCTCCAGGTTTATGGTTGTCTTTTTTAATACTTTAAATACATTGCTCCATTGTTTGTCTTCTTTGCTTGCATTGCTTCTGATGCAAACGTTGTGTTATCTTCATCTTTATCCTACTCTATATGTGACATTTTCCCCCCTGTTTTAAGATTTTCTTTATTACTGGTTTTGAGCAATTTTATTATGATGTGTCTTGGTGTAGTTTTTATTGATGTTTCTTGTTCTTAGAGTTTATTGAGCTTCTTGGATCTATGGGTTTATAATTTTCATCAAATCTAGAAAATTTAGGATGTTATGTCTTCAAATATTTTTCTGTGTATTCTTTTCTTCAGAAACTTCAATGGCATGTATATTAGGTTGTTTGAAGTTGTTCTATGGTTTACTGGCATTCCTTACATTTTTAATACCATTTTTCCTTTCTGTGATTTATTTTGGATAGTTTCTATTGCTGTGTCTTTAAGTTCACTAGTATTTTCTCCTGCAATGACTAATCTGCTGTTAATCCTATCTAGTATATTTTCCATTTCAAACATTGTAGTTTTCATCTCTAAAAATTCAATTTGGGTCTATAAAAATATATCTTCCGTGTGTCTGGTTAACTTTTTAAAAATACGGAATATTTTCAAAATATTATAATAACATAATACAATACGCTAAAATATAGTAACGTAATGTCCTTCTTTGCTCATTCTGGTATTCATGTTAGTTCTAGATTGGTTATGATTGATTTTTGCCTTATTATGGGTTATGTTTTTCTGCTCTGTTTTATGTCTATTAGTCTCTTATTGGATGTCATGCATTGTGAATTTTTCCTTGTGTTGCTAGCTATTTTAGTATTCCTAAAAATGTTCCCGAACTTTGTTTTAAAAAGCAGTTAAATCATTTGAAAACAGTTTATTTTTCGTGTCTTGCTTTGAAGATGACTTGTACAAGACCATAGCTATATGTAGTGTCAGGCTAGTTATCCCTCACTATGAAGGCAAGCCTCTGAGTACTCTACTGAATGCCCTGTGGATCTTGAGGCTTTACAATCTGGCTGGTAGGAACAGGCACTATTCCTGGCCCTCAGAACCTGAAGCTGTTCCCTCAAATGCCCTTGAATGTTTTTTTTCCCTGGCCTTGGATAATGCATGTACTGCTCAGTGCTTTGCTGAATACTCTGGGGAACTCGTCAGAGAGCTCCAGAGTTCTCTGTGTAGCTGTATACTCTTTCGAATCTGCCCTGCACACTGCAGACACCTTAGTATCTACAAAGTTCTGTCCCCCAACTCAGATTTGGCAGACCTCTACCTTGCTTTCCTCTCCCTCCCTGCCCTACTGCCTGGACACGCCAGGCAGCGAGGCAGGGCAGCTGTAGGCTCACTTTGTTTGTTTTCTGTCTCACAGGGATTATTATCGTTTGTTGCCTGATGACCACTGGCCTGAGAACTGTTGTTTCATGTATTTTTTTTTTCTGGCTTTTTGGTTATGTCAGGTAAGAGAGTCAATCCACACCCTGTGAAACCATCTTGCTAGAAGTAGAAGTGTTGCCTTTTTAATATATTATTTTTCCTTCAAAATCCACATTAAAAGGAACCTTCCTCTGTAACAACAACCGACAACTTGACAAAGTGTGTCCCCATTGTCCTGTGATTGCTCTGCTTTTCAAAGTAAGCCTGCGGGGTGAGTGTCATGTCATCCCCATTTTACAGATGAGGGGACAGAACCTCAGAGAGGTGAAGAGACTTGTCCAAGGTCACACAGCCTATAAAGGCAGAGCCAGGATTGAACCCACATCCCCATTATACTTGTAGTTCCCACAGGGGAGACAGAACCACATGAAGGGTTGGCATTACTATATATTTTTTGGGAGAGGCCAATAAATGTGGGCTCAGAGAGTAATATTTCAAGGCCTACAGGGCTAATGAGCCCTAGGAGTTTGTGGAGAGTCAGAGATCTCCAGGAGTTGTTTTCCTAATGCGCTGCCCCCATACCCAACCCCTTCAGATAAAGGAGTGTGCCTTCTACCTCATGCATCCTTCTAGACAGGAGAGCTGGGCTTTTTGCCAGAGCTGTAGACCTGGGGGTCTGGAACTTGGTTTGGCTTTATGGGCATTCATGAAAAGTGGAGAAGAGGGATTAGCGAAGAGGTAATGGATAAGGAGTACTGGTTGCTCAAGTTGGGGAGGTCAGGGAGGTGAGGGGAGGGAGAAGGGAGTACCAGAAAGCCAGTGGGTAGGCTTGCAGGAGCTGTGGGTGGATGGCGTGGCCCCGGGGGACAGGAGCTAGGTCCAGCCGGTTCCCACTATCTTCTGGCTTGTAGGATTATCTCTGCTCCTCCCCCTTTCTCTGAGTGAGAAAGGTGGGAAATAAAATAATGAAGCGTGAGTAGGTGAGGTGTTAGGGAGACAGCTTGCCAGGGTGGGCAGCACAGATGACTGGTGGGTGGGGAGGGAGGTGGTGGGAGGTTAATGTGCAGATCCTCAGATCTCCGAGAAACAGGGTGGAGGGGAGTCAGTCTGGTGTGCAGAGTTGCAGGTGGGGGCACTGGTGGGTGATACCCGAGGCACAGGTGTTTCCTGGGAAGAAGGTGATGTGGTCTTTTCTTGGCTATGGAGGAGATTTTGAAATGTGCTTGGGTAATTTATTTTTAGTGAAATTTCCTTCTGACTGGGTTATTTAAAGTGTAGAATAGAATGGAACATAATAGCTACCATTTATTAAGTATCTACTGTATGCTTGGAATGCATTTCACGTGCATCAACCCACTTCATATCACATTTACCCTGTGAGGTAGGTTCTGTTACTAATTCCATTTACAGGCGAGGAGTCTGTGTCTCAGGGATATGGTGGCTAGTTCAAGCCCCCGCTGCATTTTATTTTATTTTATTTTATTTATTTGAGATGAGAATGATGTTCAGGAGGGAATCAGAGCCTGCTTCAGTGGAAATCATCCAGTAGTTTTTATGGTTTTGTTTCTTCCCAGGGCCTGTTCTTCCACTTAGCAAATTTGGAACTGCAACGTGAGGTGGGATGGGGGCTTGGGAAAGAAAACAACGATTAAAGACACAATGGATACCCAAGAGAAAAGGAAACTTAATTGTACATTTTCATAATAACCCTGTTTGATAACCATTGAGAGAACTCCAAATATGTTGTCCATCTAAGAGCAACCCTCTGTCTTCAGGGAAACAGGAGCTGCATCCCCAGCACTGCCTCCCTGCCTGGGGTTGGGCATTTGACCCTAGCTGTGCCAATCATAGCATTCCACCTCCACAGCAATAGTAATTGGTCCAGGCATGAGCACATGACTCAAACCAGGCCAATCACATCCTTTTCTGAGATTTTTTATTTAACATTGGAGCTCATAACCCTATTTACCCCTTTAGTAAAGGGTAATGGTAGGTCTTCCCAGATCATCTGACAGACACATTCTTAACCTTGTGGAGACACTGACTTGAACAAATTAAACAGATATGCCAATAAAGTAGAGAAAAGATGGGCAGTTTCTCTTTCTCCCTTCCAAAAGCTCTGATTTCTGTTTAGAGAGCTATGTAGTTTTAGAAACATCGACTCTCCCTGTCCCCGTGACACCAGAGGGGACCACCTGGCCTGGGCTGGGCACTCAGCACATCCCATTTCCCCACTGCAGAAACTGCCCAAGATGGGCAGTTACCCAGGCTAGTCCAATCAGAGTGAATTAAAGACTTGTACTAAATGCTGAAGTGCAGTGTCTCTCCTGTTGGATGAGAACCAGGAAGCATGCAGCTACCCAGTGAGCTTCAGTTTTGGGACCAGCAGGCAAGCCAGTCTTGGAATAAGTTTGATTCTTTTTTTTTTTTTAAATGAAGTGTATGTATGTATGTATGTATGTATGTATGTATGTATGTATTGAGATGGTTTCACTTGGTCGCCCAGGCTGTAGGGCAATGGTGAGATCTTGGCTCACTGCAAACTCTGCCTCCTGGGTTCAAGCTATTCTCCTGCCTCAGCCTCCCAAGTAGCTAGGATTACAGGCTCCTGCCACCACTCCTAGCTAATTTTTGTATTTTTAGTAGAAACGGGGTTTTGCCATGTTGGGCAGGCTGGTCTCAAACTCCTGACCTCATGTGATCCACCTGCCTTGGCCTCCCAAAGTGATTATAGGCGTGAGCCACCTCGCCTGGCCTGAGATTGATTGATTTTTTTTTTTTTTTGAGATGGAGTCTTGCTCTATTGCCCAGGCTGGAGTGCAGTGGCGTGATCTCTGCTCACTGCAACCTCCGCCTTCGGGGTTCAAGTGATTCTTCTGCCTCAGCCTCCCTAGTAGCTAGGACTACAGGTACGCACAACACACCCAGCTAATTTTTGTATTTTTAGTAGAGATGGAGTTTCACCATATTAGCCAGGCTGGTCTCGAATTCCTGACCTCCAGTGATCTGCCCACCTCGGCCTCCCAAAGTGCTGGGATTATAGGTGTGAGCCACCGCACCCAGCAAGATTGATTCTTAAGAAAGAGAGACAAGCAGAGATTCTGGGTCTAGCTAGTTCTTCCCTGAAGCTCATCCTATCTCTAGCTCCTCCTGATACGGGAGTCATGAATACCCTCTGTGGTCTAAAATACGACCACAAGCCTCTCAACTGACGACTTAGTCTTGATGCTATTTGAATTCTGGTTCCAGTCAGCTCAAAAGCCAGGTCTATGGGATTTTCCCTCACCAGTTATTTGTTATATGAGTGATTACACTCTTGTTTTTTCTTAAGAAATATATTTTTAAAATTTTAATGAAAACTTAGAAACATATGCAAAAGTAGAATAGTATCAGGTTGGTGCAAAAGTAATTGTGGTTTTTGCCATTACTTTCAATCTGTCAACTAATGGCAATGATCCTGATTTGAATCTAATTCAGACATCCAATTAGAAACTTGACGCCAGGCACAGTGGCTCACGCCTGTAATCCCTGCACTTTGGGAGGCCCAGGTGGGTGGATTGTTTGAGTCCAGAAGTTTGAGATTAGCCTGGGCAACATGACAAAACCCCATCTGTACTGCAAAAACTACAAATATTTAGCTGGGCATGGTGGCGTGCACCTGTAGTCTCAGCTACTGGAGAGGCTGAGGTGGGAGGATTGCCTGAGTCTAGGAAGTCAAAGCCACAGTGAGCAGTGATCACACCGCTGTACTCCAGCCTGCTTGACAGAGTGAGAGCCCCATCTCAAAAAAATTAATTAATTAATTAAAATAAAAAAATTGTAACCACAATATTCTCACACCTAAAACATTAAAAATACCTTCTTAATATCATAAAATACCCAGTGTTCAAGGTTTTTGTTTGTTTGTTTTTGTTTTTGAGATAGAGTCTTGCTCCATTGCCCAGGCTGGCGTGCAATTGCATGATCTTGGCTCACTGCAACCCCTGCCTCCTAGGTTCAAGCGATCCTCAGCCTCCCGAATATCTGGGACTACAGGCATGCACCACCAAGCCTGGCTTATTTTTTTGTATTTTTGGTAGAGAAGGGGTTTTGCCATGTTGGCCAGGCTGGTCTTGAATTCCTGGTCTCAAGTGATCTGCCCGCCTCGGCCTCCCAAATTGCTGGGATTACAGGCGTGAGCCACTGTGCCTGGCATCAAGTTTCTAATTGGATGTCTGAATTAGATTCAAATCAGGATCATTGACATTAGTTGATAGATCTCTTAAGTCTATTTGACATAAAGTTCTCCATGGTTCTCTTTCTTTTTTCTTGCAATTTACTTGTTGAAGACAGTGGGTCATTTGCCTGTAGAGTCTCTCACAGTGTGGATTTTGTAGATTGCATTCTTGTGGTATCATTTAACATGTTCCTCTGTGCTTTTATTTGTTGCTCGGCTTTATTTGGGTGTGGTTGATTGATAGTAAACTGCATCTATTGAAAGTATACAGTTTTATAAATTTTCACAGATGTATACATCCACGAAACCATTACCACAATTGAGATAGTGAACATAGCCATTGTCCCGACGTGTATTCCTGACTCATCACTCCCCCATGGATGCCACCCTCCCATAAGAAAGCACGGTTCTGATTTGTGTTACTATACTTTAGTTTGCATTTCTTAGTGTTTTAGCTAGAATCATAGAATATGTACTTTTTTGTCTGGCTTCTTTCACTCAGCATAATTATTTTGAGATTAGTCGATGTTATTGTTTGCATAAATATTTCATTCCTGTTTATTGCTAAATAATATTCAATTGAATGGCTACATCATGATTTGTTGATAGCCATTTGAATTTTTTGTAGTTTTTGGCTATTACAAACAAAGCTGCTCTGAACATCTGTGTACAAGTTTTTACATGGGTGTGTATTTCCTTTCCTCTTGGGAATTTCCTAAGGGTGGAATGACTGGATCATATTGTAAGCATGTGTTTAACTGCACTACCATGAGAGTGCCGTTTCCTCTGCATTCTCACCAATACTTGTTATGGTCAGTCTTTTTCACTGAAACCATTCTATTAGGTTGGTACAAAAGTACTTGCAGTGTTTGCTCTCAAAAGCAATGGCAAAAACCGCAATTACTTTTGCACCAACCTCATATGTGAGTTGTGTGTGTGTGTGAATTCTAGCTCCTTTGGTAGAATTTTAAAATTAGCTTGCTAATTTGTACAGAAAAAGCTTCCTGGTATTTTGATTAAGATTGTGTTGAATATAGGGATCAAAGCAGGAGAACTGATGTGTTAAATATTGACGGTTCTGGCCGAGCGTGGTGGCTCACACCGGTAATCCCAGCATTTTGGGAGGCTGAGGCAGGTGGATCACCTGAGGCCAGGAGTTCGAGACCAGCCTGCGAAACCCCATCTCTACTAAAAATACAAAAAATAGCCAGGCATGGTGGCAGGCGCCTGTAATTCCAGCCCTTCGGGAGGCTGCGGCAGGAGAATCGCTTGAGCCCAGGAGGCGGAGGTTGCAGTTAGCCAAGATTGTGCCACTGGGCGACAAGGGTGAAACTCCATCTCAGTAAAAAAAGAAAAAAAAAAAAAAAAAGGACTATTCTGACCCAATAACCAGGTATATCTTTCTACTTGTTTGTCTTTGAGAGCTTCTTTCAGCAAGGTTTCATAGTTTAGAGTGTACTAGTTTTCTGCATCTTTTATCAGATATCTCTGTTTCACATTTTTAACGTTTTATAAAATCATATTTTTAAAAGATGTAATTTCTGATTGTTTCTGGCATACAAAAATATAATTTTCCCTAGTCTACACATCTTATATCCTGCAATCTTGCCTGAAGTCATTTATTAGTACTAGTAGCTTTTTTTTTTTTTTTTTTTGCATTTCTTTGGATTGTCTACATAGACAAATACAGTTTTACCTCTTCCTTTCTAATCAGGATGCCTTTTATGTATTTTTTCCCTTTTATTACTGGCTACAAACTCAGAACAATGTTTGAAAGAAGTGGTGAGAGCTTGTCTTGTCTTGTTTCTGATCTCAGGAGGAAAGCATTCAGTCTTTCATCACTAAGTGTGATTTTTTGTTGTAGGTGGTTTGCAGATTTTTTTTTTTTTTTTTATCAGATTCCTTTCTATTCCTAGTTTTCTAAGAGATTTTTTCTAAAAAATCAGGAACGGGCATTGAATTTTTTTGAATACTTTTTATGTCTCTGTAAGTGATCATATGGTTTCTGTTTTTTAGTTACTATTGTGAGTTACATTGATCGATTTTTCTAATAATGACCACCCTTTAATTTCTGACACATAGTCAGTCCAATTGGTTATTATCCTTTTAGTATATTGTCAGATTCAAATTGCTAAAATTTGTTTAGACTTTTTTTCCCTATCTGTATTTATGAGCATTATTGGTCTGTAGTTTTCTTTTCTCACAATGTGTTTTTCTGGTTTTGGTATCTGGGTAATGCTTGCTTCATGGAACAAATTGGGGGAGTATTTGCTCCTCTTCAATTTTTTGGAAGAGTTTGTGTGGAACTGGCATTTTTTCTTCCCCTAAATATTTGATAACATTCACGATGAAGTGATGTGGACTGAAAGTTTTCTTTGTGGGAAGGTTTCAACTACAGCTGCAACTTCTAAAATAGATAAGGGGCTATTCCCCTTAACCATTGCTTCTTAAGTGAGCTTTTGTAGTTTGTATCTTTCATGAATTTGTCTGTTTAATCTAAGTTTTCAGATTTATTCGCATAAAGAGTTCACAATATTCTCTTATCCTTTTAATATCTATAGAATCTATAGTGATGGCAGCTGTCTTATTTTTGATCTTGATAATTTTTATTTTCTTTCCCTTTTTCCTGATCTATCTGGCTAGAAGTTTATCAGTTTTATTTATCTTTTTAAACAACTAGCTTTTATTTTTATTGATTTTCTGTATTGTTTTTCTATTTTGTAGTTTATTGATTTTCATTCTCACTATTTTCTTTGATAATGATGATGATGATTATTATTGTTATTATTTGAGACAGGGTCTTGCTCTGTTGTCCAGGCTAGATTGTAGTGGTGTGATCTTGGCTCACTGCAACCTCTGCCTTCTGGTTTCAACTGATTCTCATGCCTCAGCCTCCCAAGTAGCTGGGACTACAGGTGCACGCCACCACAACTGGCTAATTTTTGTATTTTTAGTAGAAATGGTGTTTCACCATGTTGGCCAGACTGGTCTAGAACTCCTGACTTCAAGTGATCTGCCCGCCTCAGCCTCCCAGTGTGCTGGGATTACAGGCATGAGCCGCTGCACCCGGCCTCTTTGTTTATTTTAAATTTAATATCTCTTCTTATTCTAGTTTTGTAAAGGGAAAGTTGAACTCACTGATTTAATATCTGATTCTTTTCTTTTCTTCTTTTTTCTTTTGAGATAGGTTCTTGCTCTGTTACCCAAACTGGAGTACAGCTCACACTGTAGCCTCAACCTCTTGGGCGGAAGTGATCCTCCCATCTCAGCCTCCTGAGTAGCTGAGACTACAGGCGCATGCCACCATGCCCAGCTAATTTTTAAAGCATTTTTTATAGAGACAAGGTCTCACTATGTTGGCCAGGCTGATTTCTAATTCCTGGGCTCGAGTGATCTGCCTCGGCCTCCCAAAGTGTTGGGATTACAGGCATGAGCCATTGCAGCCAGCAGACCTTTATTATTTTCTAATATAGGCATTTAGTGCTATAAATTTCCCACTAAATGATGTGTTAGCAGCCTCCCACAGATTTTGATATGTTGTATTTTCACTTTCATTCAGTTCAAAATATAAATGTCTTTTGACTTTTTTCTTTGATCCATGGGTTATTTTGAAGTATGGTATTTAATTTCCCAACACTGGGGGTTTTCCAGAGATCTTTTTGTTGCTGATTTTTAATTAACTCTATTTTGGTCAGATAACACACTTTTTATGACTTGAATCCTTCTGAATTTATTGAGATTTGTTTTATGACCCGGAATGTGGTCTATTTTGGTAAATGTTCTATGTACACTTGAGAAGAATGTGTATTCTGTGGTTGTTGGATGGAATATTCTGTAAATGTCAATCAGGTCAAGTGGATTGATAGTGTTATTCATCTTCTACATTCTTGTTGACTTTCTATATAGTTGTTCTATTCATTATTGATGATATTAAAATTTCTGACTATGATTGTGGATTTTTAAATTTCTCCCTGCAGTGCTATCATTTTTTACTTCATGTGTTTTGAAACTCTGTTATTAGGTACATAGGTGTTTAGAATTGTTATGTTCTTTTGATTAATTGTCCCCCTTTATTATAAAATGAACTTCTTTTTATCTTATAGTAGTTTTTGCTTTGAAGTATACCTTGTCTAATATTAGTATAGCCACTCCAGCTATCTTTGAACTGCGTTAACATGCTATGTAATTTTCCATCTTTTTACTCTTAACCTATCGATGTCTTCATATTTAAAGTGTGTTTCTTGTAGACAGCATAAAGTCTGGTCCTGCCTTTTAAAAAAATGCAATCTGGTAATTCCTGTATTTTAATTGGGAGTGTTTAGATCATTTACATTTAATGTGTTTATTAATGTAGTTACTTTTAAGTCTATCATCTTATTATTTGTGTTCTATTTCCCATCATTCTTTGTTTCCTTTTTCCTTTTGTTCTGACTTTTTTTGGATTTTCATTTTATTTTTTAAAATTGACAAATAATAATTGTATATATTCATGGAACACATAGTGATGTTTCAGTACATATAATATATAGTGATCAGATCAGGGTAATTAGCATATTCATCGTCTCAAACATTTTATTGTTTCTTTGTTTTGGGAACATTCAGTATCCTCCTGGATTAATTTTTTAATGATCCCATTTTATTTATTATTATTGTTTTTGAGACAGAGGCTTGCTCTGTTGCCCAGGCTGGCGTGCAGTGGTACAATCTCAGCTCACTACAACCTCCGGCTCCCGGGTTCAAGTGATTCTCATGCCTCAGCCTCCTGAGTAGCTGAGATTACAGGTATGCACCACCATGCCCAGCTAATTTTTTTGTATTTTTAGTAGAGATGGGGTTTCACTGTATTGGCCAGGCTGGTCTCCAACTCCTGGCCTCAAGTAATCTGCCTGCCTTGGCCTCCCAACGTGCTGGGATTACAGGTGTGAACCACCACGCCTGGCCTGTGATTCCATTTTATATGGTGCACTCTTAGTAAATTATTAGCTATAACTCTTTGTTTTGTTATTTTGATAGTTGTTTTAGGGTTTATAAGGTACATGTTTATTTATCGCAGTCTATCTTCAAGCAAGTACTATTATACCACTTCATGTACAGTATAAGCTTACAATAATGTACTTCTATTGACTCCTTCCTATTCTTTATACTTATTGTCATGTATCTTATTTTTGTTTATGTTTTAAAATCCAGAATATATTGTTAGTATTTTTGTATGGTCAATTTTATATAAGGAGTTTCAAAAATAAAAAAAAATTATGTATTTACTTACATAGTTACCATTTTTGGTATTCATCATTCCTTTGTCTAGATCCAGATTTCCATCTGGTATTATTTTTTTCTAATTGAAGGACTCACTTTGACATTTCTTATAGTGTGGATCTGCTGGTGATTAATTTCTTCAGCTTTTGTAAGTCTTTACTTCACTTTCATTTTTCAATATTTTAACTAAGTATAGTGAAAATATTTTATTGTCAATTACACTGAGAATGTTTTTCTTTCAGTAGTGTAATCATGTTTATCTGCTGTCTTCTTGATGGCCTTATTTCTGACAAGAAATCTGTGCCATCCTTATTTTGATTTCTGTCTACATGACATGCCTTTTCTTTTTTCTTTGGCTGCCTCTAAGATGTTCTTTTACTAACTGGTCTTTACAAATTTGATTATAATATGTAATTTTCTCCAGTTTTTTTTTTTTTTTTTTTTTGGCATGGATGTGTGCTTGGATTCTTTGAGCTTCTTAGATCTATGGCAAGTTTAGAAAATTTTTAATCATTGTTTCTTCAGATATTTTTTCTGTCCCCACTTCGTTCCTGTTATTTGGTGACTCAAATTATATACATAATAGGCTGTTTGCCTTGTCCCACAACTCACTGATGCTTTTTTAAAATTAATAGACTTTATTTTTTAGAGCAGTTTTAGATGTACAGAAAAATCATGCAAATAATTCCGATATGTCCATTCTCCCCTCTCCTTCCTATAGTTTTTTTAGTGTGATACATTAGTTACAATTGATGAACCAACACTGATGCATTATTGCTAACTCAAGTCCATAGTTTACATTAGGGTTCACTGTTTGTGTTGTACATTCTAGGTATTTTGACAAATGATGATATCATATATCCACCATTATAGTATCATACAGAACTACTTCTCTGCCTTGAAAAACATCCCCTATGCTCCACCTGAATGTACCTGCTTTCCCTTTCCCTGGAAACCGCTATCTTTTATTGCCTTTTCCAGAATGTCATGTAGTTGGAATCACACAGTATGTAGCCTTTTTCAAACTGATTTCTTTCATTTAGCAATACCCATTTACACTTCCTTCAGGTCTTATTATGGCTTGATAGCTTATCTCGTTTTATCTATCAATAATATTCTATTGTATATATGTTTGTTTTTACCATTCACCTGTTGAAGGACATCCTGGTTGCTTCCAGTTTGGGACAATTATGAATAAAGCCATAATAAACATTCATATGCAGGTTTTTATGTAGACATATGTTTTCAACCCAATTACTTAAATACCTAGGAACATGGTTGCTGGATTGTATGGTAAGAGTATGTTTAATTTTGTAAGAAACTACCAAATTGTCTTCTAGAGTGGCTGCAACATTTTGTATTCCCACCAGCAATAAATGAGAGTTCCTTTTGCTTCGGATCCTTGTTAGCCTCTGGTATTGTCAGATTTTTAGTCATTCTGCTAAATGGCATATAGTGCTATCCCATTGTTGGTTTGATTTGCAATTTCCTAAAGACATATGATGTTGAGCATATTTTCTATGTTTATTTCTAATTTATATATCTTCTTTGATGAGGTGTCTGCTTAGATCTCCTGCCATTTTAAATTTGGCTTGTTTCTTACTGTTGAGTTTTAAAAGATCGTCACATATTTTGGATACCAGTCTTTTATGTGTTTGGCAAATATTTTCTCCTACTGTGCAACTTGTCTTTGTATTCTCTTATCGAGGACTTTCTCAGATCAGAAGTTTGTAATTTTTAATGAAGTCCGATTTTTCAGGTATTTCTTTCATGGATCAGGGTTTTGGTGTTGTATAATAAAAGTCATTGCCAAGCCCGGGGTTATTTAGATTTTCTCCTATGTCATCTTCTAGTAGTTTACATTTAGGTCTATGATTCATTTTGAGCAAATTTTTATGAAAGGTGTAAGGTCTGTGTCTAGAACCTTCTCTCCCTCACTCTCTTCTTCCCTCCCTCCCTCCCTGTTGTTTCTGCATGTGATATTGCGTGTCCACTTGTTTCGGCCCCATTTGTTGAGAAGACTACCCCTTGCTCCATTGCCTTTGCTACCCTTGAATTGCCTTTGCTCCTTTGTCAAAGATCAGTTGCCTACTTGTATGGGTCTATTTCTGGTCTGTGTTCTGTTCCACTGATCTGTTCCATCTATTCTTTTACTAATACTATACTGTCTTGATTACTGTACCTTTACAGTAAGTCTTTTAAGTCAGATGTTATTGGTTCCCTGACTGTTTTTCTTTAATACTGTGTTGGCTATTCTGGGTCGTTCATCTTTCCATATAAATTTTAGAACCAGTTTATCAATATCCACAAAATAACTTGCTGAAATTTTGACTGGGATGGCATTGAATCTATAGATCAACTGACATCTTGGTGATATTGAGTCTTCCTCTCCATAAACATGAAGTATCTATTCATTTAGATTTCTTTTCATTTCTTTAATCAGTTTTGTAGTTTTCCTCATATAGATCTTATACATATTTTATTAGATTTGTAACCAAGTATTTTTTAATGCTAATATAAATGGTATTGTGTCTGAAATTTCAAATTTCAGTGGTTTGTTGCTGGTATATATGAAAACAATTGACTTATGTTTAAATCTTTTGTCCTGGCAAGCTTGCTATAATTGATCATTGGTTCCAGTTTTCTTTTGTTAATTCTTTAGGATTTTTCTATATAAAAATCGTGTCATCTGTGAACAAGGACAGTTTTCATTGATTTCTTTCTACTCTGTGTATGTTTATCTCCTTTTCTTGTCTTAGGGCACCAGCTAGAACTTCCAGTACAATGTTGAATAGGAATGATGAGAGAGTACATCCTAATCTTAGGGGGAAGACATCCAGTTTCTCATAATGAGGTATGACAGGAGCTGTAGGTTTTTTATAGATGTTCTGTATTAAATTGAGGAATTTCTCCTCTATTTCTAGTTTGCTGAATTTTTATCAAGATGGAGGTTGGATTTTGTCAAATGCTTTTTATCCATTTATTCATATGAGCATATGATTTTTTTCTTTAGCTTCTTGATGTGACAGATTATATTTATTGACTTTTGACCGTTTTTTAAAACTATTTGTACAGACACTGTGATGATTTTAATTGCATATGAAATTAACTTTGTTATCTTATCTTCAGGCTTCTTTATCACATCAAAGGTTTACTTGCAAAATTGAACCATTGTTCTTATTCAGTAAATCCATGTTACAAGATGAGCCAGGATTTAGATATGTAAATATATGTAACTTTTTAGCATCTTTCATTTCAAATTAGAACCACGTATTTAGAATTTACTGCTGTAGTCTCGTGATAATGGCTGACATGAGAAGACATTTAAAAAATCCTGAAGTTATCCATACTTGCTATTTATTTAGTCTTCTTGTTTGGAACGAAAAGTAAATAATTCATGAATACTGCCACCTAAGCACCTGTTTCAAATGAAACATCATTCAGCTTGCAAAATAATGTCTTATAATTAAAGAAATAGCAGAAAACCTATGCTAGTTGCTTTTTTCTTCCTGGAGAAGTTGACAGGATAACTGCAATCCTAGGGACATCTCTGTGTTGAATCTGAGAGGTGGAACAAAAAGAAAAGTGGCCTTTTCCATTCCAAGCCATGGAGGTAATGTGTAGAGAAGAGACAACTACATTTAAAGAATACGGAAAGTAACTGGATAAAAGAAGCAGGACTGCCCACTTTAGGAGACAACATAGAGATACTTGCCAAGTCCCGAGTTCAGAATTTTTTTTTGAGATGCATATCAAAGCACCTAAAGTTTGAGAAAAAATGTTCTTCCTGTGATAAGGAACCTGCACTGGGGTTAATTTAAAAAGATGTCAGAAGTCGCAGAGAAGTGGTTCTCAAGCTTTTACGGAACACTGTCCTGTTTGAGAATCTGCTGATATTATGGACCTTCTTCTTTCTACAAAAATGTATAATTGTGCATAAAATTTCAGTAGTTTGTAGTCCCCTACTTAAGACCTTTGCTTTAGTGTAGATTATTACTCCCCTCTGTAAGGTAGGGAGGAAAAATATTCCATTCCTTTCCTCTGGTCAATATCTTTTTTCTTCTCCTTGCACAGTCCAACAGACACACTCGGCCTCCCAGAGACCAGCTGCACCCGCCCCCACCAAGAGACCAGTTTGCAGCAGTGTGATCATTCCACCATCTTTGCTGCCATTTGAATGTTGAACCAGCTTTGCATACCTGGAATAAATTCTATTTATCCATGGCATGTAGTTTTTAAAAAATACATTGTTGAATTTGATTTGCTAATGTTTTGCTGAGGATTTTTGCATTTATGTTCATGAAAGATACTGATCTGAAGTCTTCCTTTCTGGTAATTTCTTTATCTGGTTTTGATATTAGGGTAATGCCGGACTCACAGAATAAGACGTGTTCCCTCTGCTTCTATTTTCTGGAAGAGAATGTAGAGAATTAGTATCATTTCTTCCTTGAGTGGTACAGTTTTACCAGTGAAATCAACTGGACCCGGTGTTTTCTGTTTTGGAAGTTTATTAATTCCGGTTCAATTTTGTTAAAGATACAGGTCTATTCAGATTGTTTCTCTTTGTGTGAGTTTTGGTAGATTGTGTCTTTCAAGTAATTGGTCAATTTCGATTAAGTTATTAAATTTTGGACATAGAGTTGTTGCTCTTTTTATTTTTTTCTTTTTTCCTTCTGTGTAATTATGGGTAATTTCTATGTCTTCAAGTTCACTAGTCTTTTCTTCTGCGATGTCTCATCTGCTCTTAATCTTAGACAATATATTTTTCCTCTTAAACATTATAGATTCTCTCTCTAGAAGTTTAATTTGGGTATTTTGTATATCTTCCATATCTCTACCTAATGTTGAATATTTGGAGTATAATTTTCATAACTATTTTAATGTCTGTCTTTGATGATTTTTTTTTTTTTTGGAAATGGAGTCTTGTTCTATTGCCCAGGCTGGAGTGCAGTAGCATGATCTTGGCTCACTGCAACCTTTGCCTCACGGGTTCAAGCCATTCTCCTACCTCAGCCTCCTGAGTACCTGAGATTACAGGTGCCTGCCACGATGCCTAGCTTATTTTTATATTTTTAGTAGAGATGGGGTTTCACCATGTTGACCAGGCCGGTCTCAAGCTCTTGGCCTCATGTGATCCACCCGCCTTAGCCTCCCAAAGTGCTGGGATTATAGGTATAAGCCACTGCACCTAGCCTTTCTTTGCTAATTCTTACATCTATGTCAGTTCTTGGTCAGTTTGATTTATTAATTATTGTCCTCATTATAGTTTGTGTTTTTACCACCTCTATGCATGCTTGATAATCCCTGATGATTGAATGCCATATGTGAATTTTACTTTGTCAGGTGTTTAATATATTTGTATTTTTATAAATATTTGCTCTGGAATGCAATTTACTTGGAAATAGTTTGATCTTTCTGGGGTCTTGCTTTTATTATTTGTTAGGAAGGTTTAGAGCAATGCTTAGTCTAGGACTAACGATTCCACATGACTAAAGAAAGACCCTTGTGAGTGCTCCATCCAGTGCTCCATGAATTGTTCGATTTTACTGTCTATCTGGTGTCAGTAAGCACTGTTCTTAGCCCTGTGTGAGTGCCAGATAATATTGCTTTGAATCCTTTCAGATGTTTTTTTTTTTCTCCCCACAGCCTCAGGTTTCTTTTCTATTTTGTTTGTTTTAGAGATGGGTTCTCACTGTGTTGCCCAGGCTGTAGTGCAGTGGCTCTTCACAGGCATGATCATTACACACTACAGTCTTGAACTCCTGGGCTCAAGTGATCCTCCCACCTCAGCCTCCCGAGTAGCTGGGACTGTAGGCATGTGCCCACCATGCCTGGCCTAGCCTCGGGTATTTTTATTGCATACATGAGTCGACCAGTACTCTGCCGTTTCCATGAGCGAGACCCACTGCAGATTTCTGGTGCTCTCTCTCTGGGCAGTTACCCTTTCTCTGCAATCTGCTCTAGAAACTCTGCTGTTGTCTCCCTTCCTGGAGTGGAAAATCTCAAGACAAAAAGGAGATTGTAGGTAGATATCAGGAGGAACCTAGTAGAAGAAATTTCTTACTCTCATAGGCATCTATAGGCCAATGGAGATATTCAGCCCTGAAAAGTAAAAAGAAGCTTGCTTTCCAAATGATTCATCAGTTACTGTTTTCTTTCAGTGAATTGCAGATTTTAACACAAAGAAGAGTTTGTAGGCAGACATTGAGAAGAAGCTCTATCTCCTCAACTTAGGGAGTCTGCTGGGATCTGCCTCAGTTTGCCTGCCCTGGGTTATGGTTGCGAATCTCTGTTAATACAGTGATTGGGGAAAATTACAGGGTTCGTCTTATTTTGCATCTCTCAGAGATCACTGTCCTTTGTTGTTGTCTGATGTCCAGTGTCTTGAAAACTACTATTTCATTATTTTATATATATAAAAAAATATGTGTGTTTATATAAAAAATATTTTGTGTGTGTGTGTGTGTGTGTGTGTGTACTTGAGACAGGGTCTCGCTCCATTGCTCAGGCTGGAGTGCAGTCGGCTCACTGCAACCTCCGCCTCTTGGGCTCAAGCAATTCTTCTGCCTCAGCTTCCCAAGTAGCTGGGATTACAGGCGCCTGCCACCATGCCCGGCTAATTTTTGTATTTTTAGTAAAGATGGGGTTTTGCCATGTTGGCCAGGCTGGTCTCCAACTCCTGGCCTCAAGTGATCCACCCGCCTTGGCCTCCCAAAGTGCTGGGATTACAAGTGTGAGCCACCGTTCCCTGGCCTATTTCATATATTTTTAATGGTTTCTTGGTTGTTTTCAATGGTAGGATAAATCAAGATTCTGTTACTTCATCTTGGCTAGAAGCAGAAATTATTTAAGTTTTTATTGTGAGAATTTTCAGATACAGAGTCGTTAAAAGAATGGTGCAATGATTATTTGAATACTTAGCACCTGGATTCAGGAACCGTGTGCGTGTGTGTGTGTGTGCGCGTGCGTGCACAGGTGCACATGTGCATGCTCGTGCCATGTTTATATATTTGCTGGACCATTTGAAACTAAATTGTCGAGGTATCAGGACATTTCACCACTAAATCACTAAATACATTGGCATGAAACGCCTAAAAACGACAGTCTCCTGCATAATCACACCACCAGTATCACACCTAAGAAGATGAAATCATTGCCTTTATCATCTGTATTAGTTATCTGCTGCTGGGTAACAAAACACTCCAAAACATAGCATTTAACACCACAAATATTTTTATCTCACAGTGCCCGAGTGTTAGAAATCTGAAAGCAGCTTAGCTGGATGGTTCTGGCTCAGAGTCTCTCATGAGGTTGCAATAAAGCTTCCAGTTGAAGCAGACATCTCCAGACTTGTTCAGTGGCTGATGTCTGGAAGCCTGAGGTTCTTTCTCCATTGCTCGATCCAGTCTGCCTGCGCATTGTCGCAGCAGGGCAGATGCCTTCACCCAAAGCAAAGGATCTTTGTGTGTGTGTGTGTGTGTGTGTGTGTGTGTGTGTGTGTGCATGAGAGTGAGAGAAAGAGAGAGCAAGTACCCAAGACGGAAGCTGTAGTCTTTTATAACTATTCACAGCAGTGACTTACCATCACTTCTGCAGTATGGTATTAGACACATAGACCAATCCTAGTATAATGCAGGAAGGACTTTGTATGGGTGTGGGGGTGGGGATCACCATGGCCCGTCTTGGAGGCTGGCTACCTCACCATCTAATATCTGGTTCATCTTCAAATTTCTCCAAATGGCAAAAAACAAAAAACAAAAAAACAAAAACAAAAACAAAAAAACAGGATCCATTGCATTTGTCTGTTGTGTCTCTTTGGTCTTTCTAATCTATGACATTAGCTTTTTGAAAAGGCCAGTCTTCTAGAGCATCCCACAGTCTAGGCTTGCTGATTATTTCCTTGCTTGACTTGTTCCTCTATTCCCTGTATTTCCTATGGATTGAAAGTTTAGTCTACAGGCCTTTCAAATTCAGGTTAAACATCCTGCCAGGAAGATATAGCCAAAGCTATGTACTTCACCCGGAGGCATATGTGAGGAGGGACTGCTATTGGTGATGCTGTTTGATCATTTAATTCCAACTGCTTCTTAAACAGACTTTCAACCAGACTACCTGCTTTAAGCCCCATCTTCATGTCTCTTTCAGAGATACTTGGTGCCTTCAATTCCCAAGGGTTTCTGGAGACTTGCAGTGCTAATCAGCCAGCTTCTGAGCTTCCCCACCAGTAGCCTAGGTTTCCGCTTCCTCTGGTCTCTGCTAAAACAGTTATTATCCATCTAGTTTCATTAGTTTTGTTGCTCTCATCTCCTCTTCTCACTGGGACACTCTGAATACCTCCTCTAGGCATCTGTTCAGCTATGACTACGTGGTTCACATATTTTAAAGAAAGCTGCCTTTGGTTATATATCTTTTCATAGTTCCTGTTTAGAGATCACTGTCCTTTGGTTTTGTCCCAAACCAAACAAAACCCACATGTTGACTCTCATTTGGATGAACTCCATGGGGTGGCCCTCATTCTTGGGTCAGGGTAGCATTTTCCAGATTCACTTACTAAGATCTACAAAGGATTAGTAAATAGGCCTGTGAGGAAAGAGTTTTAGGCTCCATTTTTGAGATGCGGAAATGGATAAGGTAAAGTCTCAACGTCAGTACATGGCAGAATCCAGATTGGAAACAAGATCTGCTTGACTCAAAGTCTTTGCACCAGAGTGTAGTTGCAGTGAATATCACTTCAAATAAATGGAAGCCATTTGTCAGAGGTGTTAATCTCTCTCCGGGTAACAGGCATTTACGATTGAGCCATGAGTTTGTGTCTTATTAACTTTGTGCTCTTGGATGAGTTTCTTTGCCTCTTGGAGCCTTCCTTTTTTCGCCTATGATGTGGGTTGATAGTACGTAACTCACAGAGGTTTCTTATGGGCTAAAGAAGATGATGCTGCTTGCAAACGGGTTTCATGTAGCATTCTAAGAATATCAAATACAGAACCTGACTCCCATGCCTATTGATTCCAGCCTGGAGATGGACATAAATACCACTGTGGGGACTGTGGGGGCTAGAGGCCACATGCTAGTTGCCGTTGAAAAGGATGGGGACAGCTGCAGTTCCAGCTCTTCCCACACATGAGAACTTGAGCTCGGGATATAGATCTAATTTTCCAAGAGGAGCCAAAAACCTCAATTTGTTTACGAACGCTCCTGATTTTTAAATGTTGGCATCTGATTGAAACAGAAATCATGTGGACCAAAGTTCTTGACAGCAGGTGAAAGGAGTTTTGGCAGCAAAGCTCCCACAGTGCCGGGCTCTGTGCTAGGGTGGCTGGGGACAAAGGCAAGTCAGTCGGGCCTCCTGGGAGGCTGCAATCCAGGGGTGAGAGCGGCCTTCCATGGAAAAGGGGCACTATAATAGGATTTAGTTAAATGGGATTTGACCCACATTATCCTTGAGCTCCTTAGGCGTGGAACTGCAGAACGCTTTTTGTAGCTGAAATTGAAAAAGTAAAACAATTTGCAGCAGGCAGAGGGAATGTCTTGGGAAACGTTTCTAGGGCTTTCATGTTTCCTGAGGGCTTCCCCTATCTCATTTGAGTTATTCCATTAAATGAGCAATAATCCTATTTTCCTGGGCGGGGGGCACTACGGCTCATAGAAAATAAAGGTCTGAGAATCATACAAGCTGGGACAAGGGAGAGGCCAGCCTGGGACCCAGGATCAGGTAGGGAAGGGAAATTGGGGCCTGACAATATTTGAACACCTAGTGTTCATACTGATCTCATTGGATCTTCCAGGCAACATGTAAGGTCAATCTCATTATCCTCACTTTATAGCATTAACTGAGGCTCAGGGGGATGAAATGACTATTCAAAGACACAAACCCAAGACACTCAGGAAGGTACAAAGTGTCCATGCGCTCCTGAAATCATCTGCAAAATGTTTTATGTTTGTACTTCTGTCCATTTCCCAGGGTAAAGAGCCCAAAACTTTCAAAGGATTCTCAAAGGGGTCAATGATTCTCAAAGGTTAAAAGCCACTGATTTAAGCCAAGAATTTTCTGATTCCAAAGACTGTTCTTCGAGGCCCCCTCTGCCACACTTTGGTTAAGAGAATGTTCTTTAAAGTCAAACTGAAATAAGACCCAGATCTTACTAGCTGTGAGACCTTGTTTCCCCATCTATAAAATAGGGATTCAGCCGGGCATGGTGGCACGCACTTTTAGTCCCAGCTACTTGGAAGGCTGAGGTGGGAGGATGGCTTGAGCCCAGGAGGTCAAGGCTGCAGTGAGCTGTGATTGTGCCACTGCATTCCAGCCTGGGTGACAGAACAAGACCCCGCCTCTTAAAAAATAAAAAAGGATTAATTTATTTCACAAATATTTTATTGAGCCCCTGGCTCTGATTCAGACACCATTCTAGGTGCTGAGGACACACCAATGAATTAAACAGTGTCTCTGCTGTCATTCTTCTTTTTTTTTTTTTTTTCTTCGAGATGGAATTTCACTCTTGTTGCCCAGGCTGGAGTGTAATGGTGCCATCGCGGCTCATCGAACCTCAGCCTCCTGGGTTCAAGCGATTCTCCTGCCTCAGCCTCCTGAGTAGCTGGGATTACAGGTATGTGCCACCATGCCCGGCTAAGTTTGTATTTTTAGTAGAGATGGGGTTTCTCCATGTTGGTCAGACAGGTCTCAAACTCCCAACCTCAGGTGATCCACCCACCTCAGCCTCCCAAAGTGTTGGGATTACAGGCGTGAGCCACCTCACCTGGGCCTGTCATTATTCTTATATTATGTGGGAGGTTAAAGACAACAAGCAAACAGATACTTGTGAGATGGTGATAAGTGGTATGGAGGAAAATGAAGCGGGTAAGTGGGATATGGCATGCTTCAGGGCTGGGGCTAAATATTTTAGTATATTCACAGAGTTGGACAGTCATCACCACCACCCATTTTAAAGCATATTCCTTACCTCAAAAAGAAACCCCATTCTTCTAGGCATCATCCAAGCCCCATAATAACCCCCCCATTCCTGCCCTAAGCAACTACTTATTTCTGGACACCTCATAAAATGCAATCATATAATCTGTAGTCTTTTGTGACTTGAAGCTTCTTCATACAGTCTGGATATAAGAGTTTTAAAAATCTGATATACAGTTTGCAAATATGTTCTCTCAAGTCTGTGGGTTTTGATTTCCTCCTCTTAGCAGCATCTCTTGAAGAGCAGAATTTTGGTGAAGAGCAGAATTTTGATGAACTCCAGTTGATCAACTTTTTTCTTTATGGGTCCTTCTTCTAGTGTTATAGCTAAGAAATCTCTGCCTAATCTATGGTCAGAAGGATTTCCCCCTACGTTTTCTTTTAAAGGTATTTTTTTTTTAAAGAGAGACGAGAAATCTGTGTTCTATGTGCGACGTCTCCATTGGTAAGATTAAAATGAAACACGTTAAAAACACGTGGGAAAAAAAAAAAGACATGTATATGGGCTAGAAAAGGGCCATAGACTCTCACTTCTCATATATTAGTTTATGCTGCATGCAAAATTGCTTATATTTGGCCATTTTTTGATCTATAAAAACAGCAGTTTCATGCTGATGGCCTTTGCAGGTTATTAAGTTGTAGGTAATCAGGTGAGTCACAAGTGTGCATGGTATCACCACTAAATCACTAAATACATTGGCATGAAACGCCTAAAAAGAAGGACAGTCTCCTGCATAATCACACCACCAGTATCACACCTAAGAAGATGAAATCATTGCCTTTATCATCTGTATTAGTTATCTGCTGCTGCGTAACAAAACACTCCAAAACATAGCATTTAACACCGCAAATATTTTTATCTCACAGTGCCCGAGTGTTAGAAATCTGAAAGCAGCTTAGCTGGATGGTTCTGGCTCAGAGTCTCTCACAAGGTTGCAATAAAGCTTCCAGTTGAAGCAGACATCTCCAGACTTGTTCAGTGGCTGATGTCTGGAAGCCTGAGGTTCTTCCTCCATTGCTCAATCCAGTCTACCTGAGCATTGTCGCAGCAGGGCAGATGCCTTCACCCAAAGCAAAGGATCTTTTTTTTTTTTTTTGTGTGTGTGTGTGTGTGTGTGTGTGTGTGTGTGTGTGTGGTCTGTTTATTTGTTTTCTGGTCGAGGCCTTTGGGTTTGCTGAGCCTTCCCTATTATAGATGAGAAAACCAAGGCCTAATGAAGGGAAACATCTTGCCTGTGGATACCCAGCTGTTCTCCACTTACATGCAGGCATTGTGAAGCCCAAAGGTCCTCTGGCACTGTGCTTTCCAAAACAGAGCCCTCCACACTGTATTTGAGCTTCACATTTGAAATATGGATTTGAACATTGTAATAAACAGAACAAAAACCCTTGGATATATTGCATTCTAAATGTTAGCATTTGGAGATGGCCAGCACAGTTTCTTATGCTGTTAACTCAGTTGTCAGCAAGTTTGACACTGAAGTTTGTCCCGCTATCTCTGTATAAGTAAAGAGGACCCTAAAATTGCAAGCGAAGCAAGGTTCTAAATACTGCTAGGATTTTCAACTGCTATTACTTGGTGACCTGGGATTTTCTTAATGTATTTGCAACTTTAAAAAGTTTAAAATTTTTGAAGCTTAAAGTCAGTGCTGAGGTTGAGACATGGCTGTATCTGTCATCCATAATATCTAATTTCTTGTTTTTTTGTTTTGTTTTGTTTTGTTCTTGTTTTTGTTTTGAGCCAGAGTCTCACTCTGTCACCCAGGCTGGTGTGCAGTGGTTCAAGCAATTATCCTGCCTCTGCCTCCCAAGTAGCCGGGATTACAGGTGCCCACCACCACGCCCGGCTAACTTTTGTATATGTAGTAGAGACGGGGTTTCACCATGTTGACCAGGTTGGTCTTGAACTCCTAACCTCGAGCGATCCACCTACCTCGGCCTCCCAAAGTTTTGGGATTACAGGCATGAGCCACCGCACCCAGCAGAATTTCTTATTCTTTTTGATCTATCAAAACAACCTCATTGTTCTCAATGACTGACCTTATAATAAGTAAATGTGATAGAACATATAGTGTCATTTTCCTTTTCCAGTAGAGGAAGATTACATTTCCCAGAGTTTCTTGCATTTGAATAGAGGCCTGTGACTCGATGCTGAGGGCCCCTGGGATGTGGGCAGATGTGGGCTTCTTCCCCTTACACAGAGGCCAGAGCTTTGTCATGGCAGAACCACAGGTGGTGGGAGGGTGGATCTCTGGACCACTGGTTGAGATGGCAGAACCACAGATGGTGGGAGGGTGGATCTCTGGACCACTGGTTGAGGGGTAGAGAAAATCTGCTAAGAAGAGTTCCCTGACCTGCACTGAACAGTGACAGGAGCGAGAAGCAAACCTTCGTGTGTTAAGCCACTGAGATATTGGGGTTTATTACAGCAGATTCTGGTCTATCCTGACTAATACTGGATCAAACAAATACCGTTTCTTGCAAATCAAAACCACAATGAGATATTATCTCACGCCAGTTAGAATGGTGATTATTAAAAAGTCAGGAAACAACAGATGCTGGAGAGGCTGTGGAGAAATAGGAATGCTTTTGCACGGTTGGTGGGAGTGTAAATTAGTTCAACCATTGTGGAAGACAGTGTGGAGATTCCTCAAGGATCTAGAACCAGAAATACCATTTGACCCAGTGATCCCATTACTGGGTATATACCCAAAGGATGATAAATCATTCTACTATAAAGACACATGCACACGTATGTTTGTTGCAGTGCTGTTCACAATAGCAGAGACTTGGAACCAACCCAAATACCCATCAGTGATAGACTGGATTAAGAAAATGTGGCACACACACACACACCATGGAATACTATGCAGCCATAAAAAAAAATGAGTTCATGTCCTTTGCAGGGACATGGATGAAGCTGGAAACCATTATCCTCAGCAAACTAACACAGGAACAGAAAACCAAACACCACATGTTCTCACTCATAAGTGAGGGTTGAACAATGAGAACACATGGACACAGGGAAGGGAACGTCACACACCAGGGCCTGTCAGGGGGTGAGGGTCCAGGAGGGGACAGCATTAGGACAAACACCTGATGCATGTGGGGCTTAAAACCTAGATGACAGGTTGATGGGTGCAGCAAACCACCACGGCACGTGTATACCTATGTAACAAACCTGCACGTTCTGCACACGTATCCCAGAGCTTAAAGTGAAAATAAAAATTTTAAAAACCACAAATAACATTTCTAACAAAACACAGCTCTTATCTGTTCTATGTATTGGGTTCCATGTATTGTTTATTGAAAAGTAAAGTTTTCTGCTACTAAAGGTATCAAAATCTGCGATGGAGTTTGAAGTCAGAATCTTACAGGTGGGGAACTCAAGGGCTGGAGAGGAGAAATAACACCTCCAGGGTCACATAGCTGAGGCAGGGCTAAAATCCTCCGTAGTTTTATCCTGTCCTTTCTTTTGGTAACGGCAGCTGAATTTCCTCCTCCTCCTGCTCAGGCCACATGCTTCGTGTGGGACTCATTCTCAGCCCTCAGCTCCAGGCCTGGCGAATCTATGTCATCTATCACCCAAGCCTCAGTGATTAGCTTGAGGATAGAGGCACGACCCAGTCCAGACCAATCATAGCGAATACCTGGGTTTTTGCTGGAGCTGCTCTCCATGGATGGTTGAATCAATAGGATATAAGTCTTGAGCTACTGGGGGCTGTCTCAGTGTCTCTAGGTTGAGAATGGAGCTAACACAGGGGAAAGCAGAGTTGAAATATGGAGAGAGCCAGACGATGCTTGATGATGTTTGAGCACCTGGATCCAGCCATGCCTGAAGTTGGATCTTTTAGTCACATGAACCAATAAGTTCCCTTTTTGTTTATGTCAGTTTTGACTGATTTTCTGACTTATACATACGATTTTGTGCTTTTTTTCACCAAGGGACAGGAATTACTGTATTTTTCTGTTTTACTGATAAGGAAATGGAGGCTCAGTCCATTTGTCATCAGATGCTTCAAGTCTCGCCAGATTCAAGATTTGATGACCTCCCTTTTGTGTTGGGAATGGCCCACACAGGAACTCTTCTTTGCTTCTGCCCCCTGCTTCAGTGCAGACACACTCTATCCTGTTTCACAAGGGGGTGGTAAACACAATGTCCACTACAGAGTAGGTGCTAAAACATTGCTGAAATGAAATAAGGAAAGAATGCCCCTTTAAAAAAAAACTGTGTAAAGTGTATAATGAGGCAGTTCATCAAGAAATGCAAATGACTCAGCCCTAAAAGATGCCCAGCTTCACTAATAATTAAGAAATACAAATAAAACAGCTATCATCTTTCACTCATGAGTTTGTCAAGGAGCTAAAGGTTTCCTAACAGCTGAGGGCAGGGAAACAGGCTGTTTCCTGGGCTGAGGCAGCAGGAGGGGAAGGGGCACAGTGTCTTTGGAGGGCTGTGTGACAATGTCTGTGAAATGTAAACAGTGTACAAGCCGTTTGCCCTCCAGTTTAGAATGTATTCTACAAAGAAACTCCAACAAATACGCAGAGATGCAAGTAGAAAGCTGTCCAGCAGAGAATTATTTTTAATAGCAAAAACCAAAACCAAAAGAAAACAGAACAAAACTGGAAACAAATGCCCACCAAAATGGATCTGCGTGAATCCCAGTATCCAAGACATGGAAAACATTTTAGCTGCTAGAAAGAATGAGGCAGCCCCAGATGTGTGGGGGTGGAAAGGTGGCCAGGGTATACCATGTGGTTGGGGGAGAACAGGATGTGTGATATGATGCTATTTATGCTGAAAATGAAATCTAATCAAAGTTAAGATGAAGATAAGTTGGGAAGTAGAATTAGGGGGTCAGGGGACTTCTATTTTCAATGAATTAATCCTCTTTACAATTTGATTTTTAAAAATTATGAACATGTGCACTTTACAATTTGTTTACTCCTTTGGATACCCAATAATGCACAAAATTTCAAAAGGCACATGGTGAAGATGTATAATTCTGCAGTTCTCTCAACTATCTGAGATAGAATTAATTTATTCCCAGTATGCATTTAGTGTATTTAGAAGGAGGAGGAGGAGAATGAGTGAGAAAGGGTGGGGGACACAGGCAGCTGCTGCTCTGCGATCGGCAGCTGTGGTCAGGTGTGGAGGTGGGCTGCCCTTTTTGGGGTCACTCTGTCCTTGGTTTCCTGGCGCCAGGCCTTCCTAACCCCGCTGGAGCACTAGCAAAGGCCTTTGGTTATGCCCTGCCCGTGACTACTGGCTGTGGTTCTGCTAGGTCCGGGTCCTACATCTCAGGGCTACAGGGAGTGAGGTGCTGGAATCCCCCAGGACTGCCCCCTTCTTGCCAGCTCCCCTCCAGCTAGGCCTGCCTGGCAGATGCCCAAACACTCATTAGGCAAGACAGGTCTGTAGGCAGATATTTATCCCTGTGCAGCTGTGGGCTGTGAGGAGGCAGCAGGTGCGGGGCAGAGTCCTGTTTACCTAGCGCTGAGCCCGGTAGGCGCTGCCTATTTGCTGAGCTCCCTTCCCGGCCTGGCTCAGGTTGGGCAAGCTCTGCCCTGTTCCTCCCTCCCTTCTCCCTGTGCTGTGCTGTTCAAGGGGGCTAGTCGTTCTTCCCACCTCTTTCCTGAGTGACTGCTGCTCATTCTTCTGTCTCAGCTTCAACACTCCCTCTTCAGGGCCTCCCTGACTACCCTCACTCCAGAGTGGCTGTTGCCACGGCCCACAGTTCCCCATCGCGGTCATTACTTATTTCCCACAGTTACCAGGTTAGTGTTGGTCTTCTCTGCTAGATACCAGATGAGCAGAGACTGGGACAGTTTCGCTCACCACTATTTCCCCAGCCCCTCCCATAGGGCCTGGCACACAGGTGGTGCTCCTCAGGCATTTGAGTGTCAGCCTGAATGAAGGCAGGCAGAGAGCCCTGCATGGGCAAAGGCACAGATGTGTGACAGAGGGTGGCGAGGAGAGGGGGGCGGTGACGATGTATGGTGGGGAGTGGCAGGACTGGAGGCTGGAGAGCGAGGTGGGGTATTGAGCACCTCCTCGTCCTCTCCTTACTCTGAAAGCCTTTGAATGCCACATCTGGGAGTTCAGGTTTTATCTAGTCAGAAATGGGAAACTGTTGGGTAAAGAAAATGCAAATAATACAACCAATGAGAGAATGACAAGCCAGATATTTCATGCTGAATGGTAAATTCTGAAGTTCCTACAGTGGCCTGTGAGGCCCTGCAGCATCTGCTGCCCACCACACCCCTTCCCCATCTCCTTCCCCTACTCGCTGCAGCCACACTGGCCTCCTTGCTGTTTCCTGAACATCGCAGGTATAATTCAGCCTCAGGGCCTGCTGTGGTCCAACTGTGTCCTTTTCAATCTGTAAGTTGAAACCTAATCCCCAGTGTGAGGGTATTAGGAAGGGGGGCGTTTGGGAGGTGAGTAGGTCATGAGGGTGGAGTCCTCACAAATGGAATTAGTGCCCTTATCAAAGAGGCCCGCCTTGTCCTTTCCACTATGTGGGGACATGGTGAGAAAGTGCCATCTGTGAACCAGAAAGCAGACTGTCTGTCATTAGACACCGAATCTGCTGGTGCCCTGATCATGGACTTCTCCGCCTCCGGAATGGTTAGAAGTAGTTACGTTGTTTATAAGCTTCCCATTTTAATGGTATTTTGTTATAGCAGCCCCGGCAGACTAAGGGCCTTTGCACTTGCCATTTCTGTGCTTTTCCCTTGGATATCATGGTTTATCTCCTTTGTTTAAACCTCAGCCTCCTATGGCATCTTACCAGAGAGGCCTTCCATGACACCATGAACAAAGGAGCCTCACCCCCCTCCCCAGTGCCCTGATCCTGCTTTATTTTCCTCTCTAGTATTTGTATCTGTTTACTTGTCTATTGTGTGTCTTCTCCCCATGGATGTCAGCTCTGAGAAGGCAGGAGTATATCATTTCTCTGATTCCCAGCTGTGTCCTCTGAGCCTGGAACATATACCGTTAGGCTCAATAAATGCTCGTAGAATTAATGAATGAATGAATGAATGACTGTGTAGTATTAAGCTAAGCCACCCCGGTCCTGGAATGATGTTAACTGTTGCTCACATGTTCTGTCCTATTGCCAGAGCTCACACACAGCCTTGAGTTCCTTTGCTCTGCACATCAGCCAGGTGAGGAGTGCAGGTCAACGTTATTATCTGCCTTAAATAATAATTATCAATGACACAAAAGCATCATGATCACCTGGACAGAAACCAAAATGAAATGCCTGCAGGCTCATGACGTCAGCAAATCAGTTTCTAAAATATGATGTGCAGGAATTGTGACAAAGAGGATGGAGTCTGCATTGTGAGGCAGATTTTCCCTGTGTTCAATTCCCAGCTCAGCTATTTACTTACTCTGTGACCTGGGACCATTCAAGCCCCTTCTGTGAGCCTCAGCTATCCCTTCTGTCAACAGAGATCATGATTCCCTTGAGTAGATCTAGTGAAGAAGGCATTTGGACCTAGGCATTTCCTGGGCTGCACCATCCACTGTGTTTCCTTTTTGGTGCCAGCATAATATTCCACCAAGTAGAGTCACATGCTTTGTTTAATCAGGTGGCTATTTCCAGACATGGTAACAGTAGCCTCCATTTACTGATCTGCTAGGCGCAAGGCCAAGCACTGCACCTTCCTTATCTCTCCTTCAGTCCTCACTGCAGTCCCGTCAGGTGGGTGCTGTTAATATTTCCATTTTGCATATGAGGTTAAGCAGCTTGTCCAAGGCCACACAGCCCCCCTAAATGGAAGATAATGGAGTTGAAAGCCAAGTTGTCAAATCCAAGAGCTTTCAACTCTGTGCTTTGGTGGGATTTTTGTCCCCCATTTTGCAGATGGAAAATGAGGTTTGGGGAGGCCAGCAACTTGCCCAGGGCAACAGTGAGCAGAGCTGGGATGAGTCAGAATCCAAGTCTACCAATTCTTTTTTTTTTTTTTTTTTTTTATTTTATTTTATTTTATTTTATTTTATTTTATTTTATTTTATTTTTTATTGAGATGGAGTCTCACTGTCACCCAGGCTGGAGTGCAGTAGCGCAATCTCGGTTTACTGCAGCCTCCACCTCCCAGGTTCAAGCAATTCTCCGGCCTCAGCCTCCCAAGTAGCTGGGACTACAGGCATGCACTATGACACACGGCTAATTTTTGTGTTTTTAGTAGAGATGGTGTTTCACCATGTTGGCCAGGCTGGTCTCAAACTCCTGACCTCAAGTGATCCATATGCCTGGACCTCCCAAAATGCTAGGATTACACGCGTGAGCCACTGTGCCGGCCCAAGTCTACCAGTTCTTAACTTATGCTTTCCTCCAGACCTGCCTTCTCACCCTGGGACAGTATCCACGGGTCTTATTTTTCCTGAAGTGGGGACAGTTAAGTGGCTGGGGAGAGATTGGCCCTCTGGTTTCTGCTCCATACCTAGCTGAAGGCTTCAGGATAAGGAGAAGAATCGCTGGTGAGCAGAGGAAACCTATTTCTGCTCTGGAAATGGCTCTTCTCTCCCTTTCTCTTCCCCCACCTCTTTCTTCCCTCCCCTCCCCTTGCTACCCCCCAGAGCTCCGTACCAATTAATCAGCAGACAATGGAGGCTCCAGCTGGGACAAGTGGGCTGGACTCATTAGTACAGAATGATATTAATATCAGAGTCTTTTGAGACAAATGCATGATTCAGGGCAGACGCCTATGGAGGGCTGGCTCTGAAGCTGGTGTGGGAAACGGAACCACGGTCAAAGACAGAGAGAACCGTGTATACGTGGATGGACAACCAGGCCGGGTCCCCGGGATGCCTGAGGGGAAGAAGGGGCAAAGCAGCTCTGCCTTGGGCAGGGTCCCTGTCCTCTTGTGCAGCCTGACTTCTCCCTCCTCCCTGCCTGGGAGGCCTGCATGGGTCACTGGGTCACTGTAACCCTGGGCAAGCTGGAGAGGCAGCGGGGCATGGAGGCCTTCAGGGCTGGATGGGCTGGGGCCGGGTCCCAGCTGCATCTCCTCTCCCCTCTCCCTGTGGCTCCAGCAACTCGCTTCATGTCTTTGGGCCTGTGTCTCTTCATCTGAACTATGGGGTAGTGATAGCTGCCTCTCAGGCTGGTGAGAGGATCATGGGATGAGGTGGACACACTTTGTAGAATGTGGACTAGCGGGGAGTGAAGCGCATCTTCACCATCTCCTCCTTCATTGTTCTTTACACAGTGGGGATAAATGTCAAAAATCTTCCTTTAGGGGCAACAGGAATCAAACCAGCGCCTGCAGGGAGCCTTAGAGATAGAGTTCTGCCTGGTTCCTATGCTCTTCATTTCTTCACTCACTCAGATATTCATTCATTGATTGACCCACTCACACATGTACCGAGCACCTCTCACATTGGCATAATGTGGCACTGGGGATAAAAAAGTGGATGGGACACCATCGCTACCTCGGAGGGACTCTTCGTCTAGTGAGGAGGCTTTCCCTGCCTGGAGGACATGTGTGTGGTCAGAGAGAGCTTTGCAGAGGGGAGGCCATACAGCTGTCCTTGTGGTTTAAGGAGTTTGCCAAGTGGCCTGGGGTGGGGCAGTAGGGACATCATTTATTTGAAAAATATTTATTGACTGACGACTACATGCCAGGCACTGTCCTCAGTGTGGGGACACGGCTGTGGACAGCAGAGATGAAACTGCCTTCAAGGAGACGGCATTCTGGTGGAAGGTCGTAGAAGCCACGGAGCAGTGAGGGGCGGTGACAGGGCTGCTGTTTCGTACCGGCTGGTGCAGCAGGCCTCGGCGAGAGGCGCCATCTGGGCAGAGATCTGCAGGGGCCGGGGGAGTGGCCCACAGGGATACAGGAGCGGAGGGGTGGCGGGACGCATTCCTGAAGTAGAGGAACTCTCTCTGGGCTCTGGGAGAAACAGGACACCCAAGCTGCAGGGGAGGTGGGGGCGTGAGGTACAATGGGGTGTGGGGGTGTCCCCGGTCATCTCAGGCTTTGTAGGTCTGGCTGCTGGAAAATTACTGGATGCCCAGTCACACTGGAATTTTAGATAAACAGCAAATAATTTTTTAGTATAAGTGTGTCCCACGCAAGTTTGCCTTTCTGTGAAATTCAAAAAAAGATTTTTAGTTCCTAATATCCCTTTCTTCTTTTTAAAACATTGTTTTAATTGACCAATAAAAATTGCATATACTTATGGCCTACAACATGATGTTTTGGAATATGTATACAATTATGGGATGACTAAATCGAGCTAATTAACATATGCATTACTTCCCACATCTTTTTTTCCCCTGTGGTGAGAACACTTAAAATCTACTCTTAGCACTCTTAGCGATTTTCAAGAATGCAGTGTACTGTCATTAGCTATACTGCCACGGCGTACCATGGAGCTCTTGCACTTACTCTCCCTAACTGGAACTTTGTGTCCTTTGACCCACAGGCTCCCCAGTTCTCACCCCCTGCCCTCCCAGCCTCTGGTAGCCACCATTCTACTTTCTGCTTCAATGAATTTGGCTTTTTCAGGTTTGCATGTCCGTGTGAGATCACATGGTATTTGTTTTTCTGTGTCTGGCTTATTTCACTTAACATGTCCTTGAAATTCAAACCTAACGGGCATCCTGCCTTTTTGTTTGTGAAATCTGTCCACCCTAGCTGTGGCCTCCCTAAGACTTTGACTTTACTCTGAGATGGAAGCCACTGGAAGCTTTGGGGTGCAGGAGAGATGAGGTGTGACCAGTTTTAAAGGGTCCTGGGTCGTGAGCAGACTGTGGCTGGCAAGGGCCGAAGCTGGGGGCCACTGGAGGTGGGAGGTGGGATGGAGGTGCCAGGAGGGAGTGTGCAGGTGCTGAGGGGAGTCTGTATGTGTTTCGAAGACAGAGCTGACCCCATTTGCTAATGCATTTGTTGTGGGATGGGAGAGATGGGGACATGGAGGACTTCTGGGCTTTTGACCTGAGCAACTGGAAAGATTGCAGGAGGATCCCATGCTTATATATGTGTGTGTGTGTGTGTGTGTGTGTGTGTTTGTGTGTGTGTGTGTGTGTGTTCGCGTGTGCTTTTGGACACATGGTTCAGAGATGCCCACTGGACAACCAGGAGGAGACATGCAGTGGGCAGCTGGGCACATGAGCCTGGAGTTCAGAGAGAATCATTCATTCGTCATCAGCTCAGATGTCATTTAGAGCTGAGCACCTGCCCAAGGCGGAGGAGGTGTGTAGGTAGAGAAGCAGCCCTACTCCAACATCTGCAGAGGCCTGGAGGCTGGAAGGCCCTGGTGAACACCGATGGTCAGGCCCAGGTGGTGTGGGAAATGAGACTGGCATGGCCTGGAGGCAGAGAGCCATGAGGAGTGCTGAGAAGGGGAGTGACATAGTCAGATGTGTGTGTTTTAGAAGGGTGCCTCCGGGGCAGGGTGGAGGGGATGGAGCGAGGCCAGGAGGGCAGAAAGGGGACTGTGGCACCAGCCCTGCCCCAGGACAGCAGCCGGGGACTTGGTGGGGACGGTGTGCAGGGAGACAGAAGGGAGGGCGGTTTGTGTGTGGCGCTGCGGACAGCGCTGGGCAGCAGGATGGATGTGGGGTGCAGGAGGACGGCTGGGGGCAGAGAGAGAGGCTTTTGTATTTGCCTCAGAGGAGTGCAGAGTGTCCCCACCCCACCCCCAGCAGCCCACGGCCCGCTGTGCTTGTTAGCAAGGAACACTCCTCAGAGGGAACATATGTGCTGTTATTTTTAGGTGATTAGCCGCACGTCGTGGAGTGTTTGTTTGCCAGTCGTGGGTAAACAAAAGCCATTTGTCAAAATGAGATGTTCCAGCCTCGTCCTCCCTTCAGCAGGCCAGTCCCCGCGCTGTGAATTCCTGTTGCATCAGCAGCGAGGCTAATTAGCTCCTCGGCTCTTGAATAATAATGGCCACATTTACCGAGAGATTTCTGTGCACCAGGAGCCCTGCAAATGCCATCTATGCAAGAATCACAGGTGCATCTTATTGGCTGCAGTTTGGAGTGGAGGAAACTGAGGCTCAGGGAGGTGGAGCAGTTTGCTCAAGGCCCCACAGCTAGGAAGTTAAAGCTCTGACATTCTCAGGTCTGAATGACCCCAAAGCCTGAGATGGGTGAGGGGGCTGCTCTGTTCTTCTGGAATATCTCCCCTTCCCCATCCTGTGAGCAGAAACTGAGCAACATCACCACCAGCAGCCTAAGGTAATTAGACCGTCATTCCTTGTACGGAGTTCAAATCTCCGCTGCATCCAAGGTATCTGCTCTGTTGCTCACTTCTGAGTCCTGCACGTGCTGACCTTTCCAGTCTCTGGGCTTTGGACAGCCTCAGAGAGTCAGGTTTGTTTCTGCCACTTCAGGTCTGAGTACGAGCTTGGGCAGGTCGCTGAGATGAAGTGTGTGTGGGCTCATTGGCCAGTGCTCCTCAAGTCAATACCAGTGGAAGGGAGGCTTGGGCAAAGGGGGAGGCTGACCTATGATGCTATCTCAGCAGAAGCCTCAGATGGCCTGAGGATGGGATGACCCCTCAGGACTGTTCCGGGTCAAGGCAAAATGTTGGGTACTCGGCACCCCACATTGGTCAGTTCATTTGATGTAGGCCACCCTGGGAATGGAGTGTGAGGGCTGTCAACTTTCTGCAGACGGTACTCCCAGCAGCTGGGGTAATAAGTCCTTTATTCCTGCAGAGGGACCTGAGTGGCACCTTACAGAGTCCTTCACAGTCCACCTCTTGGATCCACTTCATGTGAGTTCTCCGAGAAGCTCTTCTAGGAGGCAACCTGAAGAGGAAAATTACTGGGATGAACTCCAGCCCCTGTCTCTGAAGTTTTAGGGTCTTAGGGCTGCAACTGACATCCTTAGCTGCCCACTCCACTACCCATTATAGACCACCTCACCCTCAGATGACATCTCTGTTGGTCTCCTGATTACCTGAGGGAACTGAGACCCGGGTCACCATGCTATTTTCAGGCCAGGGTTGCTATACCTGTCAACTTACCATCAAAATTGGGCAAGGGAGTACCAAGAAGCACCCAAGGGCATCACCTGGATGTCAAACATATTCCTCCCAGACCCCATGTGCAACCCCTTCTGGATGCCGGCATGCGACTCCTCTTCTTACCGCTGGCCCCTTGATGCAAGGACAAGAAACCCACAGTGCCAAGGAGGCGGCTGTGCTTAGACTTTGAGGGACTCTGGCTGTGCCACCTTGCAGAAGTATTTTCTCTTTAGGAACAAGGACCTCTAAACCTACAGAAGCCAGAGTTGAGGGACAGAAAGCACAAATTCTCCAAGTGGGCCACTGGGCCACTTAAGCTTCTACCCCTAAATTCCTAGACCCATGTATTCTGCCCAGTGGGGATGCAGTGCCATATATAGTATTTGATTTGAAGTGATTCTGCATCTTGGAGGATGGTCTGAAACGTTGTGAAGGCTTGTTTCTGAACTGGCATTGCAGCTCTGTCTTCAGCGGGCCATCACAATGCACCATCGGCCCAGCAGCTTTGGGATCATGTGGTGTGCAGTATTACCAGTGGATCCCTGGTCATGGGCCAGCCCACTCCTGCCCCTCCAGGGTTATTGCTATAAGATGGGCTATTGAGTCAGAAGTGATGTTATGTGGCATCCTGTGCCAGTGAATCAAACACTTCATAGACCCTTGAGTAGAGAGCCCACGGGCAGGAAAGGCAAATCTCTATCTGGA
Organism: Theropithecus gelada; assembly: GCF_003255815.1. Taxonomy (NCBI): domain Eukaryota; kingdom Metazoa; phylum Chordata; class Mammalia; order Primates; family Cercopithecidae; genus Theropithecus; species Theropithecus gelada. The sequence goes on along the minus strand of NC_037673.1, from coordinate 172,126,738 downwards.
ACAGGTCTCTATTCCTGATCTTTCCAGGAGGGGGTCCAATGTAGTCATCTGCCACACGCCAGGCCAAACCAATCTCAGTTTTATCCTCTTCAGCTGGTGACATGGGAGTCCCCCATGTGGCCATTCAAATGAGCGGAGGCTGCTGGTGCCACAGCGGGGATGATGTGGGGTCTGGGCTACCTGCCGTGTAGCTTGCTGGTGTCCTCAAGGCCTGCTCATGTTTGACCTGGGATGTTCTCACCATGTTAGATTGACTGGGTCTGGCACACCCAGCTCATGACAGGCAGTTCCGGCTGCCTGATCACTCGGTATCTCACGTCTGGGTGTTCTGTGTCACACAAGGTCTAGGAGTACTAGACCAGGACCTGTTTTCAAAAGGTGTATAATCCTTTGCTGCTAATTGTAAGGATTCACTCCCAAATTCTAGGGAGTCTCCAGATCCTAAGGGATTCTCCCACTGTAGCTTGCGTCCTTCTCTGGCATCTCTTCCTGTCACTCTCATGGCTGACACCATAGGGTCTGCTGAGTTGTATGGCTCAAGGGATGGGGCTGATGGCTCCAGCAGCCTGATACTTCTGCAGAGTCCTTTCTTGCTCTGGGAAGAAAGGACTCTTGGCAGCCTTTCATGGCACTGGCCTACAGGGTTGGAGCAGTATTCCCAGCTATGGAATATGTTGCCTCCAGACCTACCTGTCAGGTGTTAGGATTTCGTCTTCATGGTAGGAGGTAAAAGATTAAATAATTTGTCCTTACTTTGTAGGACTAAGTTTGTAGGTATGTCCCAGTATTCACCAGACCATTGAATTCCTAGAAATTTTACTCATGTGGTGGCCTCTTCATCTTCAGTAGTTTTCTCTCTCACCCTTTGGCTTCCGGCATGCTAGGTACTGCTTGTCTGTCTGCCTGGTCAGCACGATGACATCCGTGTACTGGATCAGCGTGATGTTCTGCAGGGTCTCCGATGATCCAGATCTTTTTGGATGGTCATGACAGAGCCCTGATGAAAACTGTGAATGTATACTGTTGTCCCTTCCATGTGAATGTGAACTCTTTCTGATCCTCTTTCTTGATTGAGATGGAAATGAACATATTCACCAGATTAATGGCTTCATAACATGTGTCTGAATTCAGTTTTTTTTTTTCTTTTTCTTTTTTTGAGACAGAATTTCACTCTGTCACGCAGGCTGCAGTGCAGTGGGGTGTGGTCTTGGTTCACACAACCTTCGCCTCCCAGGTTCAAGTGATTCTCCTGCCTCAGCCTCCTGAGTAGCTGGGATTACAGGCATGCGCCACCATGCTTGGCCAATTTTTGTATTTTTAGTAGAGATGGGGTTTATCATGTTGACCAAGCTGGTCTCGAACTCCTGACTTCAAATGATCCACCAACCTCAGCCTCCCACATGCTGGGACTGTAGGCATGAGCCACTTCGCCTGGCTCCCTGAATTCATATTAATCTTCTCTAGCAGCAATACCACACCTAGCAAGAAAGCTGTAATTGGGCTACTACTTGTTGCACTTCTGGTAGTTTCCATGGGGAACAGACTGGTGAATTAAGTGGGACTATAATAGGAATGACTATCCACACATCTTTTAGATATCTTTAAGAACAGCACTCATCTTTGCCATTCCCTGGGATGTAATACTGCTTTTTATTTACCATCTTGGCCAGAAGGGGGAGTTTCAGAGGCTTCCACTTGGATTTCCCCACTATGATAGCTGTTACCTCACAGGATAAAGGGCTTGTATCAGTTACTAAGTAATTGGAGACCACTTTTACATTTATACATTTGGAGACCACTGAGGGTGGGACCGTGGACCCACTGTGAGCTGGACCTAGGCTAGAACTCCATTTATCACCTGGCTCCCTTAGGAGGGGCCATGCTAATGCTCTGGGTTTCCCCTTCCCCAACACACAGTTACCTGAGTAGTGTTGGGAAGAAATGGGGGAATCCTTGCTGTGTGCAATTGTGGGGGTTCTTCCTCCTGGGGACATGGGCTTTCTGTCAGTCAAGTTTCCACATCCAAGAACTTGCTCAGGGATGGACACTGGGGAAGGGATTGTTCCTTTTTTTTAAATTAAGGTGACTGTCCTTAGCTCCCCAGCATCTTATGCATTTACAGTAGTGTCCTTGTTGCCTCCAAATGTATGTGGCCCCTAGGGGTGCCAAGTTCTATTCACTCCACAGGTCTCTGTAGGTCAGGCTCCCCTGGCCTCCTCTCTACCCTGCCACTCACCACAATGACATCTTCCTGCCTTCTGATGGTGCCGTGGTCTGAATGTTGGTGTCTCCCCGAAATTCATAAGTTGAAACCTAATCACCAATGTGAGGGTATCAGGAGGTGAGGCCTTTGGGAGGCGATTGGGTCATGAAGGTGGAGCCTCTTGAATGGGACTAGTGCCCCTAATGAAAAGATGTCCCAGCATGCTGCCTTGCCTGTTTGACTCTCTGAGGACACAGTGAGAAGGCACCGTCTGTGAGCCAGAAAGTGGGCCCTCAGCAGACACCAAATCTACTTTGATCTTGGACTTCCCAGCCTTCAGAACTGTTAGAGATAAATTTCTTTATAAGCCACCCAGCCTACGGCATTTTGTTACAGCAGCACTAAGGCAGATGGCTTCTAGTTTTCCAAGGTCCTTGGGATCATTTCTGTGAGTAAGCCTGGTTCTACAATGGCAACTCCTCCTGCCAGCCCTGGTCCGCGTCACTGAATTTCTAAGGAATCCATTCCTAACAGTCTTGGGAAGTGGGATGTCATCTGGGCCCTGCGTGCAGCATAGGCCTATGGGAGTTCCAGCCTTACGTGGTACACCTCCTCTGGTGGGCCCACCTCTCTGGGCCTCAGTGCCAAGGGCCTACCATCTGCTCTGGCATTTCTCACTTCATGTTGGCCACTGCTTTTCCCATGTTTCTAGGAACCATCTGTAGTGAGTTTGTACCATCTCCTGGGACGCTGGTGAGAGTATTAAATCCTGTATTCTGGGAGGGTTCTCCCAAGTTGATAAATACTCCCTTATCCAACCTTACCGTCTGATCTTCTTGACCAGAGACCCTTGGATTCCGGTCCCATGTTCCTGCAGACCTGTGCTGGTTAGGTCCTACAGCTCCTTTGGGGTATAGCCCCATCTTTCCTCACCAGGCTCAACGTGCCCACAGCGAGTGCCGTTGTGACTTCATCCTAGTCGTTGGCCTAATGACCAGGAGGACAGACGAGGCAGAGCTTGAGCTGGGGACATGTTGTCTGACTGAGGAGAGGCCTCTGCACAGTGTCCAGGCAAGGAGGGAGGGAGTTCCAGCCCTTAGCAGCAGGGTGACATTCCTGCCGGCTCAGAGGGCTCAGGGGGATATAGAGAGTCCATCGTTTATAGAGACCTCAACCTAGATGTCCCCAGCCTGTGTGTCAGGGTTGTACTCTCTCTCTCTCTTTTTTTTCTTTTTGGCAGTGGGTAGGGGGACAGAATCTCGCTATGTCACCGATGCTGGAGTGCAGTGGTGAGATCTCAGCTCACTGCGACCTCCGCCTCCCGTATTCAAGCGATTCTCCTGCCTCAGCCTCCTGAGTAGCTGGGATTACAGGTGCCTGCCACCACACCCGCTAATTTTCATATTTTTAATAGAGACAGGGATTCACCATGTTGGCCAGGCTGGTTTTTCATATTTGTAGTAGAGACAGGGATTCACCATGTTGGCCAGGCTGGTTTCTAAATCCTGACCTCATGATCCACCCACCTCAGCCTCCCAAAGTGCTGGGATTACAAGCATGAGCCGCTGTGTCAGGCCACAGGGTTGCGCTGTCTTCTAACCGAGGCCCTGGCCTTGGCACAGTAGACCTGCCTTGGTTGGAGTTGTATCTTTTGTGGATTCTGAGCCTGGTTTCTGCTTTCTCTGTCCTGGTGCGGAGGAGAGCCTCTTTAAACGCCAAACAGAAGGGCCTCTGGCTTTCACATTGGCCTTTAATTGCTGATTAATCACGCTTAGCTTTTTGTTATTGTTTTCCAGATCAAGTGGATTTAACAATAGCTACCTAGTTCAAGTGTTATATTACTTCCCCCACCCCTGACCCTCCACCCCCGTCTTTCTCAAATCTATCACACTGACACATCACACCGGTTAACGAATTTCTTTCACAAGTCCGGCATCCTTCATCACCTGGGCCAGGGGCGATCTGTGCCAGGCGTCTCATTGCCAGCTGAGCAGCAGGTGGTTCAGCTCCAAACTCTCCACCCGTGTCTGCTTTCCTGACTCATGTTCAACACCAACTGTAACAGGTTGGGTTCCTGGAAAAAAGACTGTGGTGAAGTTCAGCATGCAGGATATTTATGGAAAGTTAATTTTGGGATCAACACCTGTGGAAGGAAAGGGAGAGAAGCAGGACTGGGCAAGGAGGGAAGTCAAGTTGCAACACAGGATGGCAACCTCTGCTGGCTCGCTGGGAGCTCTGAAGGTAGTAGGAGCCTTTGGAGCTGTCCTCATTGGAGCAAGAGGGCCTGGCCTTTGTAGCGCCATGTTGATCAGTCACTGGATGTGGGCAGTGCTGGGAACAGCGTGTGGCCTGGGTGAGGTGGCCCTCTCCTGTGGAGGCAACCCTTGAAGATGCGGATAGCTGAGGGTTGTCTGATGGTGGCACTTCCTACAGCTGGGGTAATAGGTCCTTTATTTCTGAAGGGGAACCTGGGTGGTGCATCTCAGTATCCACCCTAACACCTGAGTTCACTTCTCTATGAAATAGGGATAAATATCATTAGCTAACACTTGGTAACTGATAAGGACTCCACGAATGACAGCTATTACATACTTATGGTAGTTTTCTGAGGTTTTTTTTTTTGGTTTGTTTGCTTTTTTAAGACAGAGTCTCACTCTGTCACCCAGGCTAGAGTGCAGTGGCGCGATCTCTGCTCACTGCAAACTCTGCCTCCCAGTTCAAGTGATTCTCATGCCTCAGATGGATTACAGGGGTGCGCCACCGTGCCTGGCTAATTTTTTTGTATTTTTAGTAGAGACGGGGTTTCACCATATTGGCCAAACTGCTCTTGAACTCCTGACCTCAAGTGATCCACCTGCGTCCGCCTCCCAAAGTGCTGGGATTATAGGCATGAACCACCACGCCTGGCCTTTTGAGGATATTTATAAGTGATAAAACTTCAACTCAAAATAATCTAAGTAATGAAAGGAATGTACTTGTTCATGCAATTAGAAAGACAGCATCAGGAATGGGTGGATTCAGCAGCTCAAAAGATGTCCTCAGAGTGGATTGCATCTCCCTCTCCACACATACACACCTGTCTCTCCATCTCTAATTTCTCTGCCTTGGCCTCACTCCCAGGCAATCTCCGTACTAAGGTTAAAGATTGCCCCCAGCAGCTCCAGGCCCACAGCCTGCCAGCTCAGCAACACTGGCAGAAAGGTTGGGCCCCACACCCAGCAATTAATAGCTCTAGGATAAACCCCAGGGGCAGACACCCGTGGGCCAGGCCTGGGACGTGGGCTCATCCCCAGACCTGGGGAGATGAGGGCAGCCCCTCTCCATAGGAACGTGGGGAAAGGAGGTTTTCTACAGGGAAACTGAGGTGCTGCGAGCACAATAAAGGAGAGCAGTCGCTGGCAAAAACCAGATACCCTCTTCCCCTGACTCTGGGAGCCCTTGCCATGCCATCGAGAGGGCGAATGGGCATCGGACTGGTCGTCCTGTGTGGGGGCGTGTGCTAAATTCAGGAATGTGGCTCACATGACCGCATGTGACACGTTTCTGTGTGGCTGCCTGGAGACACACTGCATGGCCCACGGGCCGTGTTTCTGGGGTACATCAAAGTGGGTCCAGCATCAGAGGGGCCCCAGCTTCCCAGGGAAATGGGAAAAAATCAGGGGGTCAGACAGACTTGGATGAAATTTCGTGTGACCTTGGGGTTAGGCTTCGATTGTTGCTGAGCCTGAGAACCCCGCGGGCATCAGATCTGAAGAGGGGGCCGGATTCTCCCTGTGAGAATTAAGTGAGAGCATGCTCACGAAGCCCCTGGCATGGGGCCTGGTGCACTGTTTGTTCTCAATATATTAAACATGAGAATATTTTAAGATGCATTCCTTGGCAGATGAGATCGCCTACTTAGAGGCGGTGGTTGCCCTGGAAACGTGGGTTTCTCTGCACAAAGGGTCTGGAACCCCTAAGGACTGGGTTTGCCTCTCTGACGTTCCCTGGAGCAAGACCCCCAGGATTTTTGGTCTGTGTCAAAACATCTTTCTCTTTTGGCTTAAGCTGCTGATCTCTCAAAGCCCCACCAGACAGTCACCGTCTTTTGGCCCATGGGTTCTGGAAACCTGGTTTTCTTGAATGACTTCTTGGCTGCAGATCCCTTGCTCGGTCAGCCCTGGGCAGTGAACCCTTGCCCCTGGCCCCAAGACTGAGTCCGGGTGGACCGTGAGGCCACCTCTGACTCTAATTTGTCTCGAAATCATTCCTCCGTCTGGCTTCCTCCATTCGCTACACAGTATTAGCATCTACTTTTGCTGGCCCCAGCGTGAGGCCCCGGTGGTGGTATCGGAGCCTCTCCTCGGGGAAGGATGGATGACTGAGGACTGGACCACAGAGTGCTCCATGGGATGAGGCAGCAGGGAGCTGAGGGGCTGAGGAGGAGCCAGCCCCAGCCCGAGCCGGCAGTCCCTGGGTCTGTCTGGCTATCAGGGGTGCTCTCTCTGGGCTGCAAACGTTTAAAAACATTTATCTACATTACCATTTCTGTACTATTTCATCAAATCTGCTATGACACCGATTGCAAGGTAAGCCTCTGTTTTACCTACCACCAAGAAAATAAAGCTCACAAACTCTGACATCCAGCAATTGTAAGATGGCCTCCAACTTCAGTGATTTTAATATGTGAAAGTATGTACTGCTTCGTATTGGTGAAATACAGTAATTATCAACATTTAAACATTGGGGAAACAGCATGTCAGTTTCTCAAAAAGTTAAAAATAGAAATACCATATGAGGCAGCATTCCACTTCTGGGGATATACCCAAAAGAGTTGAAAGCAGGGACTTGGCCAGGCACAGTGGCTCATGCCTGTAATCCCAGCACTTTGGGAGGCCAAAGCGAGTGGATCACTTGAGGTCAGGAGCTTGAGACCAGCCTGGCCAACATGGTGAAACCCTGTCTCTACTAAAAACACAAAAATTAGCCGGGTGTGGTGGTGCGTGTCTGTAACCCCAGCGACTCAGGAGGTTGAGGCAGGAGAAATCACCTGAACCAGGGAGGCAGAGGTTGCAGTGAGCCGAGATTGTACCACTGCCCTCCAGCCTGGGAGACAGAGTGAGACTCTGTCTCACAAATAAATAAATAAATAATAAAATAAAAGCAGGGACTGGAAGAGACGTTCGTCCACCCAGGTTCACAGCAGCACTGTTCGCAACAGTGAGAGCATAGAAGCAACCCAGGGGTCCATGACAGACACCAAACGTGCACTTACACACGTGGAGTATGACTCAGCCTTAGGGAGGAGGAAAATCCTAGCACGTGCTACAGCCTGGATGGAACTTGAGGACATGACGCTGTGTGAAACAAGCCACACAAAAGGACGAATACTGTATGACTCCACTTGCATGAGGTAGTTGGAGGAGTCAGAATCACAAAGACAGAAAGCAGGGCCAGGCGTGGTGGCTCACGCCTGTAATCCCAGCACTTTGGGAGGTGGAGGCGGGCAGATCATGAGGTAAGGAGTTCGAGATCAGCCTGACCAACATGGTGTGAAACCCTGTCTCTACTAAAAATAAAAAAATCAGTTGGGTATGGTGGTGCGTGCCTGTAATCCCAGCTACTCAGGCTGAGGCAGGAGAATTGCTTGAATCCAAGAGGGAGAGGGTGCAGTGAGCCAAGATCACACCACTGCACTCCAGCCTGGGCGACAGAGCGAGACTATTTCAAAAAAAAAAAAAAAAAAGAAGGCTGGGCGCGGTGGCTCACGCCTGTAATCCCAACACTTTGGGAGGCCGAGGTGGGCGGATCACGAGGTCAGGAGATCGAGACCATCCTGGCTAACACGGTGAAACCCCGTCTCTACTAAAAATACAAAAACAAAATTAGCCGGGCGCGGTGGCGGGCGCCTGTAGTCCCAGCTACTCGGGAGGCTGAGGCAGGAGAATGGCGTGAACCCGGGAGGCGGAGCTTGCAGTGAGCCGAGATCGTGTCACTGTACTCCAGCCTGGGTGACAGAGGGAGACTCTGTCTCAAAAAAAAGAAAAAAAGAAAATAAAAAGAAAGCAGAAAGGTGAGTGCCAGGGGCTGGGGTGAATGGGGAGCTGGTGCTTAAGGGCACATGGTTTTGGCTTAACAAGATGAAAAGAGTTCTGGAGAGTGATAGCGGTGAGGGCTGCACAACAGTGTGAATGTACTTAATGCCCCTGAGTGTACACTTAAGAATGGGTAAGATGGGAAATGTTATTGATATGGATTTTACCACAATAAAAAATAATGAGAAGACGTGTTTTAAAAAATCCAGCTATTTCACATTAAGCTCCTGTATTCTGGTTTCTTCTGAGTAATTGTAAACTCCAGCCACACAGGGCCTGCACCTCTGCACAGCGTTAGTCAGCTGCAGGGGAGTGGGGCTTCCTCTTCTGTTATCTACAAATTTTAACGTTTATATCAAATAAATAATACATCTTAGGATTCAACAATCAAAACAATATACAACAGTATAGAATGAAATCTCCGACTCCCACACCTGCCACCATTCACTGGTCTCAACCCCCCCACCACAGGGAAACCCTTATTTGAGTTTCTCGTGCATCTTTTCAGGTTTTTTTTTTATGCAGGTACAAATAAATATGAATAAATATTCCCTCAACTGTCTTTCATTTATAATAGGCTCTGTCTTTGCTTTGATCATTTAATGATGCGTTTGGAAGAGATTTCCAAATCCGTAGACAGAAGCTGGCCCTTCAGAAGGGCTGGGTTCTCCATTAAGGGGAGCCTCCCCACACCAGGTTTCTTTGAGTGCCTAGTAGGTTCCTGGGGGCATTCGAATTCAGCCTCCCTTATATGTCCTGGGGCATTCTTAAAGGGCGGGGATGCAGGCTGGGGCCGAAGGGCAGAATTAATGGAAGGAGGGACTTGAATTTCTCTTGGTGGTTGGCATGTGCGTACATGCTTCCATCTGGCGTAAAGGCTCTCAGGTAGGGGAAGGGCACACAGCCCAAGGAGCCTGCCTGAGAGGCAGGATGCAGAGTTTACATAAACAAGATCCAGAGAGTTCATAGTTTTGTGGAGGAGAAAGCAAAATGAGGCAAAATGGACAATTATAAGACCAGAATGGAGGGTATGATCTTGGGTAAGTTAATTAAACTCTTTTTTTTTTCTTTTTGAGATGGATTCTCACTCTGTTGCCCAGGCTGGAGTGCAGTGGCATGATCTCAGCTCACTGCAACCTCCACCTCCTGGGTTCAGGTGATTCTCCTGCCTCAGCCTGCCGAGTAGCTGGGATTACAGGTGCACACCACCACGCTAATTTTTTCTATTTTTTGGTAGAGACGGGGTTTCACCATGTTGGTCAGGCTGGTCTCGAACTCCTGACCTCAAGTGATCCACCCACCTCGGCCTCCCAAAGTGCTGAGATTACAGGCATGAGCCACTGTCCCTAGCCAGTTAATTAAACTTTACGTTTCTGATGCCTGATTTGCAAAACTGTGATATTTTAGTCCCTACCTTTCAGGGTTATTGTGCTGATTAAATGCAACAACACAATGCCTGGCATATAGTAAGCATTCATTCTATGTGGGGGCGTGGCAGAGAGAATCTGACTGCTTGGAGGTGATACTGAGTGGGGTTTTGAAGGCCAAGTAGGAGTTTGCAAAGTGGAGAAGCTGGAGTAGTACATTCCCTCGAAGGAAATAATGTTGGATCTCCTGGCTTGCTTTCAGGTATTAGCCCTATATTATATTAACCCTAGAGGATGTAACTGAATCTCACACAGGTCAGAACAAAATGAGTGCTCCTGTTCCCAAGACTCACTCCTGCTACAACTCTGGCGTTCAAAGACCCAAATACGCAACTGCCACCAGCACTCAGCTCTGCTTTCCCCTGTGTGAACGTTCTTCCCAGGTGGGCCCTCCCTAGAAGGTGGCAGGAGGAACACTGGCAGCTCCAGGCCTGTATTTAGCCATTCAGCCAGAGGAGAGGGGAGGGGAGGACTGGGAAGGGGAGAGGGGGAGGGGCAGCCGCTTTCCCAGTGGTTCTCGTGAGCACTTCAGATGCGGTTCTTACTGGTCATAGCTGCTTCATGGGATCATCCTTGAACCCATCCTGGTTCACCTTTGAAGTTGGCCAGGCGAGCCAGAACAGGGGTTGAGAGTAGAGAAGGGTGGTCCCTCAAAATAATATTGGGGTTCTGCTCTTAGAAGAAGGAGAGATGGCCAGCATGCTCAGCCGGTGTCCTTCACAGAACCCCAGAGGAGTTTGCAGCCTGGTCTGCAGGAGACAGAGCTGCCCAGTGATCTCCTTTGAACCTAGGCTGAGAAAGGCACCAGGCTCCTGAGCTGGGGGAGGTGGGGAAGGGCGCACAACCCCGAGGAGCCCGCCTGAGGGGCAGAATGACCATCCTGACGGTGGAAACCGTGTCAGGGAACAGGCATGGTTGCGGCGAGCTGCTAGACAGGGCGAGAAGCATTCCTGCCTCGTCCCCACACTGTCCTGATTGTGATCTGGAGGAAGGATGTGTGAGGGAAGGATCTGAGCTTCCACAACTCACGGGCTTGCCGACTCTGCCTGACAAAGCCTTCCAGGGATTAGCAGTGATTAAGTAAGAGGAAAAAAGGGGTTCTAGAAATTAGTACCAACCCCTGGAGGGACAAAACCAGCCTAGGGGAAGCCAGAGAGGTGAGCTTAGTCCCCATGGCATCTGCTGACCCTTTGTGTAGAGAAACCTGTGTTTCCAGGGCAACCACCACTTCCTGATTGGACACCTCACCTTGCCAAGAAGTGCAATTGGAAACATTCTGGCATATAATTTATTGCAAACATTCTGCGAACCAGGCCCTGTGTCAGTGCTGTGCATATATGGTCTCCTTCCAGCCCGTCTGCGTGAGCGGGTATTGCTCCCATTTTGCAGATGAGGAAACTGAGCTTCTAGAAAGCTAGGAGACTTCCACCACGGTCACACACTGGAAGGTAGAGAAGCCAGATTACCCCCTGTCCATGTGACATACAAGCACCGTTTCTTCCACCCTGGGACCCCTTTTCTGCTGGAGGCCAGAGACCCAGTTGCAGCCTGCAGCACCCCAGAAACATAGCAGGTGGGTGGTGCACGTGTTTCCCACAGTTACTCAGCAAATATTCTGAGGACACTGGAACAGGAGGCACAGAGGGAGACTTCACTATCGGGCCTGAGTCTCCTGCCTCCCTTTCTCATCTAAAGCAATTTGGGTCCCCATTGCTTCAGAGGGGAGGAGGTGGGAGGTTTAGGAGAGAGCCGGGAGGGGTAGAATAGGCAGGGAGAGGTGGGCAGGGGCCAAGGCCCCAGATGAGGCAGGACACAGGGAGGTAGCTTCATTAGCCTGTCCCCAGGGGACTTGGCAGCCAGTTATTAAATACTCCCTACGTTGAAGAGCTTGGTGGGAAGGAAAAACCACCTGTGGGAGTTGTGTGTGGAGGGGGTGGGGCCTGGCTCTGCCCGGACTAGGAAACCCTTTGGTTTCAGTTGACTGGGGGAAGGGCTGATACTGGGGCTTCTCCAGGGCCTACACCTGTCACCATGGCTACCCCCTGGCAGCAGAGATGTCTTGGGCATCCTTGGATGCAGGCAGGGAGTTGGATCAATGTCAGAGCTGGTCCCCAGGGCCCCTCTGAGGGGCACCCCCATCTTGAGGCCTCCTTGGCTTCCATGGTGGGGGCTGGGGGTTCCCTGGGACCCTCACGCTCTGCCTTGTCTGTCTCTGAGAATCCTGCCATTTCTATTTGCAGTTTTGGGTCCTCTTCCTGCTCCCATATTGCAGACCGTAGCATTTTCCCTTGTTCCATGTGGAAAGACATCTGTTAGGTGGCTCAGTTCCCCTGGCCTCCTCTCTCCCCCTTACCATGTGCTCCCTGGCCATCAGTGGTGACTCGAATTCCTGTCTACAGCTCAGATCTCTCTGCTGAGCAGCTGCCTCCAGGATGTCTCCTGGGGTGCTTCCGGGCTCCACAGACTCCTGCATTCTCATCCCCTCAAATCTGCTCTGCCTCTGTGGCACCTGTCTTGAGGAAGAGCACTAGTCCAGGCCAGAAAACGGGACTCATCTTGGACTCTGTTTCTTTCCTGACCCCCCGCAGGGAAGTCAGCTCTCCAGTGTCTCCCTCCGCTGCCTTCCCCACAGCCCTAGACCCCACACCTTCCCTTCCCTTCCCTGATGGACCATTTCAGTCTTCACTTTGGTTCCGCTGCATCCCCCTGCAGCCCTTTGCACCCTCCGGTTCCCACAGTGGGGGGCGGCTCCCCCAATCTCGGAGCCTCTGCTCCTGTAGCTCTTTCTGCCTGGGATGCCTGCCCCGCACCCCCATCCCCTGGCTTTTGGTTTTTAATCTTAGCTAACTGGAGAGTCAGCTCAGCTTCTGCCTCCTCTAGGAAATGCCCCCAGCAGGTTTGGGTGTCTCTACCCTGGGCTCCGGCAGCATCCTGCGCGGTCCTGTATTATAGCACTGAGCATGCTGTGTCAGAGTCTACTGCGTATGTGGCCCCTGCCCCAGCTGACTACCAGAGCCTGGAGGGTTGGCGTTGGGGGCCATGTTTATCTCACTGTTCCTGGCATCCAGCTCAGAGTCAGGCCTGTGCTTAGTGCTGATCCAGGGCCTCAGGGGGAGTGTTTGTTCACCATCCTGTTGGGTACCAATATCGTATCAGTTTCCTGTTGCTGCTGTAACAAACACAGTGCCTGAAGCAACACAGTTATTCTCTTAGGGTTCTGGAAGTCAGAAATCTGACCAGACTCAAATGTCACTGGGCTAACATCAAGGTGTGGGCAGGGCTGTGTTCCAGGCGTCTGTTTCCTTGCCTTTTCCGGCTTCCAGAGGCCGCCCACTTTCCTCAGCTTGTGGACCCTTTCTCTGTCTTTAAAGCTGGAAATACTGGGCTGTGTCCTTCTCACACTGCCATCCCCCTGTCTCTTCTGCCTCCTTCTTCCACTTTTAAGGACATTGGTGTTTACATTGCCCCCAATCAGATAATCCAGGATAATCTACTCTTTTAAGATCAGATGAATTAGAAACCTTAATTGCATCTGCAGCGTTAATTGCTCTTTGCTGCATAAGATAAGAACACATTCACAGATTCCAGGCATTAGGATGTGGACATCGTTGTGGGGGTAGGGGGCATTGTTCTGCCTGCCACAATGTGGAGGACCCTGGAGAAGACAGAGCCCTGTCGGGGGAGGGACCATACCCCATGGAGCTCCAGAAGTGGAGAGAAACCAAGGGCAAAAGAATGATTGAGATCTGAGAGCGGGACGGTTTGACGTAGGGAAGCTCCGTTCTGGGAGAGCCAGAAAGAGCTTGCCTTCGATATTGGTCAGGCCTGCACACGACAGAGACCCAACCCAGATGGCTTTAAGTACAAGGGGATTTTATTGACTCATGGAACTAGAAAAGCCAGAAGGGAGGGAACTCTTCCGGGTATGGGTTGGTGGATGTTCAGAGGATGCCCCCACAATTCCATTTCTCTTCATCGCACATGTTTCCTCCTCACCCGGGATTGGCTTCATCCCCAGCCCACGTGAGATGACAGTGAGGGAGGCGGCACTCGTCTGTCCCAGTGCCCAGCTTTGAGTGCACCGGGGAGAAGGAACTGTGGTCTCAGCACATTTCCTGGACCCACCCTGCCCAGTTGGGTGCTGAGTCTGGCTCCCAACCAATCACAGGACCAGGGGAACACTTGTTGAAGATTGGATTGGATTTCACGCAAATCATGGTGTAGAGAATAGAGGAGGAGTGGGTTCCCAGGGGAAATTCTGGGCGCTGTTTTACCAGATGGGTGATACCCCCTACTCTGTCCTAGGGAGGCAGGAGAGGGAACGCTGGGCTGAGAGGCGACCTGGGTTCCATTTCTGGTTTAGCTGCTGGTTTGCTGAGTGACCTTGAGCAAGTTACTTACGAACTTCTCTGGGCATCGCTGTAAAGCAAGGGGGTGAGGTTGGATGCTCTCTAAGGGGCCTTCCAGCTTCAAAAACCTTACCACTCGGAGGCTTTTCCCATCTGTTTAGCCCATCTGTTTTCTTGTGCCTGTAGACACCAGTAGTAAAAATCCTTAGAAAACCCGGTGGGTTTTCTGTAGGGAAGGTTGTGGAGAGTAGAGCTAAGTTTGGGATTGGCAGCAGGGCTAGACAGGCAGTAGGGAGCTTTGTTCTCTGCATGCGGTGCTGCTGGGAGGCAAGACCTGGGTTCATGGGAGAATTTGGGGCCCAAGCAAATGTTCAGAGACTGTGACAACCTCAGGCTGGGTCTGCCACTAGGGTTAAGCCTCACTCTGTGCTTGGCGTCAAGACTGAGTGTGTGGCCAGGGTTGGGGGTACCGTGTGAGTTGGGGTCACCATATGGCTGAGGTGGAGACTCAGTCTAGGCCTGGGGTGAGGGTTCAGAATCTGTTCAGCAGTAGGCAGGGCAGATGCCATAAGTTGGTATATGGGGGACTCAGGTGTCATTCAAAAGCCACTTTGGCCACACATGACTTCTTAAGTGCTTATTATTATTTTGAGACGGAGTCTCGCTCTGTCACCAAGGCTGGAGTGCAGTGGCTCAATCTCAGCTCACTTGAAGCAATTCTCCTGCCTCAGCCTCCCAAGTAGCTGGGATTACAGGTGTGCACCACCACGCCTAGCTAATTTTTGTATTTTTAGTAGAGAGGGGTTTTCATCATGTTGCCCAGGCTGGTCTTGGACTCCTCAGGTGATCTACTGGCCTCAGCCTCCCAAAGTGCTGGGATTACAGGCATGAGCCACTGTTCCTGGCCGGCATTTATTATTATTTAATAGCTTATAGATTTTACTTATTCTCTTGTTTCTTGGCCACTGCCTTTAACTAGAATGTTGAGTCTATGCAGGCAATGACTTTGTTTTTGGTGGCATTTCCAGCCTTTAGAACAGTGCTCAGCCATTGTAGGTACTCAATAAATAACTGTTGAGTGACTAAATGAGTCATGCTGAGTACAAGCATCCAGGGGTAGCAGTGCTATATGCCTTAGACTAGCAGTTCCCTGACTTTGCTGCCCATCAGAACCACCTAGAGAGCTCTTAATTAAAAACCCCAATGCCTGGGTGGCTGAGGCAGGAGGATCATTTGAGGCTAGGAGCTCAAGACCAGCCTGGGCAACACAACAAGGCCTCGTCTCTTAAAACAATAATTAGCTGAGTTTGATGGTGTATGCCTGGAGTCCCAGCTGCTAGGGAGACTGAGGCAAGAGGATTGCTTGAACCCAAGAGATCAAGGCTGCACTGAGCTATGATTGCATCATGGGGCATTCCAGCCTCGGTGACAGAGCGAGACCCTGTCTCAAACAAATAAACAAACAAACTAAAAAGCACCTCCATGCCCAGGATGCACCCCATACCGATTGAATCAGATTGTCAGGAGGCCAGGGCCAGGCTTCAGTATATTTTGGAGCTGCCCCAGGCTAGTCTGCTGTGCTGCAAAGTTTTAGAGCCACTGCATCAGACCACGTAAAGTGCAGGAGGGGACATGCTACTGCAGAGGACACACATGGCAGCCGCACAGGTGCAGGAGGGAGGAGGGAGACCAGAGCTGGGCTGCAGTGAGGCTAGGGTTCTGGGCATTAGGATGGAGACTTTGTGTCCTAGATCTCTATCACATTCTCAGGACACCCGCCACGGAGGCGATTACTCTGCTATCACAGAATGGATTTTGGCCACAAGTCAAGACGAGCTCTTGCTTCCCAGCTAAACGATGGCAAATCAATTTGAGGTCTTGGCTGGAGCGGCTGATTAGGGCTGGCAGCTGGGGAGGCTCTGGCAGGCAGAGCCAAGGCAAGGCTCAGCTAGGCCTTGGAGAAGGTGGCTGGCAGGAGCTGGGGGCCAGCGTTGGGGTCCAAGAGCCCAGCCTTCTCTTGGAGGGCAGGGGAAGCCTAGGTGGGTGACTGTCCGGGTTTGGGGTGCAAGTTCTGTTGATTTAGAATAGTAATATTAACAGTCTTAGTCAACATTTTTTGAGAACATGCCTTGTGCTGGGTACTTTCACACATTTTTGCCATGACTGGGCAGTGCAAGTCATATCTCTTTTTACGGAGGCCCTGAGAGGTGAGATAATGAGATCAAGGTCAAATGAAGCCTGGCTTGGAACCACGTTCCAAGTGTTTTTTCATGATCGGCTGCTTGCTGTGTGTTGGTTTGCATGTCTGGTCTGTAGGCTCTGGTGACCATGTCAGATTTGGGTCTGAAAGGCAGTACTTAGCCTGGGTTTGGCCATGAGGAGGCCCTCGGGAGGAAAGCACTTGCTGATGGCAGAAAGGAATGAGGAGATGTTTTCTCAATGGATGGATGAATGAAGGAGTCTTAACCAGGGGCTGAAGAAAGAGCTGCAGGTGTGCTGAGGTCTGCATTGTGAGGCAGACAACCTGCAAGGCGGGGGGCAGGTGGGGGCACTCCCCGGGGAGCTTTCCCACCAGTATTCGTGCCCTGTGTAGCATCCTCTCACATTGAATCACAGCTGGTTGGTGTGGCTAATAGAATACTACAGAAGGCTTGGTATGTATCTGAGGCTAGGTCATGAAAGACATTGCAGCTTCCACCTTGCTCTCTTGGATTACTCACTCTGGGGGAGGCTAGCTGCCATATTGTGAGGATGCTAAAGAAGTTCCTCTTTAAAGAAGCTCTGGAAAAGAGGCCTCCTGCCAATAGCCAGCACCAGCTGGCAGTCCTGTGACAGAGCCACCTTGGAGGTGGATCCTCCAGCCCAGTCAAGCCTTCAGATGAGACTGCAGCACTGGCTGACATCTTGATTGCAGCTTCATGACAGAACCCAATCCAGAACTACTTAGGCCACTCCAGAATTCCTGACCCACAGAAATGGACAGAGAATAAATTTTCATTGCTTGAAGCCACTAAGTTTTAGGGTGATTTATTTATTTGTTTGTTTGTTTGTTTGTTTTTATGGAAATATGGTCTCACTCTGTTGCCCAGGTTGGAGTGCAGTAGCATGATCATAGCTCACTGCAGCTCAGCCTCCTGAAGCAATGCTCCCACCTCAGCCTCCTGAGTAACTAGGACTGCAGGTGTGCACCACCACACTCAACTAATATTTTGGGGTAATTTATTTTGCAGTAACAGGTAACTACTGCACATTGCTAAGTTTCTTTCGAGCTAAAAATTCAAGAGTGCTTCCTGAAGGAGTCAGTTCTTCCCTCTGTCCCCTAACTCACTTTAGCCCTTGCCTCTCACCTGTCTTGTGTTACATGAAAAGACAAAAGACAGATTTGTTTTTTAAATCAGGCTTCCCAATTTACTATTTGGATGACTGGAGGATTTTTATCATAACAAATTATTCTCCGTATCATTTTCATTTATTCTCCCTCCTTTCCTTTCCTCCTCTAGTTACTTTTGTTCATCAGTCTTGCTATAGTAATAGTAGCATTTAGTAGCAATGGCTCTTTTTGTTTTGTTTTGTTTCGTTTTTGAGACGGAGTTTTACTCTTGTCACCCAGCCTGGAGTGCAGTGGTGTGATCTCAGCTCACTGCAACCTCCACCTTCTTGGTTCAAGCGATTCTCCTGCCTCAGCCTCCCAAGTAGCTGGGATTACAGGCATGTGCCACCACGCCCAGATAATTTTGTATTTTTAGTAGAGACAGGGTTTCGCCATGTTGTGCAGGCTGGTCTCGAACTCCTGACCTCAGGTGATCCACCTGCCTCGGCCTTCCAAAGTGCTAAGATTACGGGTGTGAGCCACCAAGCCCAGTCACTGTCATTTTTTAGGTACCTGCTATGTGCCTGGCACTGTGCTAGGGGATCTGTGGGCATTATTTAATTCCCTCAATGACCCTGGTGGTCATGGTGGGCATTAGTATATATAGTAATTTTTATTATGTATTATTATAATACATAATATTTATAATAATAATTTATAATAAATAATTATGTATTATGTATTATAATACATAATAATTTTTTAAAAATAGATAAAACCCAGGTTCAGGGCTGTTGAGGCACTTGCCCAGGGTCAGATGGAAGGAATCAGGATTGAAAGCCAGGTTTGTCTAAGTCCAAAGCCTGTGCCCATTCTCATTTCATGCTTTTACCTATGAGCCTCAGCTTTCTCATATGTAAAGTGGGGAGAATACTGACTGCACAGATTCCTGTCGGGATGAGGAGAGCAGGAGGCTTTAAAGCAATCAGCCCCCGTGTTTGGCATACAGCAGATGGTTGGTAAGTAAGGGCTCCCTTGCCCTCCCTTTTTCTCCCCCGTCTTACGTACTTTGACATGGGCTGTCTTGACCCTCATGCAGATAGGGCCATGCCAAGTGCCTCTCACAATGAGAGCAGCCTGGAGTTGATGTGGCCAAGAGCTGAAGACCCCTCGTCCTGCCCCAGGATAGAGTGGATGCCCTGGGTCTGGAGCCCACGGAGATGGTGACACCAGCTCTGACCCACCCACTGAGTCTGTGCAATGTGCTGGCTCTGTGCTCCCATGGGGAAGTGCCCTGCCTGAGCTCACCCAGAGGGGAAGGGCTGGAGCCTGCATTCATACCCAGGCCAGTGCCTGTGGAGAGGCTGGGTGTGTAGTGTCGTCTCCAGCTGGAGAATCCCAGCTGAGAAAACATTGTCCTCAGGGGGTATCGCATCATCTCTCAGATCAGGCAAGAAGTCCCAATTAATTACAAGTGCTAAGTGAGTGGTCTGGAAGCAGGATTTTGCAGTCAATTAAAGAGATGCTGGAGGAGGCTTCATTAACCCCCTGCTTCCTGGCAGCTTTTGGTTTAGGAGAAAGAGGGGAGCTGTCTGCCTAGAATGAGCTTCCCAACGCTGTGGGGAATGTAAGCAGGAGTGTGCCCTCTACCTAAGATGGCACAGGAGGTTTTCCTGAATTGCATGGGAGGATGGATTTGACTTTAAATTCCCTTCCCATCCCAGGTTTCTTGATTTCCTATGCTTTGATCCTGTAGTGAAGTCAATAGTCAAGACATGGCTACATTTTGGGGTTCACCTTCCTCAATTTGCACATCTGATCATATCATACCTCTGCTCTGTACCCTTCAGTGACTTCCCATTGCCTGCAGGTAGAGTCCAAACTCCACCTCCTGGCACCCGAGTTGAAGTCCCTGGCCTCTCAGCCTTTCACAGAGACCTCAATGAATTCACACAGATACCCTCTGTTTCTCCCTCCCCCACTCCCACTGCTCAGGTTAAACTACTTTTGTCTGCTCCATGCCTTTGTTCATGCCAGTCCCTCTCCTGGATGTGCCCTCCTTCTCCACCAGGCTGATTCTTCCTCATTGAAGACTCATCTCAGATGTAAACCCCTCCAGGGAGCCTGCACCATGATCCCAGGTTCACCGGTGGCACTGCTCATGCTGTGGTGGGCAGCTGTTCTGTTTCTCCATTATCTCCTCCTTCAGCACGTGGGTTCCTGGAGGGAGGGCTGTGTGATTGGTATTCTTGGTGTCTAGCACATGGTAGAAGCCCAGTGAATACTCATTTTACCGGAGAGGATTAAGACTCTTAGAAGAAGACATTCAGGACTGAAAATGAGAGGATGCTGGCATTTACTGACCTTATGATCCACTGAGCAGAGAGGAGAGGGAAGCCAAGGGTAAGTATCCAAGTGTCCCAGGCTGGGTTGTTTCTGGAGGTGGGCCCTGGGTCTTAGGAGGACAGTGCCTGGGGTGCTGGGCAGAGCACACAGATAGACTCCCAGGGAAGCCACAAGCCCTTTTGTTCTCTTTCTCTCCAGTCTCCACCCTTGGAAGGCCCTCAGAGCCCAGCCTGGGAGCTCTGGGAATGACCTTAGTCTTGCAGAGGCTCCAGGAGAGTCTGCCATTGGCCGCTGCTCCAGCTCTGAGACATTTCCTCTGCTACCTGGGACACTGTGGCTGAAGAGTTTTGGAGCTCTGGCTCCTCCAAGGCCCTGCTCTACTCTAGTGCTTTGTAGGAAAGGGGAAGTTTGCCTCAGTCTCTACGGTGGGCAGCCTCTAAGATGCCCCCAATAATCCCCTGTCCTGGTATTCACACCCTGTGTAGTCCCGTGCCCGTGAGTGTGGGTGAGTCTTGTGACTTATCGCTAGTCAATAGAAGATGGCAAGGGTGACGGGGGGTCACCTCCATGGTTAGCTTATATAACAACATGGCTTACATCTTGCTAGCAGACTCTCTCTGTTGCCTTTGTGGCTTGCACGCTTTGGTGAAGCAAGCTGCCCTGTTGTGAGCAGCCCCAGTGGAGAGGCCTACATGGCAAGGGCCAGGGGATGGCCTCCAGCCAACAGTCAGCCAAGAACTGAAGCCCCCAATCCAACAGGAACTGAAGCCTGCCAATAATCACGTGAGCTTGGAAGTGAGTTGTGACCAGCTGAGCCTTCTGATGAGACCCCAGCCCTGGCCTGCACCTTGACTGCAGCCCTGTGAGAGGTCCTGAAGCAGAGGACCCTGGTAAGCTGTGCCAGGACTCCTGACCCACAGAAATGGAGAAAATACGCATGTGTTATTTTAAGCTGCTAAGTTTGTAATAATTTGTTATGTAGCCATCCATCACTAGCACAGCCTCCCATTGCACACTGAGCTCCCTCTGACTCAGAGAGTCCAGGGACCCTGCTACCCACAGTGCACTAAGCCAGGGGTATGGGCAGATCTGGGAGAACAGGCAGGAGGGTGATGTCAGGACATAGAAGGTGGAGGATCAGGGTCTGCACCCCTCCCCACATTGCCTAGTAAGTACAAAGAGCCAAAAGAAGAGTGACTGTGGCTATCATGTAGAAGGTGCAGAGATCGATATCTTGGGCCCTGAACCAGCACTGGGGTCCCTGGCAACACACTGTGGGCCAGACCCTATGCTGGGTGCTGGGGAGGGATCAGAGCACAGGCCAGCTGTAAAGCTCCCAAGTTAGTGAGGGAGACAGGTGCAGCGACATCTCTTTCAACAGAATTTGCAAAGCTCCATTCACTGAATGCTTGCCATGTGGTGCTCATAGCATGTGCAGGACCCCATTTACTCTTCACAACAAGTGTGGAGATTGGAGCAATGCTTATCATCCCATTTCACTTATAAGCAAACACTCAGAGGGGTTAAGTGGCTTGTTCAAGATCACTCTGCTGGGTGACAGAGCCGTAAACATATCCAGCGCTGTCTGAACACTCAGACATGATGCTCTGTGGCTGCGAGTGCAATGAGAGCCTCTGCTCTGGTCAGGGGGACGGGCTGGGTCAGAGTGGGCTTCAGAGAGGAAGTGATGTTTGAGTTGGAGCTTGAGGGAGCTCCAAGCTCCCGGGAGCACCAAGGAGGGTAAGGGCACCACTCATCTCAGGCCCTGGGGGCAGAATATGCAGACGCCAAGAAGATGGTATGGATAGGGGACTGGGGCACTTGGAGCACAGAGGTGGGTGTGGGTTCTGATCAGCAGGTTGAGGCCACATCACACAGGGCCATTTGGACAATTTGGATGTTATCCTATAGGCAGATGCCTTCCTATTGGCCTTTGGAGGGCTCTGGGCAGGGAGTGACATAGTGAAGTCTGCGTTTTGGATGCACCTTGCAGGCAGGGGCAGGGTGGCAGGAGAGGGTGCATGGAAAGAGAGGGGTAGGGGCTGGGAGACCATTGTGTGGCCATGGGAAGGGCCCAGCCAAGCTGAGAGGAGTGGGACCTAACTTAAGGCAGGGTATTAGGGTGAGGGTAAGGGCGGAGGGGGTTCCGGAATGGTCCTGACTCCTCACCAAGGCCTGGGAAGTGGCTGTGTCCGGGAGGAATGCTGAGTGGTGTCCTTTCTTTGGGAGCCCAGCCTCCTGCACGTGGCCTGCAGGGAGCAGGTCTCCCTCAGTATTTGGGAAATGAATGAGGACAGGCCGCTGCCCACTGTGTGACTTGGCAGCATTCTCAGGAAGCGGCACCCTGAGGGTCCTGGGGGAAAGGGTGGTCAGGGATGTTGTGCGTGGGGGTCCACAGGGACCACTCAGCCCCTGGGGCTGAAGAATTGATTCTGGAAGGCAGGGAGGCAGAGTGATCCTGGAACCCTGAGCCCAGTCCCAACTCTGGCCGTGGTTGATTTCTGGAGTCATTTCCATGGGGTCCTGGCCAGAAGTCAGGGTAAAACTGAAGATTTTCTGGGGCCTCTTGAACTTTGTGGGTTGCCTCCTCCCTGGTGAGTCGGTGCCCCTGTTTGTCCCTGGTGGTGCCGATGGACAGAAGAGGACAGAGAGACAGAGAGCTGCTGTACAAGGTCTTTTTCTTTGTTGTCATGGTTGATTTTGTACATCTCAGCATTTGCATCATACAAAGGGGGGAGCAACAGCCATGGCTTTTGGTCAGGTTCAGGGGGGCTGAGGGGGTGCTCCTCCCCTCCCCCCAGGCACTGACACATTGAAAGGAAGCAGAGCAACAATGACACAGCACAAATGTGGGAAAGAGGTTCCCCCGCGCGAGCAGGATGGTCGATCTCACCTGGGTCTCACCAGGACTCCCCGCTCCCACCCAGGGCCAGCACGAGCACCTCCCATTCTCTCCCCAGTGAAGAGCGTGGGGTGACAGGAGTGGGACTGGAGCAGGGGACATTTGGTGGGAGGCATGTCCTCAGGCCTGGGAGCCCAGGCTGACCCCAGCCTCCCTGTGCAGTCAGGGGCCTGTGGAACCCTAAAGGATGGAGCAGGTGGCCAGCGGGGATGGACAACCCTGCCAGCTGGGTGCCGGGCTCTTGGAGCTAGGGGCCCACCGCACTGCACTCTAACCACAAGGCTGTGGGCTGGCTGCTTTGCCCACCGGCTGTCCCCTGACAGGGGCTCTGGGCTGCCATACTGCTGTCTCCTTTTCGTTCTCTCTCTCTCACACACCTGGGATGGCGTCTCCACTTCCTGATTCCATCTGGAGGAGTACCCCGCACAGCCTTGCTGTTAAGGACACCTTTTGGGAGCTTCTGGATTTGGAGGGGAGGACGTCCATGTTTGGAGATCCTGACCCGCCCTGACCCGTCGCCGGTGCCCAGCCCAGGGCGACCCGTAGCTACCTTTTTCCTTCTCTCTGGCAGCGCCTCCCAGGCACGGGAGCCCGGCCTTCCCCAGGAGCGCACACGCTCACCTCACCTGGTGCACGCTCCCTTGCGCCTCATTCTTTTCACCCATCTACAAATGATTGCTCCTTCCTATTTTCCTATCTGGGGGTCCTCTCCCTTGTGTGTGTGCTGAATTCTGGGGCCACTCCTCCCCTAAGTGTGTTGCATGCACACTGCCCCATTTATGTGTGCACACTCATTCCTCTCCCACCCAGTGGGTCACGCACACCTCACCTCCCAGGCGATCCCGTGAGGATCCCACCCCTGCTAGAGCAACTCTCACGTATTCTATGCACTACGTGTGCCACACAGACATGCTCTCTGGGCCACACATTAGCTGCTCTCCACAGCCAGGTCTGCGTCAGTAATGACAGTCATTGTGTTCCCCTGGGCCTAAGAGTGATCACTTGGCAGTGGTTGGAGCCAGGTGTGTGCCAGGCAGAAATTTTCCCCCATACCCACCCCCAGGAAGACCTCAAGTCCTGCTGTCCCAGAGCAGAATAGAGGGGTCTGGGATGTGGACTCAGACTAAACCAGCCATCCTGGAGGGCAGGCATCAGGGTGGGGCTGAAAGCCCCGATCCCACTCTGGGAATACAGAGGGACTGCACTGTGGAGACCACCAGGGCAGCCCTCTGAGGGTCTGGGGTCCCTCCAGCCCACCTGGAATATCTGGTTTGACTGGGTTCTCTTGCTCATCTGAAGCGCCCTGCGCCTTGGTCTCTGCTACCTATCTGGTCCTCTCTGTGTCCTGGCATCACCATCGAGGCTTGAAGGTCCCTGTTAACTGGCGGAGGGGTACCTCTGAACACTTGTGTCCAAGCGGGGCTCACACACAGGGGCTGGGGAGGCCTGGGGCCCCTGGACTGGGCCCTGCTTGTCTCTGGCCCAGGACCCCAGGGTTCTTGAGAATGACCATCCTGCCCAGGATAACAGACACAAAGAGACAAGCAGACAACAGGGGTGCGAGGTGGCTCCCCATCACAGACACAGGCACAGACACAGACACAGGCCCCCGGGGGGCTGGACACAGGGGCACGAGGAGGGGGCGGGGGTGCAGGGAGGAAGGTAGGTCCAGGGAGCTGGAGCTGCCGAGACCCTGCTCCCCAAGGAAGGGACAGACCAGGGGACTTTTCTGGTTCCCTAAACATATGGATTGTTTTGTCTCGTGTTTAAAGTATTGCAGTCTAACTGATATGGCTTTACCTATTGGAAACGGACAGAGAAGACACATGTCTGTCTCTGAAATAAAAGCAGAATCCACTAAAATGGAAAACCTGCAGAATGCAAACTGGGGCCAATGGGAACAGGGGCTTCAGGGGCAGGCAAGTCGCCCCTCCCTGGCCCTGCTTTTGGGATAGGCCCTGGCGGGGCCCAGCATGGCTTCCTGGGGCACTGCCTGGGTCTGTCGCAGTGGGATTCTGAGGACCTCAGGCAGGAACCCCCCAAGGGTGGGAGCACTCTAGGCCAAGGACAAGGTCTCCTATTGGAAGTGGCCAACTGTGACCAATGGTCTCAGGGCTGGGAGGGGACATCTTACCCACGTTCTTTCTCCCCAAGCTCACATCCATGCACGTAACTGTCTTTTCAGACCCCCAGACATGCACACACAAACCTTCAAATATCTCCCAATTCTCTCAAACACACACTTCTACAACACCTAACACAAACCCATCACTCCCAATACACACGCTATTTTGAAAACACATTCTTACACAAGCTAACATATACAGCCTCTAAACACGAGATGGATAGCACAGACACATGACACAATTTCAACCCAAATACGCCACCTCAATCAAGCACACATACACAAGGCTAACACACAATCTGTAACACATAGGTATAACAACTACAACACACACAATATCAAGACACACACACGCTGTAGCCCTACACATATGCATATGATCTCTGAACACACAATCTCTGATGCAGTCTCTGCCACACACTATCATGCATGCATGGATACAGTTTCCTCCCTCATTTGACCCCTCTTCCCTCACCATCCCCACACAACTGACTGAGCAGAAAGCTGTGATAATTTGAGTGGGGGACAAATGCCAGTCTCAGACATCCCAGAGGAGAGTTTGTCCTTGGCCAGTGAGATGAATGGGTGGTGCCTTCTGTCAAGCGGGAATTGGCTTCTCACCAAAGGCTTGGGGCTTTGGCCAGGAAGGGTCCTCCTGAGGACCACGGGGCCCTGGAAGCGCATGGACAGGACAGGGTGAGGAGAGGGTTGGATAAGAATGGGGGCAGCTTGGCCACACCAATGGGGGTGCTCCCCACGGCACAGACCATCGCTGCCCGATGGCTCCAAGTGTTTTCTGGGGGCCTGGGCAGCCCCTTGGCTGAGCAAGCTGGGCCTAGCCTGGCAGTGGGGGCCCAGGACCTAAGTGGGGTTGGGGTGTGGAACAAGGGGCTTCCCTACCTGGGGCTCCTCCACAGATAAGCTAAAGTCCACAAAGGATCCATTTGGAGGGACCAGCTTGGCAGGGGCCATGTCTCTCCAGGTGGGGGCTGGGGAAGGGGGTGCTCCTAGGCTGGGTGTCACCAAGGAGATGGAAGAAGGAGAGCCCCAGCCTCCTGCCCACATCCCAGCCTGGCCAGACCCGGGGTCTCTCAGCCTGGGCCTTCCCGGGACAGGCTTCCCCTGACTCCCTTCCTCAGAGCCAGGCCACTCAGTGCCCCTGCCCTGACCTGGGGGCCCACTGAGGGTTGGAGGCTAAAGGTCAGCATGCTGGGCAGGGCTGGAATGTGTCATTACTTTGGCTGACTGGGGACAGTGGTCCTCCTGGCAGTGGGGAGCATGAAGGAACGTATAGGGGTCACCACACTAGCATGACCTTAGGCTTCCTGAGGGGGCTCCCAGTACCTTTGGCCCTGGGTTCAGCGCCCCCCCACCCCCACTGGGGAAAGACTGTCTTCCCTTTTTCAAGCTACTTGGGAGTGGGGTGCAGGTGGATACCCTGGAATGAAGGGAGGTGTGAGGGAGAGCTGAGGGGGAGAAGCCCCTGGCCGGGGAAGGGGGGCAGAGGCCAACTGAGGTTTTCCCCTTCAGAGTTGAGACTTAACCTAATAAAAAGAAAAGAAAGAACCAAAAAGAAGTAGTAACAGGTGGAGTGGGCTGGGGCAGGAGGCCTGGTTACTTCTTGAACATGTCCTGCAGTGGCCCGGGCAGGTATTTGAGCACCGTGTCCAGGATGCTCTCCTCTTCCTCCTCCTCCTCGTCCCCGCAGCCTGCAGGGATGGCCTTCTTGGGCCGGGTCAGGCTCCCCTCGCAGGGCTGTTCGAGGGCCGCTTTCTCCTCTGCTTCCTTCTCCTCCTTCTTCTTCAGCCCATACTGGGGAGGGGTAGGGCAGAGACACGCATGAAGCGGGGTGGGCAAGGAGAAGCAGGAGTCTCACGATCATGCAGCACTGGCTGAGGTGGCCAGGAGTACCTCCCGAGCCTCAGTCCTCTCATCCGTAAGGTGGGGATAAGGGTGTCTTCCCTGTAGGATGGTGCCTGGTCCTCAGTGGGAGAGACCATGCGTGGGGTTTCCTTTAAAATTAACATCTGCCCATGAGAACTTCCTGCTGTGCTGAAATCCCCAAAGATCTGAACACGCGGCGTTTGCTCATATATTTTGAGCCAAATTTGGTGACGAGTCTGACTTGAACCAATGGAAGACTACTTCTAGCCTTTATTTATTGCAGGGCACTGACAGACATGCACTGGACTGTCTGGAGTAGGGTGGCAGCCCCAGACCCGCTGGGAGTGACACCTAACAGCACAAGGTGCTTAGGACACTGTGGTATTTTTCGAACATTCCCCAGTTCGGAACTGCATTCATTTTTTGGTCCCAAGAATCTGCAGTACTAAATGGTGGACCGTAGGGTCCACCCTCTTGGAGTACCTACTACGCGCATTCTCTTAATCCCCAAAAGGATCCCTTGAGGGAGGTGTCCTTGTGACACCCATTTTGCTGATGAGAAGAGTGAGGCTCAGAGAGAGCTAGGGCGAAGGTGAGAGCTGGGATCCAGGGGAGGCCGGGCAGGGGCTTTCGCTGAACCGATTTTACCCGCTTGTGGCCCTCCCCAGGGCGGGCGGGCGGAGCTGACCTTATCTCGGATCTGCTGCCGGACCTTCTCCCGCTCCGCCTCCATGCGCGCGTGCTTGGCCTTGCGCTCCTCCTCCTGCTGCCGCAGGGCCTCCTGCCGCTCCTCCTCCTTCTTCTGCGCGTCCGGGTCCTTCTCCTCTTCTCCCCCCAGCATCTTCCCCATGTCCTTGGTGGCCCCTACGAGGAAGCGGTGGGAGGGAGAGGGCGGGGTCAGCCAGGGATCAGGGCTGGGGAGAGAGGGGCTGGGCGGGCCGAGCCCCCTCCCACAAGGGTCGGACCCGCGGAGGACGCGCGGTGGGGCGCTGGACCTCACCTCCAAGGGCCTGCTTCATGACGAAGTCCATGCCGCCGGCTCTGGTTAGCGTGCCCTAGCCCACGGCAGAATTTGCATGCAGCGCTCCTGGCTGGCCTGGCTCGGGAAGACGTGACAACCTGCAAAAGAGAATTGGGAGTCAGATGGGAGAGGCCTCTGCGCAGGCAGGGCAGTGGAGCTAGACAGACAGCAGCCTCACCCTGGTTCAGACACCAGGCACCCATCACTCAGGTCAAGACCCAATGCCCTGCTAGAGGAAAAAGGAGAGGGAAGAGAGCGACTTACTGGGCAGACACGTAGGTGCTGCCAAATAGCTTTTTGAAAGCGGTTTGGTCCCTATTTTAAAGGCTTCATCTTGACGCTATTGTTCAGATTTGATTGAAGCCAGGAGCTTTGGAAAGAGCCGTGAACTTGGAGTCAGGCAGATCTGGGTTCCAATGCCACCGTCATTTCCTTATTTGCCATGGAACCTTCAGCAAGGCCCTAACCTGCTCAAGTCCCCAGTTTCCCCCTCTCTAAGAGAGAAATGGCAATGCCACCTTTCCCCTGGGTCCGGCGGGGATTGGAGGGGGCCCAGCCTGGGCCACTGGATCAGCCCATCAAAAGACCAGCCCGTGTTACTGCCCCAGCCAATCGGAGGCAGCTGAGCCAATGAGAACAGCCAGCTTGGATAAACAGATCCTGACTTTGGAAATTAGACAAATGGAAAATAAGTTATTTTTATTGTAGTGTACATGTAATTTTTATGTTTTGTAGCTTAATATCGATTTTTATTTTGAATTTCACATGGGAGTGTTGGAGACATAACCTTCTGGGGGCTTAGGGCTTTTAAACTACCTAGCATGGGCCTTGCAGGCACTTGGCAGACATTAGTACCCTACCCCTCTTCCTAAATCACCGACTTTCGGTTTTTATTATATTTTTTATTGTTCTGTTTTTGCCTCAGAAGTGTTCTCCAAATACAATCTTAATGGGAATCTCAATATGCAAAATATGTAAAAGTGGAACTCTTCCAATGGTAGAGGTGGGGGAGGAAGAGCCTTCCCCCTTGGCCTCCTTACCATCTTCACCCCACATCCCTGAGAAGCTGAACCCTAGTACTCTAACTTGAGAGTTTCTTTGTATTTTAACCATTCAGTTCCACTGGTTCTTTAACAGACACAGATCTGTTTTCAAGTGTAGAGGGGACATCCGTGAGCTATCCAAAGTGTGAAGTAGCTTCATGGTAAGCGGAGGCCAGGCCTGCTCCCCAAGGCCTTTTGTCCCACACTGCCTTGCAAGGAAGAAAAAAGGTTCCTGGGAAAGGGCGGCAGATATTGCAACCTTGTTGGATTCAAGGCTGGATATTGCAACCTGGCTGAGTTCTGGGTCACTGGTTGTTCTTTGATAGATTTTCTTCATTTCTCTCAAGATGAGAAGTCATATCGGTAGACTGAGATTATTTCATGATATGGGGCCCAAGAGCTTATCTACGTGATCAGACCATCTCATCTGATAGGTTGTTCTGGGAAGAGAAAGTCATTCTGTAGCAGAAAAAAAAAAAAAAAAAAAGCAAAACAAAAAACCCAGGGGCTTTGGCATCAGACACACCTGGTTCAAAATCCAGGCAGCTATACTTACTGGCTGTGGGTCCCTGGGCAAGCTTCAGTTTGCTCCCTGCAAAATGGGGGAGTATTAAGGCCGCCCTAGAATGGATGTTTGAAGGAGAATGAATGATACCAGTCAAGTGCCTGGGGTGTTGCAGGAACTCATAAAATGTCAGCCGTTGCCGACTACGTATTTGTGGAACAAGCCAAAAAGGAACAGGCTTTCCATGCTTTCTAAGAAATGCAAGAGAACCCACCTGCCTAACCCCAAATTCTGAGTTTGAAGGTTGCTCAGCTCAGTCAAGATGTTTTCGCTTGATTTAATACATTGTGAAAAAGCTTCATTTCTAAGAACAGGAAATGAACAATTTAATAATCAAGTGATTTCAGGAACTCTTGGGTTCCTACTCTGTGTTTACATAGAGCTCAAGGAATTACCAGGTGGCAGTGGGAGATGCAGGGCTCTAATCTGAGATGTTCCAAATTGGGCAGGGCACCCAGGCTTTAGTTGCACCCTCATCCCTAACTTGCTGGGTGATTCTGATGTGTCTCTCTCCTGGAGCAGATGATCTTCCAGACCCTTTCTCCCATGCCTCTGTTGAAGCAGTCTGCAGCATTTGAACTGCTGACAACCCCACTGTACCCCCAAACCTCCTTCTCTCCTGGTCCTGTGACTCAGTTCTTTCCTGTCCCTGCTTCCCCTGTTTCCTCTCCTCTCCTCTTTTCTTCTCTTCCTTTGCATTTTCTGACTCCTCTTCTTCCTCCTGTCTCTTACATAAGCTTTTTCCCCATAACTCTGACCTCAGCCCCTGCCTCTTTTTTCTTTCTAACCTTTCCCTGGGAGAACTCATCCATTCTAGGGGTTTTAATGACCACTGAAACTGATGACACCTAGACCTGTATATTGACTCATCCAGCAAGTATTAATTGAGCACCTACTTTATGCCAGTCAATGTGTTAGGCACTGGGGATTTACAGGAAGCAGGCCAGACAAAGCCTTGACCTCATGCAGATTACATTCTGAGGCATGTATATGTGTATGTGAGTGTGGGTGTACATGCATACATATGTAGGGAAATAGGCAATACATAAGTAAAAAAACACATTTCCTTCTCCTGGATACCCTTTCCTGTGGGCACCACTCAAACTCAACATGCCATTTCTGTATCACCCAACTATCACCTACTCCAGCCACCTCTGCTTGCAGGCATGCATTAATCAGACATTGTTTGCCACTGCCACCCCTCCCCCAGTTTGCAAAGTACCTCTGCTCACCACTGAGTCTTCTCAATGCTTACATTCCTGTGGCTCTAATAGCTCTTCTTCAGCCTGCTGGGATTCTTTATCTGAAATTCCCAACTCTGCCCAAAAATCCTGCTGCCCAATCCCAGTATGAACCTCTGAGCTGTTAAGCAGTCTCCCGTTCACTCTGTCTACACTCTCCTAACCAATTCTCCTTTTCTCAAGGCCTAAACTACTACTGCCTTCTCCCTCTCAGCAGGTGACTTTCCCCCACTTCAAGGGCCAAAGTATAAGGGGTATGAGCTCTGAAGTTAGGCATGCCTGACTCACATCTTGAATCTGCCGCTTTTTAAGCTGTGCAATAGTAATTGACCTAGCTTCGTTGATACTTGATCTTCTCTATAAAATGAGAATTATAATGCCACTTTGAAATTTTAGAAATACTCTATGGGATGTGTTTGCGCATGCTGGGTGCTCAGTAAATGGTGGTTTTAATAATCAAAACAATTAATGTCAGTGAGTGGGAGCTCCAGTAACCTCCCTTCCTCCTAGCTCCTGAGGAAGAAGCCCTCTTCTGGCTGAAGCCAGTGCATCCACCTGTGCCCTGGATTCCCTCTCTTTATACCTCATCACTCCCTCTTCCTCGCATCTTCCATCTCCTCTCCACAGGTTGCTTTTATCCCCTCCCTTCTTTAACTCCTTCCCTATATTCTGTGTTTCCCTTAATCCTACCCCTCTCACTTTGTGACGAAGTGATCTCAACGTGGTATCTCCACGTCTTCACCTCCCAGTCAAGCCCTACCTCTCTGTGAGACCAGAGCTCTGCTGCCTCTGCAGGAACCCTGAAACTGCCATAATCAGTCGCCACAGGTGATCCAAGAGGGTCTTCACAGCCGTCATCCTCCTCCTCCATCCCTCTGCTGAATCACATGCTGCTGCTGACTCCCTCCCCCAACCTTTTCCAGCTTTCTGGAATCTCCTCCTGAATTCCATGACACAGCACTCTTGTGGTGTTCATCCTACTTTTCAGATAGGTCTTCTCTCTCTTCTTTGCTGACTCCTTTCCTTTCTTTTAAAGTGAAGATGTTCTCCAAACGAACTCTCCCCTCCTGCCTCTCCTGCTCCTCTGTCTCCCTTGGGAATCTCATCTACCCCTATTGGTTTAGTGCACTTCTTTAGCCACAGACACTTCCCTCTCTCTGCCTTCCCTCCCCCAAACCTGCGCATTTAACTCTCTGTTGGATGTTGTCACATGGATAATCTCAAATTCTATCTGTCCAAAGATCAGTCTCATCCTGGCTTTCCCCACACACCTATCTTTTTCTCTAGCATGCCTTGTCCCAATCACCTCAACTGAAAACTCTAGAGACAGCAAATTCCTCATTCATTCATTCATTCACTCACTCACTTGCTCATACTACAAATATTCCTTGAGTATCTACTTTCTGCCAGACACTGTTCTGGGTGCTGGGGCTGTGGCAGGGAACAAGGGAGTCCCAGCAGTGGTCTCACAACATTCAGCTGGGCTGGGGAGGTAGAAGCTGAATAACAGATCACACAAGGAATTGGGGAGTAAGATTGGGATGGGGGTGCCGAGGGAGAATTCCAGGGAGAAGTCCAGATGCTGTGGCTTTGCAATGCTGCCTGCATCCCGACCCTCCATTCTCCGACTGCTGCTAATGCCTTGGTTCAGGACCTAGAGATTCTGGATTTATCCATAACCTCTAACTGTCTCTCCCCCAGCTCTCATCCAGCCTCCACATGGCCATCCAATTAATTTTCCTAAAGGGCAGATTTGCTCATTCACACACACCCTGCAATGGCTCCCCATGGCCTTGTTAAACTGATGCGAGTCCTTGTGCTGACCTTCAAGGCCTGCACAGTCTAGCACCCGTCTGTCTTCCTTGCTGCTGGTATGCCACCTCTTGCACAGGGCTCTGCTTCTTGCACAGGGCTCCACTTCAGCATGTAGTATTTCCCAACAGATCCTCTTTCTGAAAATGCCTGGGCATTTGTGCATGCTATTCCCACAGCCTTGGAACCTCTTACCCTCATCTCTGCCAGTTCACATCCTGGCTCCATCACTTACTAAGTAACCTTGAGCAAATGACTCAATGTTTTCTCATCTGTGAAATGGAGACAACACCACCTATTCCCAAGGCTTGTAGTGAGCATTGAATGAAGTGATGCAAATAAAGTGCTCAGCCCAGTGTTGGCACAGAGTAGGTACACATTATCTAACATCATTGCAGTCATCAGTATCATCAGCAGCAGCATTAATTTCCGAAGATCCCTCTCAAATAGCACTCCCTCCATGCAATTTCCCAGATCTCCTTGGCAAGATGTGAGGGCATCTTCCCCTTTGGAGCCCTGTGGCACTTTCTGGGGCAGTATTGCCTGCCTCCAGTACATGCTCTCTTTGTCTGTTTTTCCCTTCCTGGTCACTCTGAGCTCCTCTCAGGACAGGACCAGTATCTTGTTTCATTTCTCCTGTCCCCAGAATCGGCTACATCTCCTGGTACATGGTAGATCCTGAGGACATGTGTGCTGGGTTGAATTTAACGTGTCAACGAGTGCATGAGGGTGTGTGCGTTGGAAGTATGACCCCGTGTGTGCAACTCTGGACTTAGACATCGTATGAGTGCGTGCGTGTGTGCAGGCGTGTGTGTGGATGTTTTGCCATATGCCTGCGGGAGCGCTGAGGTCCAGCAGGTTGCCAACAGTAGAGGATTTTGACCGGGCCGCCAGGAGGCGCTCCTTAGCGGTTCTGCGGGAAGTCTTGGTCTATCCCTGCGCGGGAAGGGGGGTGGGGGTGGAGGTGGGGGTGGGAGGGGGGGGGGGACGCTGCACGGGGGGGGGGGGGGCGGGGGGGGGGGAGGGATGCTGCTGTAGCACCAGGTTTCCCTGCCTTCAGTGCGCCGGGGACCCAGGGCGCTCCTTCAGCTTCCTTGCCCTCTCCGACTCCCTCCGAGCCCGTCCCAGCCCAAGCACCGGCTCAGGCTCGACCATCTGAGCCCCTGGAGGTTTTCGGGACTGGGCCCTGCCATCTGACAAGCCGACTCGGGCACCTGCAGTGGTTGTCCTTATGGCTGTTTTTCTGTTTTTATGGCTCAAGTCTGGGCTATATTCACCGCAACTCAATTCAACACTCATTTGCTTCTGGCAGGGGACTGTACGCCAAAGGCAGTGGCAGAGACAGGGGACGTCATTCCACCCCCTCCCCCCGCCCCGTCCCCACCCCGTGGCCCGGGATGGGAGAAGCATGGGGGAGGGGAGGGGCAGCGGAGGATGGGAGGAGGTAGGGAGCCGGCCCAGGCTGAAAAGCGGAAGTGGCCGGGGGTTCCCGTTTCCCCGCCAGAAGAGAGGACAGGAACCCCGGCGTCCCTCTCTCGGACCCCCGCGGAGACCCATCCCCCCCCCCCCCCCCCCCCGGCAACTCTGCCTTGGAGCTCCCGGTGGGCCACAGAGAGCGCCCCTTCCCCCAACACACATAGCTCCAACCCCAAGACCCGGCCCGGTTTCAAACTTTGCTGAGGGAGGGGGCAGATTGAGGCGGACGAGAGCGAGAGCACAGGAGGGGTCGTTCCCGAAGACTCCAGGCGGCGGACTTACGCTGCCCAAGCCTCTTCTCCTCCCGGGAAGGGACAAATAGTCCCCTTGGTCCCCCATCCCCAGTCGACGTTTACGTTCTCCTCCCCTGACCTGCGGTCTGTCCGCCCCCTTGCCGCCGCCCTCTGACTCACTCCGGGAGCACGAACTGTACCCCTCGGGGGCGACTCCCTCCTCCTGGGCGAAGCGTGCTTCGGCGGGCTTCGGGTTAAGCACAGCCAGAAGTAGCTTAGATCGACGTCCCCCACCCCCGCGAGCTCAAAGTTGTTCTCTGGGTTCAGACTTGAGTCTCCGCCGCAGCCGGGGCGGTCCTGGCTCCAGGACCCCGGCCCTTCGGGCTCTACCTGGAGTCTCCGGCTAGGGCCCACGCCTCCCCTTAGTTCGCAGCCAGCCGCCTGCTCGCGGCCGCTCGCAGGGAGCTGTCCTTTCAGCACCATGGAGAGCGCGTCCGCGAGTGTCCCCTCTACCGCCTCTCAGTCCCCATCCGGCGCCCAGGCAGCCTTGGGGAGCTGTCCCCCCGAAAGCCGTGCTCCCCAGATTCCCGAGTTGCCCCAAGGCCTCGAGGCGAGAACCGGGACCCTGTTGCCCACAGCCCGGCTCCGCCCTCCCGGCTCTCGGCCAGCACCGACCTGGCGGTCCCTGCAACCGTCTGAGCCACTGCAGGGCTCCGGCCCGACTCCACGAGGTGGTTCCTTCTGCTATTCCAGCTCCCGCCGCCGCGTGCAACTCCGCCAGGCGAGCTGGGGCCGCGGCTTCTGCCGCGGGCGGCTGCCGAAGGCGCCCTCCAATCACGCCCCTCAGCCGGGCCCTGACGTTCTACCGCTCCCCTTCCAGATGGGAAATTCAAATCTCTCTCTCTCTCTCTCTCTCTCTCTCTCTCTCTCTCTCACCCCTCTGTCTCTCTCTCCTCTCTTTCTCTCTCCCCTGTCTCTCTCTCCTCTCTCTCTCTCCCCCCGTCTCTCTCTCCTCTCTCTCTCCCTCCCTCCCTCCCCCGTCGTTCCTTCCTTCTCTCCCTCTCTCCCTCCCTCCTCCCTCCCGTCTCCTTCTCCCTCCATTCCTCCCCCTCTTTTCTCGCTCCCCTCCCCTCTCTCCTCCACCTTACACTGTTCTCCTCCCCCTCGCAGACGCCCCTGCCGTCTCCCTGCAGCCAGACATCCTGGCCACAGCTCCAGGCCCACAAGCTTTCTGCTCCTGAGGAGTGGTGGGGGCAGGGGGTGGAGGAAGGGCTCTTTAAAGCAAAGCTCAAAGTTCGCCTCCTTGGGAAAGCCCTCCTTGGTTTCTCCAGGCAGAGTGGTCGCACCTCTTGGGGTTCCTGCGACTCCGAGACAAGCCCTTGCCTCAGCGACTCCCGTTCCACCTGTTAGCTTGCCTCTTGCCTGTGAGCAGCTCCAGGACTGGACCTTGGCCGGATCATCTTTACAGCCCCTCCCCCCAGCACAGTGCCCAGCCACAGGAGCACTCAGGAAACACTGATGGAGCGTGTGAGCAAGACCCTCGCAGTGGGTCAGCACCCAGTGAGAGAAGACTGATGCAAAACTGCAGTGGACCTTAGGCAAGCCACTCACCAATCCCTTTGAGATCTGATATCCTGTGAAGAATAAAGACTCCTCTGGCAAAATTTATTCGAGAAGGCCATTTCTTTTCCTCCTATGCCCAAGAAAGTAAAAGGACTTCCAAGAGGCAGGACAACATCTGCTACCATCCCCAGCCTTTTCTCTTCCCCTGGCACTCATTTTTTTTGTTTTATTACTCTCTCTTAATGAGCCTCTTTATTCTGCCTGCCATCTTTCGGCTCCCAATTGCTCCCTTTAATCAGGCCCGATGTGTAGGAAAATGGTTTCAGAGAGGAGGGGCCTTGCACAAGGCCTTTGAAAGATCTGCAGGAGTTTCTACATCCGTCAGGGTATGTCAGAGTGGAGATGGCTTCTCCTTCTAAGGGGATGGCCTCCTTCCAAGGAAGGGGCAACAAGAGTTGCAGAAATATGATTTCGTTCCAATAAGGGGGAGCTTATCCCTTCACACACGATCACAGCAAAGGCCTTAAAGCAGGAGACCCCGCCCCCCACAAGTCAGAGGCCACTGGTGAACCTGGTGAACTGGTGAACCTGGCCACTGGTGAACGAGAGGCCTTGTCACCTGGAGAATCACCTTCTGAAGCCTATGTCTGTTCTCCCCTTACAGGCTTGGGTAAGGAAGGCCCCTCCTTTAGGGCTGAGTTCCATGTTTAGCACTGTGTTGGGCCGTCAGCATAGAATGCTTATTCTTTATTTTTCTTCCCTTTCCTAGGGCAGATACAAAGAGGGGGATGGCAGTGGCAGGGAGGCTCTTTGATTAGAGTGACTTAGACTTTCCACTAATGCCTGAGGGGAGTTCTGGGCAGGGAGATCTGACATCATGTCATTTCGAGTGCACAGTCCTCCTCATCCCCTCTTTCCTCATGTGCTTCAAGAACATGCTTAGTAAATGGGACCTGGCTGCCAGCACTCTGGTTACAACTGAGGTTTTTCCACAACTGGTATTGCTTTTGACATGGACACAACTGAACTGGGCTACAAATCCAGTTGAGGTTTAGGGAAAATACTGAGCTCAGTTCTGGACACCACACTTTAAGATGGACTTTGGCAAACTTGAGTATGTCAAGCTCGAGAAGGGGCTAGTCTGGTGGTGGGCACCTGGAAAACAGGTCAAATGAGGGCAGGTTGAAGGATTTGAGGATCTTTCACCTGGAAGAAAGAACACTGAGGGGGCATTAACCCTTGAAGGGCTGGCAATTCCTGCTTAATTTATAATTCCCCCGCTTAGTAACGTGCCTGGCAAAGTAGGTGCTAAGGAAGTGCTTGAATGGATGAATAACTGTTGCAGGGGAAGAGTAGTACTATTGCTTTTTCTATTGCTGGCGATAGAATTAGGGCAATGGGGGAAAGGTAAAGGAAGCAGGCAGAAGCTCTGAGAGGAAGAACCTGCTCTCCAGAGGAGCTGTCCAGCCACAGCATGGACTGCCCCATGTGGGGTTATGGGTTCTCTACATCTGGAAGATGGCATGTGGGTGGGAGGCTGGTCCAGCTGATGGCTAAAGCCCCCTTTGAGCCCAAGCATCTCTGAGTCTATAAAAAACTGCCTAAGCTGACATGAACTGTGTCTCACTGCAGAAAATCTTACTGATGAATAGGAAGACAGCTCAGCCACATTTTGGTGACTTCATTTTATTGAGCAATAAGGGGTAAATCACGACACTTTAGCCATTAAAGAAAGGTGATGAAGAGATGAGTACCTGCTTCCTATTCAGTGTTACCAGCCTTGACATGCTTCCCAAATGACCTATTATTGAAAAAGTTGCTGAATATCATAAGCATTTCCTAATGATTAAAATACTACTACTAATAGTGAATATTTGAGCTTTCATTATGTCTCAGGTGTTAACTTTGGTGCTTTATAGGATTTACATGTTCTCATTTAATTTACACAAGCGCTTATGTTCAAGATGGGAAAGTTGAGGCCCAGGGAGATAAAATGAATCTTTGGCAGAGCCAGCATTCCAGACCAGGCTTGCCTGACACTGAGTTCTGTGGTCCTTCCAGCACGTGGGGCTGCCTCTCTCCTGACACATCCCACAGCCTATGGAAATGTAACTTTTGCTCTGCAGATATTTTTTTACATTGGCATTTATAGTCTTCCCTGTTCTCCAGTTTCTCACTGAAAGAAAAAAAAAAAACTGCCAGGAAATCACACCCAGATCAGGGTCCTCATGTCATGCGGGTTGCCAGCATTTCCTTCATCTCCTGCATCTCTAATCCAGCGGGAGTGCAAACAGGCCCAGCCGCAGGTTCTTGCCGAGCCTGCTCTGTAGACAGCTTCTAAGAGTCACCTGGTAAAATATAGATTGGGCTCTGCTTTAGGTGACTTATCCTGGCTGGAGCTGAATTTCCACTTTTATTTATGAGCCCTGGGGGCAGGAGGAGGGGCTCAGATTTGAACAGACTTGTAAGATGTTATGTATATGCCTTGAATGTTCAGTAGGAAGCCAATCAGGGAGCTAATGTTAGTACTTTGTGTGAGGATCGAGGAACAATGTGTGAGGAATGACAACTGTCACAGACCATAAATGTGGTGATCAGTGAGAGAGCTTGCATAAGGCTCCTGTCCAAAGGTCAGCCCATTTCTTCCCTGCAATTGCCTCAGCCCAGAGGGCATCCTGGATGCCATGTGGGAAGTGAGGGGGTGTCTAGGAAATGCCAGGCACCAGCTCTGATCTGGAGCTCGCTGGCTGGTTCTGAGCTTGCTAGGAGTTACGTTGGTGGGTGCAGGGAGACATTCAAATGCTCCAGACACTGGCTTCACATCCTGTCATTCTAGCATGAGCCTGGAGGGGCAGAGTTGGTCTTGGTTTGGGAGGTTGGCCATGTGCCCGAGGAAACAGAACTGCGGGGGTGGTACACAGAGAGGGGCTCTAGGCCACCTTGCTCATCTGATGAGTGCCTTCCCTCTTGTCACTGACAATGGCTGGGTGCCATCAGTGTGAGGGCCCCAGTGTACCTCCTTCAACATGGAATGGCATGGTGTGAAGGCAAACCCATAAGTGTGCAATGGTGTATTTGAGTGCCCAGCAGTGTGGGACTGTGCAGGTGGGAGAGTGGTAGCACTCATGTGCAGTGACACAGGCACTGTGTGTCATCATTAATGTGTGGCAGGGCAGGCGTGGGTCTGTGACTCTCAGTGTGTGGTGGTGTTTCCCTCCCGATGGGATGTGACTCCTGTGTCAGTGTGTTGTTGGTGTGTGATGGTATAGACCTACGTGGAGTGTTGTTAGAGTAGAATAAGTCAATGGCATTGTTTGGGCATTTGGCTGTAAGGCAAGAGTACTACCTAGAGCTGTGCAGGTTGTGTACTGCACAACCACAGAGGGCACCATTTACACAGACTGTGCCAGACACAAAGGCTCTGGGGACATGTCACCATTTCTGTATATTGTTGTATGTCTAAGTGTTGCTGTCAACCAGGAATGCTCCAGGTGATAGGATGTTGCCATCAGTATGAAATGGTGTAGTCCTGTGTAACCATCAGTGGTAAGGTTGCAGATATGAGTGTCCTACAGTGGGCTGGAACATGTATCACTGCGATTGTGTAGGGCAGTAAGGGTGTGTGTGTACAGCCAGGAGTGTGTCATTACCACTGGGCAGGTATGCAGGCAAAATGCATCACAGATAGTGACTGACCCCTCCTTGTCTATTCTGCCCACACCAGAGACACCCTCATTAATTCAACTTGCTGGCTCCTATCCCACCTGGGAAACTGCAGAAGCCCCAGCACCCTTCATTCTTTTTTTTTTTTTTTGATACAGAGTCTTGTTCTGTTGCCCAGGCTGGAGTGCAGTGGTACAATCATAGCTCACTGCAGCCCTGAAGTCCTGAGTTCAAGTGATCCATCTCAGCCTCTTGAGTAGCTGGGACTACATGGGTGCACTACCAAGCCTGCCGATTTTTATTTTTTATTTTCTATGGAGACAAGGTCTCACTATGTTGCCCAGGCTAGTCTTGAACTCCTGGCCTCAAGCAGTCTTGTCTTAGCCTCCCAAAGCTCTGGGATTGCAGGCAGGAGCCATGGTACCTGGATTCATTCTTCACTTTTCTCAGAAAGAGGGTACCAGGCTCAACATATGAACTCTGACTCATTGGTGGTGCATGGAGTCCATGTGGAAATTCCCTGGGTGAGCCCCTCCCTATCCCAAAGCCTGGCCCCTAACTCAGAACCTCTCTCCCAGCCCAGCATCTGCCCAGCAGCTCCTCAGAGGTCCTCTGCCAGCCTTCATCCCGTCCCACCCTCCCAGATTCAGGCACTCATTAGCATGTCAAAGCAGTTGTCTCCCAGCCCACACTGTACCCCTGGGTATGCGCACATGGTTAGCTCCCCTCATCCTGTGCTTTCCTGAAACCTTGCATTTTCATGTCTGCACACCAGTCTGCAGTCTTCTTGCCCCCATCCTATCAAAGGAAGAATATTTTGGTAATAAATCTTTCCTCTCTTGCCTCTGGTTCTTTTTCCAGCTCTCATTTATGACTTCTGTCTCTTCTCCTCTCACTCTTTGAGATGTGTTTGGACATCCCCGTTCATCAAGAACTCTTCTCTGATGGCCTGTCCCTAGAGCCAGCCAATGACCCCAGACAAGCATCCTCATTTCTGAGTCTCAGCTCTGGACTTGCCCAGGCACAATCAGTGGAGCATCAGAGTTTGCTTTCCCTGCTCTCGAGAGGGTCCCCTTCCTGAGTGTCTGTCCACCCTCAGGATGCTTGGTCCCTTTTCCTCTCCACCTGCAAACCCATACTCAGAAAGACAGTTTTTACACGTTAGAGTCTTCTCCTTAGCCACAGGGAAATAGAATAACAGAGTTGCAGGATACCAGAATCATGCAAAAGACCATTTTAGAATCACATTTAGAATCACAGAATTATAGGCTCCCTACAACACTATATGTCAAAGAGTAACCCACTCCTACTCAGAACCACTGGAGTGGGGGACTTGTTAAAAAATTGCAGATTATTGTGCTTCATCCCACATGGCGCAAACCCAAATCTCTGACACAGAAGCCCAGGAATTTGCATCTTTTGCCCAGCTCCGCAAGTGTTTCTGACACATCGACTGGTTGAAAAACCCTTGCCCTGGGTCAATAGAATCAGAGAATCATAAGATCCTGGACCCTCATCTTACAGAAAAACTGGATCATGGAACCACAGAATATTTTAGGATTCATGGAAGCTTCAAATCAACCAATTATACACATTCACTCACAACTTTAGAATCTTAAATTCTAAGAAACTCAGTGTCAAGAATTGTGAAGTTGGAAGTGACCCTGGAGTGTGATTTTGTTCTCGTTCTAGGAGGAATTTTTAGTTTCCAGCCTTCCTGTTCCTTTTGGAATGGAAAGCTTTTTCCCTTGTCCCTTGAACGACTGCCTCTATGGTGTCGCCTACATTTGTGAAGATAGATGTTCTTTCCATCTTGGTACAGAGGCAGTCGGCAGAACCCCTGCATTATATGGAGTGAGTGAGCTTTCTGGAAATGACTTCTACTTTCCATTTAGAACCAGCACACTCTGGCCCACAAAACAGATCTTGCTTGTTGATAAAAATGAATTCAAAAGGACATTATTCCTGTTTTGTTAAAGCAAGGATATTGGTGGAACATGGACAACAGAGGTTAATAAGCTTATGGGGCCTCTGGTTGAGGAAATGAAAGAGAGAGAGAGTGCCGAGGGGCAGTGGAATGCTACTGGAGATTAATAGACGAGTGTGTGTGTGTGTGCACACGTGTGCGTATGTGGTTGGGGGAGGGTTGGATGAAGGGAGGCAATAAGACATACATTAAAAAAATCAGTGATGAAAAGATAACTTTCTGGTCATCTAACCCAGTGTC
This sequence comes from Theropithecus gelada, assembly GCF_003255815.1. Lineage (NCBI taxonomy): Eukaryota > Metazoa > Chordata > Mammalia > Primates > Cercopithecidae > Theropithecus > Theropithecus gelada. Next base: position 172,085,274 of record NC_037673.1, on the reverse strand, counting down.
CTCAATTTACAGATGGGGAGACAGAGGGTAAGAAAGGGGAAAGGACTTTCTCAAGGTCGCATAACAAGTTAATGAAACTTCTCACTCTAGGTAAGTACTCTTTTTTAGGTATAACTCAGCACCCAGCTCCACATGTCCTAAACACCTCCAGTGTGCCAAGCATTGCTTTAGGGACGTTACGCATGCCAACCCTTTAAGCCGTCTGACAACCCTATGTAGCAGGCATTTTTCACTCACTCATTCTCTTATCTAACATATACAGAGGTCCTGCAGCACCCCAGGAGTTCTCCCAGGCAAAGGTGTACAAGAAGTTTCAGAGTTTCTCTCCCCCACTTCGTTCCACAGTGAGAGATGCAAATGCTTCACTGAGAGCTAACACACGGACCAGTTCACACTCTCCAGATCCTTTCAGATCCGAGACTCTGTGATTCGAAGCACTCAGAAGCAAGCGGGAGACAGATGCCCGCAAACAGTCAATGACCATACAACATGTTAAGTGCTGTCTTAGTGAAGAGGGAACTCTGACGAGGAGAATCAAACACACACAGCTTGCAAGCCAGATGGAATTGGAGGCTTAAAGCAGGGAAGGGGCAGGGGTGGCTGGCACCCCCTGCTCCTGATGCATGAAAGCTCTGGGGCCATCCAAGTCATCTCAGAGGTTTCATGGTGGTGGAAGCCATGGGCACTGGCCACGTAAAGACAGGGAGTTAAATCTCACTAATCCTCTGCCCCTTCCCGTGTGACCCTAGTGTGTGGCTTTTCCCTGAGACTGTGTCCCCACTGATGAAATCGGGGAGTGATTTCTACCTGCCAGGGTGGTTGTGTGGCTCTAATCAAACAGTGCTTAGGAAACAGTAGCATAGCCTCAGCAAGTATTAATTCCCTCTTTCTCTCCAACACCCAGGCAAGGCATAGCGTTCTCTTCTGGAGTTCAGGGCAGAGTGACCACTAGACAAAACCTCCTTTTATGGTCTGCTTGGTCAAAGAACTCCGCCTCATAATCTCCCTGCATGTATTTAAGTTGGAATGCGAAAGAAACGAATTTAAAGCTTAGAGGAAAATGGGGGAGATGGTTCTTCTTTTTACCCCTTTTCTTGGCTCCCTCCCTTCCTCTCCTGCATACGAGGGTCTAGGATATTTGGGTCCCCCAAAATGGGAACTGTGTAAGAAAGTCCAGAAGGGACTTAGACTTCAGGCCCAAGAAGACGAGGAATTTTCCACCCACAAATTTAAAAATGGCTGCTCTGGGCCACTCAACCTCCAGTTGTTTCTTCCTGGTAGAAAAACAAAATAAAACAAAACCCCCTTTTATTTGGCAAACAAGCAAAGGATTGGGGAAGTCTTGGGAAGATGAAGCCAGGGAAAAGCTTAAAGGGCAGAAGAGGAAGGGATTTTCAACAACTGAGCCTCTCATGGGGAAAGGTGATTCATAATCTTTATCTGATTTAATCCCCAGTCCCTCGCCTCCGTTACCTTAAATATCATTACCTCCGCTTTATATTCAGAGAGGGATATTCAGACTCAGAGAGGTTAAGCCCTTGTTCAGGGTAACACAGCCAAGAAGCAGAAGCAACAGCATCTGAACCTGGTGTGTCTCTCCAGGTGGCCACATTTCCTGAGGGAGATTGGGGGCTTTCTAGAAGCCGAGCCTGGGTCTGCAGCTTCGAGACAACTAGTTCCAGAGTTTGGGTATCCTGCTAGGGCACCCTACATGGAGACCTCGCCACGGGCTGGTCCTTGATGGGGCTGGGTGTTCTAGGTCTCAAGGTGACCAAAAGTGATGGAGCTGTAGGTCAGGGCTCAGAGCTGTGCCCTAAGGACTTACATAAGAAATTCTCTCTGGGGCAGGCCTTTGCTCACTTCCAATCAGCTTGGCTCAGCCCTGTTCTCACCAGCAGCCTTGGACCACGGCTCCTGCCTCTGCTCTTGTCTTCTTCTTTACTTTCTAACTGGCTTCCAGACCGGTAGGAGAATCAGAGCTTTCTAAAACACAGATCTGACTGCATCACTCTTCTCCTTAAAACACGCCGTGGTCACAGTCTTTTGGCCAACTCCTCCCTCGTGTGGCGTCGGCTTCGGAGGAGCCCACCTGTGTTATTTCATCTGGACCCATGCATGGTGGATCACATGACCTGGGCTGGACTGATGAGCACATCTGGTCCCCCCGGCCCCAGAGACCAGCTGAGGGTACATGAGCACAGAGGGCCAGAGAGACTCCAATCTGGGTTTTCTACTTTTACCTCTTCCCTTTTTTTCTTGTTTAAAGCCACTTTAAGGATCCAAAAGGATCCTAACTAATACAAAATCCTTTAATGTCTTCCCATTGCCTTCAGGATAAAGTCCAAGCCCTTTAAACTGGCCTTGAAGGCCCTTGGTGATCAGACTCTGACTGCTTTCTGCAGTCTCATAGTAGCCACTTGTGCCCCATCAACACCAAATGATTTACAGTTCTTGGACACGCCACAACCTCAACCATGTTTCTGAGCTTTTGCCCGTGCTCTTTGCTCTGGGTAGAATGCCTTTGTCTACTCTGTGTGCTTGACAAACCTTTGCTTTGACCATTACGGCACAGCTAGAGCATTAAAAAAAAAAATCTAACTTGGGAAACAGGATGGAACCAGGGTTTCTTTCATGCACCCAGGTGGACCCCTTCATTGTGGCACTAAGCTTTATACTTAAGGTTGCTTTCTTGGCTGACTTCCCTACTGGATTGTGAGCCCTTGGAGGATGGGACTCACTGAAGAGGAGGGAGTCCTTTACTTAGCAAACACATACTGAGCATCTACTGTATGCCAGAGGCTCTTCTTGTTGCTGGGGATACATGGTGAGAAAATACACAAATTTCTGTCTCTTCTAGTAGGAGAAGTGGGTACTGCTTGAGCAAACACACCCAGGGGCAGGGCACTTTCAGCAGGTGCTGGGCTATGACAGAATAAGACAGGGGCATGCCGGCTACATGTCTCTGGGCTCAGAGCCCAGAGAAGGACCAGCCCCAAAACAGGCCCTCAGGAAGTGGCTGTTTAATGAATGATTAAGGAACATGCCCAGACACCCAGGTGGCCCTCTGCTTTCCTTTATGACTGTTACTCAGGACTCTACCAAAACCTCTTTGTTAGTGACTGACTTGGTCCCAGTTTCCACCCTACACCCCCTCTTGAGGGGGTCACGGTTACATAAATGACATTGGGGTGCGTCTGTGCAACACTCACCTTTCCTGGTGGGAGCTGAACAGAGCAACATTCTCTTTGACTTCACAAGGTCACTCTGTCCCCACCTGGGTCCAGTGTCTGGAAGCCGCCGTGCTCCCATGCCTGACTTTAATCAGTGCTCTCCCCGCCTCCAGCTTTCTAGCCTTCCCTCTGCCATCTCCCTTCTTGGCCTGTTGCCAGCCCTTTGATCCTCTCTGTGACTCTCCACTGGGCCTTTGTCTGGATCCATTAAGGCGGTGAAGCGTCACCCTGCTTGGGTCACTCCTGTGCTCAAAGGCCTCCGATGACTCACCATTACCTGCAGCATCAAGTCCAAACCCACTAGGGCCCCTCTTGAGCTGACTTCTGCTTCCTTTGTCAACCTGTTTACCTCAACTCTTCTCCCACACAGCGCTCCCTGCTGCAGAGCCCTCCACACCTCTGGGGTGCCCTTTTTCCCCTATCTTTGATTGTCTCCTGCTGCTGGATCCTAAGCTGCTTGAGGGCAAGGGCATGCCTTGCTCATCCCTGAATCCCCAACATCAAGCCCAAGGCTTTTTTGATTGTGGATGGTCAGTGGATATTTCCAGAGGTAGAACACATGCCTGGCATTGCCCCACCTGCTTGGGGTTGAAATAACTTGCCTTGGCCCACGGCCTTTGAGGTCCCATCTCAGGGGCAGGATTTGCAGACTGAGGCCACTTTCTGGACCACAGAGCGTAATAATAGCTGTTTAAATCTTGCACTTGCCCCTTCTGAAGCTTTTTTTTTTTTTTTTTGTATTTCTTACCCACACATATAACCCCATGATTTCCTTCCGTGCTCTCGCCCTATCACTATGGCATTTTGTCATTGGGATGTTTCTGGTGTAATTTGCTGTGGTGATAATACATTTTTGACCTGTCTGGTGTTGCCTGGAGTTCCTCTATTCTCCACCCTCAGTCTTTGTGATTTGGGTGGGGCTGACTCTATGTCCTACTGCCATGGGTGGGCATTAGATCCATAGCCAGCTAATTAGAGTGCTGGGTAGCCACCTGGCCATGGTGATTGGCTCTAGGATGGCAAGTGACACAAGCTAAGCCAATGAGAGTCAGCCCTGGGACTTTAGCTGGAACCAATAGGAAAGTGACTCCCTCCCTTCCTTCCTTCCTTCCTTCTTTCCTCTCTCTTTCTTCTCTCCTTCTTTCTCTTTCTCTCTTTCTTTTCTCTTTCTTTCTCTCTCTCTCTTCTTTCTTTCTCTTTCTTTCTTTCTCTCTCTCTCTTTCTCTCTTTCTTTCTCTCTCTTTCTTTCTCTTTCTTTCTTTCTGTCTTTCTGTCTTTCTCTCTCGACAGAAGCTGGAGAGCAATTGCACAATCATGGCTCACTGCCACCTCAACCTCCTGGGCTCAAGAGATCCTCTGCTTCAGCATCCCCAGTAGCTGGGGCTACAGGCTGGTCTTGAACTCCTGGGCTCAAGTGATCCTCCTGCCTTGGCCTCCCAATGTGCTGCGATTACAGGCATGAGCCACAGTGTCTGACCAAAAGGAGCCTCCATGTATGGAATTAGCAGGGCTGGCAGAATGTGGGACTGAGCAACTGGTGACTGGTTTGCTACCACCTGGGGAGGGCCTGCCCGAGGGTGATGCCAATGCAGAGAAGCACACAGCTGAGAGAAGGGCAGGAGGCAAATTCCTGATGACAGTGTTTGACAGGTCCCGATGTGCCTTGAAGCTTCCTCTGCTCATGCACTTTTCAGTTATGTGAGCCAATAAATGCTGCCTTTTTCCTTCAGTTGCTCTGAATTAGGTTTCTGTCTTGGCCACCTGGAAGGGACCTGCTGGAATCTGTAACTTTGGAGCTGTGTGTCCCCTCCTTAAGAAAACTTCTTATCAGGCAGGTCCCAATCCCGGGAAGCCCTACTGTTTAATATTCTCACATTCCAAGAAGAAGCTGATCTTCCTTTGTCTCTAAGCTGCATCTTGACCTACTACAAGCTGGTCCCCATAGTCACGTTGACTGAAAGGGAGGGAACTCACAATGGTGGTGCTTGCTCAAAGATTTGCCAAAGTCCAAACATTCATATCCACAGATCCCAGTTCATATCTCCACACCTCCTCAAAGATGCACATATTTTAGGCCAACAAATCTGCAATTTCACCCTTGAGTGGCATTGGCATTCTTGGGTGGATGCCATCTGTTCCTGGCAATTTGTCTGCATCTAGTTTGTCAACTGGAGTTGGAACATTTGCCTGCAGGAGCAGTGCCTTTGGTGCCCTTACTTCCAAGAGACCATTTTGGAGCAGGGATTTCCCTGAGGTCCTCCTCAGTTGGGACTGGGGCTGAGGCTTCCTCAGATCTTCTGGATATCTCTTTTTCATCTCAGAGCTGTGATCATCAAGCATCTTGACAGTTCTTTATCTGGCCTCTTTCCATCTGATGCATTTGAAAGTCCTCTGACTCTTGGTCCCACAGGCCTTCCCAAGGTGACTTTCAGGGTGTTTTTAGACTGCATAATTTCAATGCCTCTCTGCCCTAGCTACACTTCCTGATTCCAAGTCATCAAGTTTTAAATGTTTTCCCAAAGATGCTTTTTTCTTTGCAATAGGCTCTCAGATATGTCTCCTTAGCTTGTTGGTTTTGCTTTGTTTTGTTTTGGTTCCCACCGTGATGGTCAGACCATGCCAGGCTATAATTGGAGGAGGGACACTGTGTGCTCGGTTGGTGAGGCTCATGGAGCCTCCATCATCTTATGATGCCATCAGAACATGTGGCTTCTGTGGTAGCAAGAGGGAGCTATGTGTTATCAAGGTTTTCCTGCTGGAAAGTGATCCTTCAGGCTATCTTGTTTCTTTCTCCAGTTCTGCCCTTTCCCTTCCCCTGCTGCCCTGTGCCCAGGAGGCTGCCCCACATAGACCAATCAACAGGCTCCCTTGGTCTTCGGCTTTCTTGGGTTTTATCAAAGAGGTACTGGCAGGGATTTGAGGCAAGGAAAAGAGCACAATCAGAGTGTCTCTCGGCTGAAGGTGGAGGCTTTTGTGCATTTCGCAGCTGGTGCCTATAACTTCACAAGTTCCTTCCATGCTTTGGCCTTATCACTGTGTCATTTTGTCACTGGGATGTTTTTGGTGTAATTTATTGTGTACATTTCCTGCTTGTACCCTCTCTAAGCTTGACAACTGCTCCTTCCTTGCCCCTCAGGTTGGAGATGGTAATGGCTCCCCACTGACACTGGTCCCCGGGAGCTGTGCCATCCTTGTGGGACCTGTTCACCCTGCCCATGCCTTGAGGTAACTCTCCTCAAATGGGCCTGATGCAGTGGTCCATGCTCCCTGCCAGGATCCTCGTGGATTCACCGATAGCCATTTTCTGCTCACCATTCGTTGGCCAGGCCTAGTGCCTTGGGCCTGCCAGCTGCAAGGGGCTGGGAAGGGTGGAGTCGCCTGTGTTCAGAAGAGGGGTAAGCAGGTATGGGTGTGCTCTGGTTATCTCCACCACAGGCACCAGCTCACGACTCCCAGTCCTCAGTATTGAGCACTTTGGGGCTCCAGGAGGGTCCCTCCAAAGGCGTTCTCTCACCTCCTATTATGTACTGTTCTTCAGAGCTCTTTCTCCCCGGGGAATGGCAGGAAGGGGCATTGGGGTTGTATCCAGACTTTGCCAGGCCCTCACTGTGTGACTTTGGGCAAGTCAGCTTTCCTCTCTGAGCCTAAGTTTCCTCATTTGCAACGTGGGATATTGACACTTTCCTTGCAGGCACGTTGCTGGGCTGAGACAGTGTATGCACAGGCCCTGGCGCTGGGAGGCACACAGCTACCAGCAGCTGGAATCAACCATCATGCCCATGTCTGGCGGAAACCAGCACCTTCGTGCTCACTTAACCCTGCTCCCTGAGCACTGCTCTGGGCCAGCCATGTCTCCGAGCTGGAATACAGGGGGAATAAGGCAGAGGAAGACCCTGCCTAACGAGGTGTTTCTGGTGGGAGTGGGCAGGCAATTAACAGGTACAATGGCTCCCAACTTACAATGGCTCAACTTATGATTTTTTTTTGAGTTTATAGTGGTGCGACAGCAATACACATTCAGTAGAATCCATATCTCAGGTACCGTTACAACCACTCTGTTTTCCACTTTCAGTACAACATTCAATAAATTACATGATATATCCAACGCTTTATTATAAAGTAGCTTTGTGGTAGTTGACTTTGCACAACTAGGCTAATGTAAGTGTCTGAGCATGTTTAAGGTAGACTAGGTTCAGCTGTGATGCTCAGTAGGTTCAGCGTATTAAATGCATTTTCAACTTACGATATTTTCATCTTACGATGGGTTTATTGGGACATAAACCCACTGTAAGTCAAGGAGCATCTGTGAATGGAAAGATAATTCAGAGTGGTGAGTGCACTGCAGAAATAAAGCCAGTTGATATGAGAAAGAAAGACAGAGCAGGGATGTCCCAGTAAGGCTCCTAGAGGTGACGTCTGAGCCTGACCTGAAAAATCGGATGAGGCCCATGCTGAAGATCTGGGGCAGAAAGTATGGCCTGAAGGATGCTCCCCTGAGCTGGGAGTGAGCTCAGCTTGTTCCCGGGACGGAACGGAGCCCAGGTGGCAGGGAATGTAATAGGAACTGAGTCCCAGGTTGTTTGGGACCTCATCAGCCTTGGTGAGAGGCCTGGATGCTCAGACTGAGATGGGGGCCATTTGGAGGTTGTAAGAAGCAGGTAGAATCCACCGTGAGTCCCTAGTTCAGTTCTTCAGTCCCCAGTTCTAAATTCTCTGACTGCGTTTGTCAGCTCAGTTTCCTTAGCGAATTGCCAGTTTTGGAGAACCAAGGTCCACAGTGAAGGATCCAGGCAGGTTCCTTCCTCACTTCTGGGAAAGCCGAGGCCCACAGTCCCTGGGTCAGGCTCTGGTCCTACTGATGAAGACAACAGCCACCCAATCACACCCCAGCTGGTCCTCCCCACCCTCCACCTTCCTGAGAACCCACTGTGCGCAGGCCGTGCACATTTGCCACGTCCTTTCATCGGCCCACTCTTGGTGAGAGGCTGCCATCGTCATCTCTGTCTGTAGATGAGGAAACTGAGGACCCAGTCTCTCCCGCTCCCTCCTCACCTCAGGACAGCTCCCTCTCGCATGCCGCAGCCCACACGGCATCCTGTAAATAACTGCATGTTCCCAACACCTCTCCTCCTTCTCCTTGGAAACCTGCTCTGGCTTTCCACTTGGACTGCTGGGTTGTCAGATTCCCCGGCTTGGCTCCGTGCGGAGCGTGGCAGGAGCTCAGATATTGCATTTGAAAGCCTGGGGCTGGGCTCCAGCTCAGCCATTCACTAGCTGGGTGACTGTAGGCAAGTCACTGCACCTCTCTGAGCCTCAGTTTCCTCATCAGAAGTGCAGGGTGCAAAAACTCATGTCTGTAGTGAAGATTGGATGAGGACTGTACAGAAGTCTCAGTTGTAAGTGAGGCACACAGTTGGGTGCTTAACGAAAATGGGTTTACATGAGCTTTATTTATACGACCTCATTTCAGCCCCACAACCACCTTATGAGGTAAGTACTATTGTTATGCCCATTTTACAGAGCAGGAGAGAGGCAGAGAGCGGTCAGGAAACTTGCCAAGGTCACACAACTAGAAGGTGCTATACGGGGGTTGCATCTAGGCTGTCTGGTCCCAGAATTTGCTTTCTGAACCTCTCGGTCCTTCTGAAACCAAGATGTCTGAATGGGAGATGAGGCTCACTCCATGGCTGGATGCAGGATGAGGTGGCACTGAGGGATTATTCCTCACTGTCCATGGTCACCCTGTGTCTCTGTGTGGTTGCTATGGTAGACGCAGGTTGTCCTATTTTCTCTGGTAGCCTTTCTTCCATATAGAACCTTAATATTCCCTTGGGGAGCCACTCGTTCCCATTCTCTGGCCATGTGGTTTGGATGGAATTGAATCTTCTTTCCCTCAAGCTCTAGAGATTGGCATGGAACCCAGGCCTAGGATTTAGGGATGAACATGTGATCCAAGATGGTCCAGTGAGACTCAATCCTGGGGCTTGTCCTGGAAATATTAGAAAACCTCTCTTTCTGTTGGAATTGCTGAGGTGGGAAAGCCTGAGCCTGGAGCTGCAGGGTCACAGTGTGGAAAGAGCCTGCCCCAAAGGAAAGCCACGTCAGAAGAGGTGCTAATAGACAGAGAGAGACTGAACCTCAGTCACATTTTGTGAGCTCCTGGATCAAGCCCTTCCTGAAATCCACAGATCTACCCTTGAATTTTTCAGTTACATAAACAAATACAACTCCTTTGGCCTTAAACCATTTACATTTGTTTTTCTACCACTTGCATCTAAAATAGGATTGACTGGTAATGTGCTAAGTAGTTCACGTTTGTTATTTCACTTAATCCAGTGGGGTACTTACATTGTGATCATTATGCAGATGAAGGAACTAGGGCCAAGAGAGGTGTGTTATATTGGCCAAGAGGTCACAGCTAGCGCGTGGTAGAGCTGGGATTAGACTCCACACATTTCGACTCTGGACTGAACTTCAACTGCTCTGCCTTATGGTAGAAGCCAGATGTCACCCTTAAATACCGTGTGTAACGTCTACTCTCCAGCTCTCATCCAGCTGCTCTCCCCGCCGACTGTCATGCCCTTTAATCCCCACTTCCTCAGGAAAGAAGCCTTGCTGGCTACACCCTCAGACTAAGCTCTGTTTTCTGGTAGACATTTTATGGCCTAATATAATTTTTCTTCTGAGCTCCACTGAACTTCAATAATTATTTGTTCCGGGCTTATCTCTTCTGCTGGGTGGGAGCCCCTAGGGGCAGAGATGACGTCTGTCTGGCCATAGTTGCAGCCCCGATGCCTTGGCACGGCGCCTGGCCCGTGGTGGGCACCTGGTAAATGTTTGTGGAATAAATGGATTGTGTAGTCTTTTCATTCCCACTGTGGCGCTGGATCACGGTACACCTGTTTGACTGCAGAGTTGTATCGCTCTGACACTGCACAATTCGCCCTGGCTCTGCTGTCTCGTAGGCTGCTGTGATCTTGGGATGTTTACTTATCTTTGTGTACATATTTATGCTTTTCCTTCTTAACAGTGAGTTCTTTGAAGATAGAGCAGTGTCTCTGACCCCGCATCCCTTGAGTAGTGGTAATAACAGTAGTAATAACAATACAAATGGTACGCTGATCATGAGTGCTTACCACCTGCCAGACACAGTTCTAAGGCTTTGACATGCGTTGCTTCCTTTCATCCTTACATCAAACTGTACTACATGTAGCATTATGACCCCATTACACTGAAGGGCAAACTGAGGCTCAGAGAGGTGATGTGGACTCTTTGTGCCTCCCCAGTTTGAGTTTGGATTCTGTGTCATGCAATCAAGAGTCCTTGCTTTCCCAGTGACTTTATGGAGGAAACCTAGGCTGGGATGGAAGGCAGCAAGGGTGGCAGCAAGGCTGGGGTCAGCAGGGAGCTTTAAGATTGATCCAGCAAATGAAGGCCTGGCTGTCCCCGGTCAAAAGGAAAAGAGTTCTCACTGTGGAAGATAAAAGGAGAAAAGAGCTGGTCAAAGGAAGGAGGAGCTGTGAGAAGCGGGGGCCTCAGGACAAAGACACGTGGGTAGGGGCTCAGGGGTGCTGGGGACAGGGCACCAGGGATGCAGCTGGAGAGCCTGGGCTTCTACCTAGCCTCAGCACTCTTTGGCTCTGCGATCTGCAGCAAGGCACTGTGCCTTTCTGAGCCCACTTTGCCAGGCTGATGCCAGGCTTGAGATAACACCTGGGAATTGCTAGCCAGTGCCTGCCATGGAGGAACAGGTACCATGAATGGGGTGCCAAGGGTGAGGGGTACTGCAAGCTCTTCATCTGCATGAACTCAGGGAGCCTCTCAACAGACCTAGGAAGCTGGCATCGCAACAATCGCGCTCCACAGAGGGGGAAGCTGGGGAGGGAAGCACAGCCGCTCGCTCGAGGCCATCGGTCGTCAGAGGCCGCTGAGCTCTGTGCTCTGGCTGTGTGGTTCCAGAACCGCCCTTTCCTACTGCGTCACAAGAAGGGCTTGAATTTGGATGTCCATGAGAGAAGGGGCCGGTGCAGACAGTTGCTGACTTTGTACCATCTCCCCTTATGGGTTCAAGTTGCTATTTTCATCATTTACCTGCGAGAAGCTCTGCCCCTTCTCCCCAGCGTATCTCAGGGCACAGTAGACAGACATTTGGCAGCAAGCCTGTGGGAGCCTGTGCTGGAACCGGGGCTCAGAGACAAATAAGACCTGGTGCCCAGCTTGTTCAGCAGGTGAGCGGGTGGGACTGAGGCCTGGAGCTCCAGACAGCCGCTGTACAACCCTGAAAGACGAGAGGCCAGGCAGCTCTCTGAGGAGGGGCGCTGGGGCCCGTTTCTCAGGGGTCTTGCCAGCTGTTTCCAGGGGCACCGTGTGAGGCTGGTGCCAGGGCTGGCCCAGAAGTGAGGAGCCAGCGTGTCCCCGGCTTGACTGGTGGAGTAGCACCTCTGTGGTATTTGCCACATCTCCAAACCACCTGTGCTATTTACTTAACATTTCTCTCATTTCATTCACTTGCAGAAATAAAACCCTTCATTGCATTTATTTAAAAAAGAAGCCTCACATGGGCACTTTAGACCAGAAAACTAGTATCACTTGCTATTAACAGAAGGTAACAATGCACATAAATGCAGTGAAAAGGAAACCTGTGTACTGTCTCACTCGGTGTGAGGCCCTCAGTCTAAGGCTAGCCCTCTGGTCATGGACAGGGAGGGGGCTAACATTAGAGAGTGTTGAGGACGTACTAAGACTTCCTCACAGACACAACGGAAGTGTTGTAGGAGAACTGAACAACCAGAATCAATTCCTCAGTATAGGACTTGCTATCGAGAGTGGTACCCACAGAACCACGTACAGTCACGGAGATGCTGATGCTTCCTTGGGTTTGGAAAACACCTGGAGACACCTTCACCTGCCCGCCCTGCTGTCTCTGGGGTCAGCCTCACTTCCTATCCCACCTAGCTGGTTCTCGGCCTCAGCTCTTCCACTACCAGGGAGGCAAAGGAACTTTCTGCTCAGCTGCTGGATGCGGAAGACCCGAGGTTGAACCTGCGTTTCTTGTAGCCGAATGGGAAGAAGACACTTTGTCTCTCTGATCCTCAGTTTCCCTATCCAGAAAAAGGCCACAGCAATCCCCTTTTCCAGGACTGTTTGGAAGATTCACTGAGATGCAGTGTGTGCATGTATGTACCTTTGCATAGTGCCTGGCACAGAAAGCAAGAACTCCAGCCCTTGGGTGCTGATCATGTCAAACTGAGAGACTGTTTGAAGCCACCTCTGCCGCAATTCCATTTTCTCTTTTGCAGGCTCTTTCTTTCTCCCAAGATAGTTCAACGGCTATGGGCTCAAATCTTCTCTCCTCCATCCCTCCAGAGGCAGGTCAACTCTCGAAACCTCAGTTTGCTCATCGTTAAAATGAGAATAATAGAATCCCCTCAACAAGTTACTGTTTGGGCAAGAAAATACTCTGCCGTTGGTGAAGTTTCGTATTCCTGTAAGGACTTATTTTTATTGTTCGTAACCACCTGGGGTTGGAAGGCTATCAGAGTGTTCCTGGGGTTGCACTGCCTACCCTCAGGGGAAATTATCTGAGTTTGAGCCCACGCGAAAGACTTCCTGAGTTCCTGACAGGCTGCGCGCTGAGGTTTCTGTCATTGAGGGGAATATTGTGGGCTCCAGCTGGGGCAGCTTCTGTTTTTAGCTGGAATCATTGCTGTTCAGCCCCCTGTGTAGAAAAAAGAAACACGGTGCAGAAATAGCCCGTCCCAGGGGCTGCCCAAGAGAAGGGCTTATTTTGACTCAGGATGCTGCAGAAGCTGTGGCAGGCTTGTCAAAATACATCTGCCTCTTCTCGAGCAGCCCACGGATCCCCACGCTCAAGCCAGGACCAAAGCGTGGCTGCCAGATGCACACATCTGGAACCTAGTCCCTGGGAGCTGAGGACAGCCCCGGCATTGATTCCAGCAATAATCGCCTCCTAAACCCTGGGGGGTCAAAAGCAGATATCCTGTGCCAGTGGCACGAAGAAGCCCACCTTGGCCTTGAGACTCGTCTTGGTGGCCCCCGTGGCTGGCATAAGGCCTAGTGGGGTCTGGTGTGTGGATGAGGGAGCTTCCGCAGCCATTCCCTCTGTGGGCCTTGCAGAGGACCCCGCAGTGGAAGTTATTACACCCATTTCACAGGTGGGAAAACTGAGGTCTGGACCATGAAGTGATTTCTTGTGGGGGAATCTCCCTCCAGTCATGTGTTTCTTCTCCACACCCTTTTCAGCACCTCAAGCTGCACGTGCCTCTGCCTGGGATGCCCTTTCTCCTTGTGTGACTGTTTATGACCCAGAACACACGGTATCTGCTCTGGGCAGTCAGCCCCAGCCTCACTGGGCCTTTGTGCAGTCTTCACCATGGCCCTCATTTCCACGTCAGTGTCCTGACACTTCAACCTGGCCCCGGCCGGACCTGACAGCTGTTTACTCGAGGAATGAATGAATGGTGCTGGTGTATTTCATTAAGCGGCTCCCCAGCTCAAACCAAAGGGGGCCACCTTTCAACCTGAGGGTACCTTTGAAGAGACAAGAAAGTGGGCTTTGTCTCTTGTATGGTATAGCCACCTGTCCACAGGCTCCTCACACGCAAGATGCCCTGAGCCACACTTGTTCATCTCCCACCAGAACTGTCTCAGGCAGCGGCTCTACCATCTCTGTGGTTCCTCAAGCTCAAATCCCTGGTCTGCTTGGATGCCAAGTCTGGACTACTCACCCCAAGGGACTCTTGTCCCTCTGCCCCTACCACCTCCCTCCTGCCTCTGGTTCCTCGGGCCTTCCCAGCCCCACTGTGCACCACATGCAGCCTCTTAGTTGTGTCTCTGCCTCAGCCTGGCTCCCTCAGCCCCATCGTCACTCCCACCCTCATCTGGTTCTGACTCCCGCCTCCTCTGTGAACTCAGCTCTGAACACATCGCTCTGCCCCTGCTCAGCAATTCCCCCTTTCTATGGTGGCATTTTTCAAAGTGGATCTTGCAGATATTAGTGGGGGTTCTGGGAATGAGGGTGCCCTTGGTCGAATGAGTGGGGATTGCTGGGCTAAATGGAGTCAGACAGACCTCCCCCTGCAGGACTTCTCTGGGCTTTTATTGTGCTCTTGTGGATGACGATTTTCCGAGAGGCGACACAGCATGTGGCATTTCTAGGACTTATCTGATCATGCACCTTTTGATGTGGAACATCGAGGGGGTGTTCCGAGGAAGGGCTGGTGTGTGGGTCAGAGTCTAGACTAGACCTTGACCTTAGTGGTCAAGATTCTTCCCAGTGCAGCTCTAGTCTGCTCTGGCCAGCTGAGAGGAGCCTCTGGAGGCTCCCTGTGCCTGCTGCAGCTTTCCTGCCTCTGTCTCCCGCCCACTCATCCTCCCGCCAGACTTGCGTTTTCCATACATCCAGCCCTTCCTTTTCTTCAAGGCACAGCCCAAATACCACCCCCTTGCTGGGCCCCTGCATGGGAGACCTCTCACCCCAGGGCCCCATATCTGGCTGATGCTAGATCATCCTGAGTGTGACGTTGTCACCGGGAAATCTTTGAATCAACCCTAATTTGCAAAAAAAAAAAAACCAAAAAAAACCAAAAAAACCCCGTCACTTGCAAACTCCAGTATTTTGATCAGCATCAACAGCAGGTTCCTCACTCAGGCTGCGCCATCGCACTCATGTGCCTTGATGCAGTGGTGTGGCCTGCTGCAGAGACCACACGTTCCCAAGGATGACATCTGTGTATGCTATGCGGCCCCTTTGGAGCCCAGGGAGCCCCTGATTCAGCGGGAAACAGATGGTACGCAAAACCACACTTCTCATGCTGAGAGTCACACTGTCGTTCCCCTAAAGGGACAGTTCCTTTAGTATTCGAGGAAGGGACTCATGTTTGCTGAGAGCCTACCTGGTGCTTTATACATGCCATGACCCCAGTGACTGAAGCAAGGCAAGGAAGGTGCTTCCAAGGGGAGATGGAGCCAGGGTCAGGGCCCTGCTGGAGCTCACGCCGCAGGGGAGCTGTAACACCGAGAGGCTCAGGTGAGTCCGGCTCCAAAGCCCGGCTTCTCCCATGATGGCCCCAACCAGGCCCTGCGGCAGAGGGCTTCTCTCCAGGAGCCCGTCCTCTTCTCTCCCTGACAAGGCTTCCCACAGCCAGCGTAGTCCCCTCTCCAGCGTGGTAGCAGCCAGGTGCTCAGGGAGAGTCCCTGCTTGTGTGCCATCTCCCCAGCCATGCTGGGAGCCCCTCAAGGTCAAGTCTTTGTGCCTCTAACATCCAGTGTGGGGCTCGGCTGCATATATGAGGTCCTGTGTATGAGATGAGGGGTCCGTGTTTCTTGGCCTAAGGAAGATTCTGGACCTTTGTTACATCAGTCCCAGGAAAGTGTACATGGAGGTCCAGTGTTGTGAAACTCACCATCAGGCGTCCCTGTGGAATCAGAGAGTGCACTACCCTGTCCTCACCCAAGGGTAGCCGGACATCCCTTTGAGCTGCTGGCTGGTGACAATGGACAGGTCAGTGCTACCCAAACAAGCAAATTGACTGTTTTGTGCTCTGTTTCCACCTGTGAAGTGTGGACATCGGTCCTACACACACGGCAGCACTGGTTGGTGTTGAAAACACACACCAGCACGGCCTCCCGCGGCAGAGGAGGGATCCTGAGAAGTGTAAATTAGATCACGACACACCTCTGTTTGAAAGTCTCCATTGGCTTAGAAGAAACCAGCACAGGTAGAATGTAATCCAGTCACTGCGTGGGTCTCTGAGGCCACGCCATCCCCTCTCTGCCCTCCTTTCCTCCTGCTCTCCCCGGCTCACTCTGCTCCAGTCACACGGACTCCTGCCTTCCCTGGGTTGCCAAGCTTGTTCCTGCCCCAGGACCTTTGCACATGCTCTCTGCTGCCTGGAACACACTCATCTTGGCCTGGCAGGCTCCTTCCTGGTATTCACATTCTGGCTTGAATGTCCCTTCCCCAAAGCAGCCCCTCTGATCGCTATATTTAAAACAGGAACTCACTTCCTATTGCACTACTCTATTTAATGGTTTTTGTAGTGCTTGCCACTGTCTGGAATTATTTTATCTTTATTCGTTTAAATGTGTTTATTGCATCTCCTCAACTAGAATGAATTTTCTCTAGGGGTAGGACCCTCACTCACCCTTCCTGTGGCTCTGTCCCAGCACCTGAAATAGCCCCTGAGTCCTCTGAGTCTTACCCTGCCCATGCCTCCCTCGTGCCCTCTCCTTTAGTCACGCTGAACAACACCTTGCAATTGCCAGAAGACACCGTGTTCTCCCTTGCCAGTGTTGCATGTGCTTCTCCCTTTCCTGGAACGCCTTGGCCTCCTCCTGTCCCCTGGTTGACTTGTACTCCTGCACAGACTCAGCCCAGCATCGCCTGGTCCAGGGATGCTTCCTGACCCCCTTGGGTGATGGGCCCCTCTGCAGCAGTCTGTCCCCCCTTTTTGGGACCCTTCCTCATGCCTCAGCCTTTGTACATGCTGGGGACACTCCGTCCTCTCCCCTGCCAGTTGCTGTGTCTGGCTTCCCTGCCCCCGGCCCCCGCCCCCCTCAGATCTCTGTATAGGTATGGTGGGCCCTGGGGACACTTCTTGGAATTTCCTGGCTGGACAGACCGTCTCCCAGCTCCTGCAGTGTCTCTTTGCTGTCAGCTTGGGGCTGTTGAGGCAGGGCTGTGTCTAAACATTCTGGCACAAAGCAAGAATCACAGATTGTTTGTTGAATGAATAGCAGTGACCATTAGCCCTGTGATGAAGCTGTCAGGTGAGGGACTTGGAACAGCACTGTCAGCATCAGAGGCCATAAAACTCCCTGGCAGCCGAGAAAGCTTGAACCTCAGGGGCCACTGCCAGACCCGGGGATTGGAGGAGAGGGGCTGGAGGTCCCAGGCAGTGTCTGTTGGTGCCTCTGCCATGGTGGCTGTCTGACTAGCAGAACTGGGAAAACCGGGATTAACTCCGTTGTGACTGGCACCACGTAGTGGAGCCTGTGTGTAGTCTGGGCAGGTTCTGCAGCCGCTTTCTCATGCCCCCTGCAGGAGTTGTGAGTCTCCAGCTAAACAGGACCTCTTATTCTCTCTAATCCTGCACTGGGCTGAGGCGAGGGCAGTAAGATGCCCATCTGAGGCTCAGGCAAGGCTCCTGGAGTATCTGCAACTCTGATGGAAGAGCACTGGACTTGATGTCCTAGAGACCTGGCTTCAAATTCCAGCTTTAGCGGCGACTCTGAGTGGGCCAAGCATGCTGTGAGCAAAGGCACTGTGTGATGGACCAGGAGCCTGAGTTGCTCTGGGGATGCTGATGGCCCTGGGGTTGTAGATGCAACCTGTGCCGGGATGAGACCTCGGACCCAGCTCCTGCTTCTCAGATTTCATTGGATCCTGAAGGGCTCCAAGAGGGGGCCTCATTTGCAAAGTTTTCCAGGCATGGGCGCCGCTCACACTCCCCCACGCGGCTCCTCCAACTCAACCTGGCCTGTGCTGCCAGAAGAATCTTCCTAAAATACTCCTCGCATCACAGCACTCCCCTGCTCAGAAACTTCCTGCAGTGGCCTCACGTCGCCTGGGACGAGGCCCCCAAAGCCCTTCTCGGCCCCACGCCGCTTTATTTACACACCCAGAGTCCAGGCTGGGGTCCCCCTTTTGCTTCCTTGGTGCCACCGCCTCGCTGATTCATCTCAACACCTCCTAAATAGGAGAAGTAGCCTCCCTGCACTACATATGAGGAGGCCGAGGCTCAAAGAGCTTGATCAACTTGCCTAAGGTTGCCCAGCTTGGTCTAACTGTCCCTGGAGACCTTCAGGGCCCCTGAGCTTGGCTAGGCCTGCAGGATGGGATTGGCCTTGCTGCTTTGACTTCCAGCTGCCACGCAGCAAATCGCACTCCAACAACCCTGCAGGGATTCAGTGCAAAAGCAAACTTTTCAGACAGAGAAGACAGAGGGCCAGCTTACAGGCATGGGGGAGTGGCACTGAGTTGGGGGGCTGAGGCAGCAAAGGCTCCTAGAACAGTTGGGGAAGAGAAATCAGGCAGGCCTGGGTCAAGTCCCAGTTTTGCCACCTGCTAGCTGTGACAACTTGAGCAAGCCTCTTTGTCCCTCTGAGTCCGGGTGTAGTCATGGATTTGCTCTGGTATACAGTAGTGTTTCATAAATGCCCAGTATCTGGGGATGGTATGCAGTTGGTGTTCAATAAATGTCCAGCATCCCAAAAAATCTATCTTTCTCTTTCAACCTAGAAGATTCCTCAGAGACCATTAAATCCACCCTGTTTTCATTTTACAGATGAGGAAATTGAGCCTCAGGGGATGGAAGTGACCTGCCTAAGGTCATACAGGCAGAGGGAGGTGGAGAGAGCTAGAGTCTAGGTCCTCTGACTCTCCACCCAGCCCTCTTGACTTTTCATTCCACTGCAGGGCCAACCACAGGTTCCCTTGAGCCCTGGGAAACTACAGGGCAGGGAGAACTGATGTGCCATGCCTGTCCTGTGGACTCACAAACCAGGAATCTGGGGGTGTGGAATGGCTAGTGCCGGGCCCCACGCCCACCTTTGGGGAGGACTTGGCCAGGCACTGGGGTGAGGGTGCGTGTGCTTGTGTGTGTGCATGGCCAGAAGTGGAGACCTTCCAGCCAAGCCTCAAAATGAAGGAAGGAAAATGCCACAGGTGCAGTGTGGGCAGGAGGGTCAGACCTTAGTGCCCTCATTAGGGTCTGGCCCTAATTGATTTCAGGAGGTGAGGGGACAGGCCATCTGCATCTTTCAGATTGCTGAGGATGAAGCCAGAGGGGTGGAAGCCAGGAGGAACACAAGTGACTCCCCTTTCCTGGGACCCGGGCCCACCCATCCTGGGTTTCCCTCAAAGTCCTGGAATTCTAGGAGAAAACTTTGCCCTTAGCAGCCCAAAGGCCTGGGTGTAAGTTCTGCCTCTGTTATCTGACAGCCATGTGACCTTGGGCACATCAGTCATCCATTTATCCCACAAATATCCCTCGAGCTCTTTCTCTGTGCCAGGCAGAGTGCCAGGCCTGTGGAACCAGCACCAATGAGTCCCCGCCCTTAAGAGACTCACAGTCCAGTAGGAGCAAAGATACTACATAAGCAAGCAAAGACCAGATCGTTTCAGGCAATGCTCCCAAGAAAAAACTACCTTGAGGCGATGGGGGCAATCACTCTAGGGGGAGTGGCCCTCGTGAGGAGGTGACCTTTGTCTGATGGGATAATCTGCTAAGGACAGGCAAAAGCAGGTGCAAAGGGCCTGGGGCAGGAAACGGCCTGGTGGCACTTTGGAGCAATAGACCAAAGGCCGTGTGGCTGCAGTATGGGAGCAGGAGCAGAGTTGAGGAAATGAGGCCGGAGACGCCGCAGGAACCAGGTGATGTTGGGCCTTGAGGGTCCCAGAGTGGGCTGTGGGTTTTAGTCCAAGAATAGTGGATCCTTGTAGGGTTGTAAGTAGGGAGGGACATGTGTGATTCCCTTTTAAGGAGCTTTCTGGTTTGGAAAAGGTGTCTGCTGTTGACTCCCACACAGAGTGGTTGTGAAGATAAAATGAGAAAACATACAGGAGAGTGATCTGTTGGCCACAGAAGCTGCAGGCAAGTGCTTCCATGGGCATGGAAGACTCTTGGGTCACCATCTGGGCCTGCCTGGGGCTTCCCCTTCTAAGAACTGATCCTTGTTAGGGAATGTTCTGGGCAGAGGGGCAGCCAAAAGCTCGCAGAACCTCAGTTCTGCAGCTATTCTGCTGTCTTCCATCCACCCTAGAGGCTCCTGCGTTGAAATCTGCTTTCCTGAAATACAATCCAGCCCTCAGCAAAGACTCATCTTCCCATCCCTTGCAGTTTACAAACGTGCTGTTTGGTCGTCCTCACAATGTCCTACATTATCTGGTCCCTTCCTCCCCCTGCAAAGGCACTTTTTAAATCCACGCCCTGCTTTTTAAAATTCATTCACGTTATTTCCACTTCGCAGGATCCCTCTGTTCCTGGAGTTACAGCAAGCTCCACCAGCCTCCGGCCCTTTGCACTTGCTGCTCCCTCGGCCCCGTGGCTGTTCTCCTTGTTCTTCATATGGCTGGTGGTTTCTTTTTCAGGTGGCTGGGCAAATTCAGGCTGCCTCCCAAGAGAGACCTTCTCTGACTTTGCTTATACAACAAGCCACCCTCCTAGTCACAGCCGATAATCTCTGTTTTATTTTTTCCATCTGTCCCCTTGTTGACTGTCTGTCTTCTCCTGCCAGACAGAAGCCTCAAGAGAGCTGGTTCTTGTCTGTCCCTATTGGCTCCTCTAACCCCAGTGCCTGGTACACAGTAGCAGCTCAGTAAAGGTTTGTTGAATGAATGCATGACCAATTCTGTGTGGTAGACACCCCTTTTCCTGACGAAGAAACAGAAGCTTCTTGCCTTTCCTGGTGCCTCCATTTCTGTGAATGATCCCCTGTCCCCACCCTGCTGCTCACATTCCAAACTGCCAGGCAGCCTCTGGCTGCTCCTCTTGGTGTGTTCCTTGGCCTCTGGCTGGTCATTGGTGATTCCCATCTGGGCAGTGCCTTCCGTCTGCAAGACGGTTCCCAGATAGCATTGCACAGAAAGCCCTTCCCTTTAATGAAGATCATAAACCTTGCCCTACAGGTGCGGTGATGCTGGGGTGGACGCGAGGGTCATTTCTGGGTAGGCACACAGGTCTTCTGCCCTCAAATCTACCCCACATTGGGTGAGGCCCCAAATGAGGAGGCAGGGAATCAGAGAACACTGTGTGGTGGGTGAAAGGAGATCTCAGAGGTGGGGCTGGGGCCTGCCTAGAGTTCTGTGCTCCTGGGAGCCCTCCCCACGGCTGGCTTGCTCAGTCACCTGGCCCGGGGCTATAGCAGGTAACAATGACCTTCTCTCCTGAGGCTTTCCCCTCCGTTGGAGGAACCCAGGTGAGAGGAGCCAGCGCCTAATTTTGAAGGGGCCCACTTGGCTCACAGCCTGGCTCACATGGAGAGAGACCCTGGGCCTGACCCCAGGCCCTGCCTGCTCCCTCACTCACCCTTTGCTGGTGAGGAGTGGCCTCCCCTGACCCAAGGCTTTCTCAGCCCTTTAGGTGATGGTGGGGATTGGAGTTCCCTTGTTCAGGGCCCCATCAGCAGGGGAGATCCTGCCTTCATTTACAAAGACGTGAGCAGGAGGAGGCCACGAGTGTGCCTTGGTGAGTGTGTGTGTGCACGCAAGCATATGTGTGGGTGACTCTGTGAGCATGTGATGTGTGCAACATGACATAGGAAGCATGCGCATGTGTGTCTGGTGTGTGCGTGCTTAGACATGCACAGCGCTGCGTGTGTGTGTTGGGGGGGCATTTACACAGTAAGCACGTGCAGGTGTGTGCATTCATGAGACCACAGTGTGTGCTCCTTGGGGGCCAGTGTTTACAGCTCAGGGCTTTGTGGCTACCGCTTTGAGGCCCCATCAAAGGCTTGTGGGGAAGGCAGAGCTGGAGAGGGGCTGGAGGAGGTTGTGAGCCAGGCCAGCCTGTTGTCTGACTAGCTGACCCTGTCTGGCTGCCTTAGAGACTGGCTCTGGACCCTGGGTGGCTGCTGCTGTCTGCCTGACCGACTGGCCCTCCCCATACCCGCTGACCCTGACTGGCTGGCTGACTCATCTCGCTGGGCATCTCCTTCGCTGGAAAGTCTAATGCAATCCTAGCTCAGCCTGGGAAGATGAGCTGTTTAAAGCTAAGGCTCCTGATTCCCAAGGATGAAGTAGAGAGAGGGGTCTCTAGACTCACAGTTGCCCCAGGGCCTAGAGGGGAAACTTGGTGGGATGTGCTCTTCAGAGCATGGGTGCCGGCCCTCACCTCTAGGGCCCCGGTCTTTCCTTCCTCAGTTTCCCCCTCTGAGAAATGATTGTCATGAGTTGGGTGTTTAGCCAGAGAGTCTAAGAAGGGCAGGGTTGGCAGATGCCAGGGTTTAGGAGAGGCTGCCTGATACCCAGAGGCGCAGGCCTGCGCTGGGGCCACCAAGCAGCTGTCCTGCAAGTGCAGGTGGGTGAGCAGGGCCTCGGAGGTAGAGGGCCTGGCTGGGGCCAGGGGAGGAGGATTAGGGGAGCCCTGGAGTGCAGGCCCCATGGCCGTCCTCCCACAGGGCGCTGGGCTCTGCAGAGGTGGTGATGAGGGTCACCACGGTACTGTGTGTCTTCCCAGTGGACTCGGGGAGGAAGGCACAATCAGGAAGCGGGGCCGTTTGCTACAGCAGCTGAGAGCTGGGAACATCAGGGAAGAATGTGGGGTTTGCAGTCAGGCTTGGCCCTGATCTCTGTTACCTTGAGCAGGTCATGCCCACTCCCCTGGTCTCCTTTTCTTTAGGAGGATATAATAATAGCATCTTTGCTGTATGATTAGAGCACTGGTTCACTAAACAGGGACATGTAAAATGTCTAGTACATAGTAGGTGCTCAGTAAGTGTCAATAGTGGGAGTCATTGAGGAAATGATTACCACCTGCTGTTTTTGATTGAAATGTGGACTTGTGGCCTTTTGGCATCCATCCTGCCGGCACCCACAGCTCTGGGCAGCCTGCTGTGCCATTGCTCTGCCATCTCCTCCTCTGGGCTCCCACCATGCCAGCGGTGTGTCCTCCTTCATGGCCCTCCATGCTGGACAGTCATTATCTGCTTAGATCTCTGTCTTCGCTGCAGTTCTTAGCCCTTGGAGGGGAGGGCCTATGGGAGGAATGCTTGTGGCTGATTGAATGTCTATCTGTCTGCTGCATTGAGCAGCGAGTGCTGGAAGAGTGGGGTCAAAGAAAAGGTAATCAACATCTATTCAGTTCTTACTGGATGCTTACACTTTATCTCATTTCTTACTAAAACCTTACAAGGTGAGTATCATACCCTCATTTTGGTGAGAAATTTGAGGCTTACAGAAAAAAAGACTTGTCCAAGGTCACTCCCACCCGGGCAGGAGGAGAACTGGGATTCCCATTCAGTCTCTGCTTCTAACCACTGTGCCAATCTGGTCTGAGGCAAAGAAGGGAGACGTGGCCCTCCCATGCATCTGAGAGCCACTTTAGAGGATGCCTGTCTGTGAGAGGCACTCATGTGTCCCTGCTGGTAAGGGACCTTGATCCTCTGAGCCTGCAGTGTGGAAGAGGCTTGGAGGGTCCCTGGAATCTAGGTCTTAGACATAGGGTTCTTGCTAGCAGCAGGAGGGCAGGTTGCAGGGTAGTTGAGGTGAGGGGCAGCTGTACCCCACGTCCCATGCTCTGGTTGCCTCTAGTCTAGCTTCAGGCTGTGTGTTTCTGATGTGCACTTCTCCTGTGTGTAATGCCCTCTTCACGAGTGCGACTCTCCTGGGTGCACCTTTGCGCTTTGCTGTGTGCTGGTGCCCATGTAAGCCAGTGTGTGCACCTGCTGGGAGCTTGCACAAATTGCCCTTCTGTGCGGGCATGAGTTCTGACTATGCGTCTGAGTGTCTGTCTGCATGTTGAGTTTGCAGGTTTTGGGGGGATGTGTGTGGTTGTGTGAGGAACTGGGATGGGCTGAGATGTATGCTGAGAAGCTCACAAGAGAGAATGTATAGGAACTGGAGCCTCCAGCAGCCACTATCTTAGACTCACCTCAAGGTCTCAGCTTCTTGGATTGAAGCATGAAGGTCAATGCTTTCCTTCTTTCTACCTTAAAACATTCCTGGCACAGCCCTTCATGGTTAGAGAGTTCTCAGTTCAAATCTCGGTTTCTCCAACTGCTGTGCGGGAGGCTGGTGAGTTACCCACTTTCCTGGGTCCTGGTTTCCTCTGTGAGATAAGGATAGTCAGGCTGCTGTGTGGCTTGCAGAGGGCATCTGTGTGCCCAGCACAGAGGAAGCTCTTTGAGCTGAGTGTGCTATAAAAAAAGTCTTGTCACACCATGTGCTGGCCCACTCACTTTCCCACATGTGTGCAAACAGGGGATGTTTCCTTGACATTTTTGAGAGACAATCTCCTTGCTTTCTCTCCATGCCTGTGCTTTTCCCTGGCACCAGCTAATACAGAGGAGGTGAGACCCTCTTAATCCTGCTGGGTAACTAACTCACAAGAACTTCATGCCTTTGCTTTAGGAAAACAGTGCTTGAGTAGGCTTTCTCTATTTTGCCCTGAGATGGATGGTGTTGATTTTGCGTCCTCCATGAAAGGAAGACTTGACATTGAATTCTTAAATGAAAAAGGAGGCATCTACTCTTTTAAAATGAATGGGATACACCGACTTTTAGAAGCCATAGGCTTGAAAACCTAAATTGTGACTTTATTTTGCCTTCTTTTGGTCTCTCAGGCAGGGTCCACCTGGTGGTGAAGTTAAGATATTGCAACCCAGCTCTATTCTATCTTGTTAAATACCCGGAGAAAAGATGCAGATTAAAATTTCTCCAACTCCTGTTTTATCACATCTATTATCTGTAAAACACCTATAACTAGCTTTTTAAAGCTATTTTAATTTTATGATAGTGAATCACTAATTTTTAGTTGCTGAGGTTGGCATTTTAGTGATTAAGCACTTCTGTCAGTCTTTGAAAAAAGAACTTATGTTTTACGCTTTGAAGATCTCTGAAGACTTTCCCTTCTAAAGGAATGGGCATGTATTGTAATTGTTTTATGCCAAAGGGTGTGTGCTGTAGAAAAAAAAATCACCTTTGTTCAAAAAAGAAATGGATAAATTTGGCCTTTCGGAGTGGTAAGAACGACCTGTCACTATAATATACTGTATGTTTATATTTTATTTAAATTTAATCTCTTAGGTACAGGGTGATAACCTTCCCCCCAAACAACAGTGATTGCAATTGTTTTCTAGAAACTTCTTTAAAGTGTCACATTCGGCAGTACAAATGAGTTTGAATGTAATAGTCCAGAGATTTATATATAATTGAATATTCTAAAATGGAAAAATGTGTCAGTGTCAAGTTACAGTGGCTTATGTTTTTCAGAGTAATTCCAATGAACTTCCTATTTTTGACAGTAAATGTCATTTAATAGTGTACTTGCCATTTGCGCCTCACTGCAAAATTAGTGCAGAGGATAAAATAATGTTTAATGTAATCTTCATTTTACCTTGTATATTGTACATTCCCCAAACTCTAAACCTTGCTCGCTGTGTGGTAGAAAACCCTTTAAAGGTCACAGGTACATTACCAAACATATCGCCTTAAAATTTTTTAAGGTTGAGGCTGGACGTGGTGGCTCACGCCTGTAATCCCAGCACTTTTGAGAGGCCAAGGTGGGAGGATCATCTGAGGTCAGGAGTTCGAGACCAGCCTGGCCAACATGGTGAAACCCCGTCTCTGTTAAAATACAAACATTAGCCGGGCGTGGTGGTGCATGCCTGTAGTCCCAGCTACTTGGGAGGCTGAGGCAGGAGAATTGCTTGAACCTGGGAGACGGAGGTTGCAGTGAGCCGAGATCGCGCCACAGCACTCCAGCCTGGGTAACAGAGCAAGACTCCATCTCAAAAAAATAAGAAAAAGAAAAAAGAAAAAAAAAGTGTTTAAGGTTGAACTTCACACAAATGAAAAAAACTCATACAAATACTTAAACTCTGTAGCAAAGTATCTTTAAAATTCATGAAAAATAAAAGTTGTATCATTCTTTTTTGAGGAAAAATAAAAAGAAAAACATGCTTAAAGCTGAGTGTGGTGGCTCCTGCCTATAATCCCAGCTACTCAGGCACTAAGGTAGGAGGAATGCTTGAGTCCAGGAGTTCAAAGCCAGCCTGGGCAACATCGTGTGACTCTTGTTTCTAAAAACATTTTTAAAAAATGCTTATGGAGTGCTGCAACCTTTACGCTGGGTTTGTCGCCAGGATGACCTTCCTTGTATTCTCTGGTCAGACAGCAACCTCATTTCACAGTGCCGGCCTGCTCTGGGTTATCTGCTCTTAGGAGACAGAGCCGGGATTTAAATCTTGGTGTCCCAACTCCAAGTCATCTCCTTGAAGACAGCTATTTTTCAAGTGATTTTAAAGAAATGGGATTCTGTTTTCAGTTGCATTTGATTTGGAAGCCAAATGGGTAAGAAAGTTAGAGTGAAGATGCACTGGCTGCATGAGTGGTGGGGGGCCTGCAGACCCCTGCCTGGGTCTCCTCATTCCCTGAGGTGGCTTATAAGGCCTGACGTAGAATCTTAGGGCTTCACAGAACTAGAAAAGCTGGAAAACCATGTGGTCACAGCCTCCAACTCCATAAGAAAGACCTGGCTCTGAGGCTTGGGTGAAGGGGCAGCCCAGAAACGCCCGGAGAAGTATAAAGATGACTGCCAAAAGACAGAAGGGGTGAGAAATGCTAGTTACAGCTGCCCTCCACGCAGGAATGGAAGGGTGGGCAGCTGACGACACCCTGTCTCCCCCAGGACCCATTAGGATGCTCCCTTACCCATGCTGACAAAATTCCCTAGTCTCTGTTTCTGTCTATTGCAACCATTTCTTGGGGAACACACCTCTGATTTCTAGATAAATGTTGCAACAAAAATAGGACTCTACCACCCAGAAGAATCTTTGAGGTATATCACAGTTTAAAAAATACATTTACAAAATTGTTTTCTAACCGTCTTACCATCACAAGCTGTAATTACCTTGCTTATTTGCTTATTTTCAACTATTATCTCTCTCTCTGACTAGACTGCAAGTTGCACGGAAGCTGGGACCTTGTCTGTTTTGTTCAATGTAGCATCCCAGTATCTGGTCCCGTGGCTGGCCCGTGGAGGGTGCTTGGTAACACTGGGGAGGCTGACCCAGCCAACAGGGAGCATCATGTACATTTTACAGATAAGGAAACCAAGGCTCAGGGCGGGTGGGGGTTGCCCATGGCCAAGCAGCTGATAGACAGCCAAATCACCATTTGGACCCGGCTCCCAGTTTATTGTTAGCTGTGGAGCAACAATGAACTGAATGAATTTATTCACCCCACGCCCATCCAGCTGAGCAGAGATGGAAATTGCTCAGGCTCTGGCAAAGGTCTTGCACAGTACGCCCTGAATCTATCTTCCAGCTTTCTGGTCCAGCTCCCTTCTGTCTGAAAGCCACCAGTCTGTCTGCAGAAGGGGGACACAAAGACTGGGAGATCTCTCTGGGGCCTGGGAGGATTAATCAGCAATTAGTGTGCAAAACACTTTCCAGACAAATGTTAAGTATTATTAGTATTTAAATTTAGTTTCATCTTCCCCTGCAGCCCGAAGACAAAAGGGAACAGATGGCCTTGGCTCCAGGTGGAGAGGGGAGGGCGGGAAGTTTTCAAGGCTCCGGTTTCCAATTAGCCCCTGCTGCCTGCTGTGGGAGCCTGGCAGAGACGCCCTGTGGGGTTGTCCCAAGGCCTTTCTTCAGAGCCAAGTGAAGGTCAGGGGGAAGCACAGCTTGGGGTCTGAATTTCCCTTCCTAACCCTGTGACCTTGACCAGGTCACGGCTCCTCTCAGAGCCCCAGGTCAGTGAGACCACCTTGCAGCCGTGGAGAAGGGAGTGAATGAGACCAGCGGTGACCCAGCCTTGCCGCCATGCTTCCTTTCCCCCTGACTCCTTCGGGACACCCAAGTTAGGGTCTAGTTTCTTCTAGAGAGGTTTTCTTGAGAATTGAAACTGCCCTGGGATGTGCCATCTTGCAGCTCTGACCTGAACACAGCTTTGGCTCCACCACTTGTGCCACTGCCTGCACTCTGGGCCTCATGTTCCTTCTCTGTAAAGTGGGTGTGACATTGGCACCTGCTCTGCCGGCCTTGCAGGGCAAGGATCAGCTGGGACGATGGCTGCTGGAGCTTTATAGACTGGAAGGGGAGGCATGGATTGGGAGTGCTGACCACTGTTTTTATCTGTTTTCTGTGCCAGGACCTCTATCTTTTAGACTGAGGAGCGGGTAGTTGAAGATGGAATGCTTATGTACAACGCTTGTGTAACCCACCCTGGCTGAACCCCAATTCTGGGCTTCCCCAGAAAGAGGCCCCCTCTTTCCAGAGGACTTGCAGCTGGCTGGACAAACACCTGGTGAGAATAGCAACATCTTGCCACCCCACTGGAGAACCTGCCTGAGACAATGGGACAACCCGAGGAGAGCAGAGCTGAGGGGTGCAGGGAGCTGCTCCCTGTGGCCTTGATTCAGAGCCTCTTTCCAGCTGCCTGAGTGACCAGGAGCACGAACCAGTGCTTCACCTTATTCTTTTTACTTAAGTCAGTTGAGATTTTATTTTATTTTTTATTTATTTATTTTTTTTGAGACGGAGTCTCGCTCTGTCGCCCAGGCTGGAGTGAAGTCACCTCATCTCGGCTCACTGCAAGCTCCGCCTCCCGGGGTCATGCCATTCTCCTGCCTCAGCCTCCCGAGTAGCTGGGACTACAGGCGCCTGCCACAATGCCAGCTACTTTTTTGTATTTTTAGTAGAGACGGGGTTTCACCATCTTAGCCAGGATGGTCTCGATCTCCTGACCTCATGATCCACCCGCCTCAGCCTCCCAAAGTGCTGGGATTACAGGTATGAGCCATCACGCCGGGCCTAGTCAGTTGAGATTTTAAAAGCCACTTGCGGTGGGGCGCGGTGGCTCACACCTGTAATCCTCGCACATTGTGAGGCTGAGGCGGATGGATCACTTGAGGTCAGGAGTTTGAGACCAGCCTGGCCAACATGGTGAAACCCCGTTTCTACTAAAAATATGAAACAGCTGGATGTGATGATGCACACCTGTAATCCCAGTTACTCAGGAGGCTGAGGCAGGAGAATCACTTGAACCCGGGATGCGGAGGCTGCAGTGAGCCGAGATCGCACCACTGCACTCCAGCCTGGGGGACAGAGTGAGACCCTGTCTCAAAAAAATAAATAAATAAATAAATAAATAAATAAATAAATAAATACCACTTACAACCGAGACTTCCCTTCCTAACTCACTTAAATAAATAATTCGATTCTAACAGAAACTTTGATTTCAGCACTGGGAAGAGCTCAGCCGTCAGCATCTGGAAATCAGGTGCAGATGCTTGGATTCCATTTGCTAATATTTCGTGAGGATTTTTGCATCTGTGTTCATGAGGGATACTGGCTTGTGGTTTTCTTGTAATGCCTTTGTCTGGTTTCGGTATCAAGCTAATTTAGCTGACCTCTTAAAATGATTTGGGAAGGTTCCCTCCTATTTTCTAAAAATATTTTGTGTAGAATTGGTATTATTTCTTCCTTAAATGTTTGGTAGAATTTACCAGTGAAGCATGATTCAGATTTTTATGCTATAAATTACTTTTTTAAAAAGGGAGCTGTTTTGCTCGCTATTCCTGTCTTATGCATTGATTGAACTATTTTCCAACGTTGTGTTTTCCAACCTTTTTCTTGTTTTGGCTGCTCCAGGCTCCAGTAACTGTAATATGATCTAAACTTATGCGACGGTGTGGCAGTTTTTACTTTAAAAAAAATATCAACACATTGTTTGCAATCTGTCTAAGAGAAATTAACAAAATACCATGAACTTCAAACCTATCTTAAAGTCGATGTGTCCTGCCTGCCATTGCAGCCTCAGCTCCTTCTCTTTTCCACGTCCCCATCAATCCTGTGGTCCTGCCCCCTGGCCTTTGCCCCTCTCTGGAGCACTCTTCACCGACCCTGTCCTGGCTTGCTCCACTGGGATTTTGCTTCCACAAAACTTTTGTTTGTTTTTTGAGAGGGAGTCTCGCTCTGTCACCCAGGCTGGAGTGCAGTGGCATGATCTCAGCTCACTGCAACCTCCGTCTCCCAGGTTCAAGCGATTCTCCTGCCTCAGCCTCCTGAGTAGCTGGGACTACAGATGGCCACCACCATGCCCGGCTAATTTTTTGTATTTTTAGTAGAGATGGGGTTTCACCATGTTCGTCAGGATGGTCTTGATCTCCTGACTTCATGATCTGCCCTCCTCAGCCTCCCAAAGTGCTGGGATTACAGGCGTGAGCCACCAAGCCCGGCTCCACAAAACTTTTCTGCATTTCCCAGGCTGGCCTAGGTTTTGGGTGACTCCCCCTGCTACCCCACCGACTGTGCTTCCTCCCACCCAAGCATGAATGGCATTACGTTGAAGTTGTCCATGTCTGTCTCTTTCCCAGACTGTGAGGTCCTTGAGGGCAGACTCTGTGTCTACTTAGTCCATTGTTCGATTCCAGCTCTGAGTGCAGAGCCTGGCACCCGGGGCCTGGATAAACACTTGCTGAGTGAATGGACGTTTATGGCTGTGCACGACCAAGGTCACAGCCATAGTACCTGCCTGTGTCTACACATCGCTGGACCGTTTCTGAGCAGTTTTCACATGCAGGGTTTCATTTGAATCTTCACAGTCATTCTGTGCAGTTGGTGTCATTACCCCATTTTATATTTGTGGACACCAAGGCCCAGAGAGATGTAGGAACTTGCCAAGCTACGTAAGTGGCAGAGCTGGCATCCAGAGGCAGGCGTTCCTGACTTCAAATCCAGGGATTCCCTGTGCACCTCAATTACACGCCAAGATGCTGTTGGTTTGGGAAATGTTGTAGGATTTACCCTGAAGCAAAATCTTGCGCTAAAACAGCAGCCAGAGAGGATGTTTCAGGGAGGAATGCTGAGCCCGCGGAGGCTGGAGCCATGCATGGAAGCTCAGTGCTCTGCGGGAACCTGAGCCTGCAGGTTAGATGGGTCCCCAGCTCACCAGGAAAGGGGATGTAAGGCAGGAAAACGAGAGGCAGGCAACACAAGGCAGGTAGCAGCTGAGCCCACGGTCTGAGCAAAGTTTTCAAAGAAGGGGCCTGGCTATGGCAGGAAGGGGTGGAGAGAGCCCCTCAGTCTGGGGACTGACTGATTTTGGCTGTGGAATCAGTGATCCCCTCTCCAGCCTCCCATCCCCACCCCAGATCCCAACTGCTAAATTCTTCCAAACCATACCTGTCCAATGGACATGTCAAACGGTGTTTCTCAGAGTCCTGGAGTGAATCTGGGCTTTGGGCTGGAGCCTCTGACCTATGGCATACTAGGCCTCCCCATTTCCACTTGCCTGGCTAACTTTAATTCTTCCTCCGGTCCCAGCTTAGATGTCTGCTCCTTCAGGAAGCTTTTCTTGACTCTCCAACTTGGAAATGAGTCCCTTGTGTCCCTTGTATAGCCCCCCTTGCTTCTTTGTATTACAGACTTGAGCACCCTAGAGGCCTTCAGTGTGTTCGTGTTTCTTTACCACGAGTTCTTTGGGGCCAGGGACTGTGCTTTCTTCATCTCCATATCCCAAGCAGCCAGCCCTTCTCATCTGCAAAATCAGGGTGGCAATTCCTAATCACAAGGTAGATAATGAAGCCTCAGTAACAAAAGAGAGCTCAAAAAAACCCAAAGCTTTGTGGAGGCCATGCAATGCAGATTAATCCCTTTTTCTTTTTCTTTCTTTCACTTCTTTTTCTTTTTCTTTTTTTTTTTTTTTTGTCTTGAGACAGAGTTTCGCTCTTGTCACCCAGGCTGGAGTGCAGTGGCGCAATCTCAGCTCACTGCAACATCCGCCTCCTGGGTTCAAGTGATTCTCCTGCCTCAGCCTCCCGAGTAGCTGGGATTACAGGCGCCTGCCACTATGCCTAGCTAATTTTTGTAATTTTCGTAGAGACAGGGTTTCACCATGTTGGCCAGGCTGGTCTTGAACTCCTGATGTCAGGTAGATCTGCCCACCTCGGCCTCCCAAAGTGCTGGGATCACAGGCATGGACCACTGCGCCCAGCCTAATCCTTTCTTCTTAGCTCATGTTAAAGAGGCAAGCAGAGTGCGAAGGGCTTTGTGTATGGGGCCTGCCTGGGTCCTCTCCCTTCTTTTGGTCTGAGCATCAGAGTTTCAGGAAGAGGTGCTTTCCTGGAAGGTATAGATAACTGAGGGGCCCAGTCTTGTCCCCTGAGTTTCCTGCCCTCTCCAATTTTAACCTCAAACCTGTTGGGTTTGGAAGATTCCTTGGAAGGGGAGGTTTGATTCTACTTTCTTTGGCAGACAAGCTCCTTACTACCTTGGGTCCCCAAGCTTGTCTGGCATTTACAAAGGAACATAACTGAAAGTGTCACAGGCCCACTAAGGAGACAATTATAGGCAAAAGAACAGCAGAAGCAGCAGTTTCCAACGCCCATGTTTCTGGTTGTGAAGGCAGGCAGCCCAGCCTGGCAGAAAGAACCCACACTCATCACACAGAGCTGGTTCAGCTCTCAGCACTGTGTGCAACCTCAGATAAGTCAGGTCATCTCTCTGAGCCTCAACTTCCTTTTCCAGAAATGGGGCCTTCAAGACTTAACTCTCTGTGTTGCAAGCATGGTGCTCAGTGAGCTTTCATGGTCTTCTCCATTCCTCATGGCACTGAGCACAGGGCCAGGCACATAGGAAATGAGGAGCTGTCATTGATTGATGATTAATTACCCCCATCTCCTGCCTTCAGACATGGAGACTATGCTCAAAATTACAGCTTTATCTCCCGTATCACTTTCAGGGCCAGGAACCTTTTTGGTGGCTAGGACATATTTGCTAAAGGAATGAATAAATTCCAGATGGTGGAAATAATAGGAGCACAGATGAGAGACATGGAGGGCAGAGCCAGCAGAGGTCTAGGGTAGACCAGGGAGGAGCTGGACCTCTTTAGAACAAAGTGTCGGAAGTGGATAAGTTGCCTTTGCATAACTCGTGCCCCCAGCTTAGAAGGCTCTTTCTCTTTCCATGTCTGACATACCTATTTGTCTCTTAAATCCCAACTCAAATCTTGCCCACCTCCTCACTAGCTTTGTTTGACCTTCTCGGCAGAATCAGTTGCCTCTGCCTCTGTGCTGCTTTGGGATTCTGTCCATGCCTCCGTTAGGCATGTTTAATCCCATGTCGTAGTTTTTGGTTGACCTTTCTGACCTCCTGCTGAGCTGTGGGTATCTGGAGGGCAGAGGCCATGCCTGGCCTCTCTTGGGATCTCTGTGGGACCAGGGCTGGGCAGCTGGTAGGCTTTGTTGATGCTTTGCCCCAACAGCAGACTATGGTTTATTGAACCACAGTCAATGTTCTGCTCAGAGCCCGTAACAGAGACACTTGTGTCAGACACATCTCCCCGCTCAGCAACCAAGTCAAAGCGCAGGGAGAAGACAGGCCCTGTTGGTTCTTACCTGCATCAGGCAGGAGGGAACAGCGTCTGGCCTTGGGAATGAAGCCTGAATGGGGTGACTGAGTAGACGGGCTCTGGGAGCCAGGAAGCAAATCTGGGTTCCAGTTCTCTCCGCAGCTGACTGGCCTTGAGCAAGTCCCTTCCCCTCTCTGAGCTATGATTTCCCTTCTATGACTTGAGCAGTGGGGAGAGAAGGGAGGGAGCTGGAGAGAGCGAATGCTCTTCCTACTTCTAAAATTCTGCCCATTTATTTCCAGGGCTTCTGGGAGACTGACAGACACACGTAAACACTGATGCATACTCACACCCACACACATGCACACAGGAACAAATAGCTTCAGATGTACCCAGACACACACACACACAGAGGCAAACTGACATCAGCACACCAGCTTTCACAGACAGAGACGCGCTTATGCCTAAATGTCACGCCTGCATAGGATATGGAGACACTCAGCTGCCATACGCACACACGCGCACCCCCAGCCACGCTCACAATCGCACTGACACTCACAAGTGTGTGAGCACGAACACATGAACGTTTCCCTTGGGCTCTGAGGCCCCTTCCAGTTGGTAGAATCGAGGCTCATTTGGAGCAGACCCACCTGCTTCCCCTGGCAGGTGACATGTTCCCTGCTCTCCTTCCCAGACCTGGGCTTCCTGGCTGAGCTGTGAGCAGGGTGAACGCTGCCCCCAGCCCACAGGGGTGAGGCTCTGGAGGGAGACTCATCTCCCAGGTTACTGCCTGCGGATGCTGCTTTAAAAATAGCTTCCTGCTGTTTCCAGGAAAGCTCTGGGGAGTGAGGACTCCAGAGACTGGATGGTGCTCATCACTTGCCTGCCTGCAGATCTACATATGAGGGTCCCTTGAAGAGACCACCAGAGTCCTTGTTAGTGCCCCATGGCCTGTGGCAAAGAGGAAGAGGCTAAGGGTGGCTGGACAGCTGGGGGTGGGGTGCTTCACCCCTAAAACTCCCCCTTCTAGAGGAGAGCTGCCTCGCTTCACTCTCCTGCGAGGGGGCATCACGCACCTCCGGGGGCGGGAAAGGAGACAGGCGTGATGGTTCATATCTGGGCTCTGCTGCTCCCTGGCTGTGTAACCCTGGGCAAGTTGCTTCATGTCTGAGCATCAGTGATTTCAACTGAAAAATGGGCTAATCATCTCTTCCTCTCTCATGAGTTGTGAAAATTCAGCCACAAAAGGTCCCATCATTTCCCTCCTGCTGGGCTGTGCCCCCCGCCGGGGGCAGGGAACCAGGGCAGCTCTGCAGCAGCAGTGCCCTCCCTGCCTGTCCCTGTGCCCACACTGCCCTTCACGTGCCCTTCCAGCTCTCACTGCCTCTCTTCTGGATCACCTAGCACCACACAGTTCTGCTTTCAGAACCCCAGAGAGCACGGAGGGCCACAGCCACACTGGTGGATGAGAGAGACCGCTAGGCCGTGACCTGCGACCGGCTTCCACCAACAGCAGAAGGTTCAGGTGCAGAAATTGGCTTCAGTGAGGACCTGGGAGGGAGGGAGGATCTGGCGGCTGGTGGAGCCCAGTGACAAGTGTGTCATCAGCTTACGCCGTGTCCCTGTGAGTCCTGTGGCCCCGGCTAGGTCTGCATGAGAGTCCTGGGCAGGCACTGCCTGAGTAGTGAGGGT
Source organism: Theropithecus gelada (assembly GCF_003255815.1). Lineage (NCBI taxonomy): Eukaryota > Metazoa > Chordata > Mammalia > Primates > Cercopithecidae > Theropithecus > Theropithecus gelada. Next base: position 172,050,315 of record NC_037673.1, on the reverse strand, counting down.
CAGGACCGTATCTCTGGCTTTGTGCCTTCCTAACCGTGTGAGCTTGGGCACAAGTTAAAGCCTCTCCGTTTCTTCATCTGTGCAGTGGGTCTTCTGCTCCCCACATGACAGGGTCATCTCCGGGCAGAAAAGGGGTAGAGGACGCTTTGTGACTCTGTTTAGCCAGAAGTTTTCTTAGATCGATGGAATCCTGAGATAGGAAATGGAGGCTCAGAGAGGGCAAGTGGGGCAAGTGGCTTCTCCAAAAGACCCAGCAGAGGTCCCGGGGAAGGTGGAGCTCGAGGCCCACCTAGTCCCCTCCATCCTTTGGCAAAGAGTGACAGTGGGAACTGGGGTCAGGTGTGGTTCTGGCTGACTGTCCTGGCAAGGGGGCCCTTCCTGGGGGAGCGGGGCCTTCTTCCCGAGGTCAGTTTCTGCGCATCCCCCGGGAGGGAGCATGGCTGAGCAGGTGGGCCTGGTCCGGTGCTCTCTCTGCAGCTTATTTACCAGCCGGCTTCAGACAACTGCTGGCCTCGCTGAGCCGCAGTTTCCTCCCCAGAAGTTGGGGATGGTGATGCCTGCCTTGCAGGGCTGTTGTAAAACTCAAACGCAAAAAGCCTTAAGGCCGCTTATGGAGGGATCTGTGGGAAAAATGCACTCCTCAGTTCCAAGATCTTGGGATCTGCATCTGCCTCTGTGGCTGCCCTTCACCTGATGTGGTGGGGAGAGGCCTATTCCCAGGGTCCTTTGTGGATTGAGGGCCAATAATGGGGACAGGGAGATGGTGGGGTGGGAGAGGCGCAGTCAGGTGTGTTTGGGGGAAGTGCGTCCAGCTCCAGTGGTTGGTTTCCTCCCCCAGACCTCACTTCTCCACCTGTCAGATGGGGGAGGCGTCCCATGGCATGAATCACAGCCTCTCTAGGAACAGAAGGCGCAGACAGAAGCTGCCTCACACCTGTGGGTTTGGTGGGCTGATTTGCTCAGGCTCTGGAGCCTCGAAATATGCACGGGGCAGAAATTGCCTGAGTGTGCAGAGGCAGGTGTGAATATCTGACAAGAGCAAGGCAAAGTATTCAGAAAAGGAAGAAGCTATGGGGGTTATCTAGGTCACTGAGGCTCAGAGAGGGACAGCGCCTCACCCAAGGCCACAGAGCAAAATAGTGTTTGAGCCAAAACTCAAACACCGTTCAGCCCATAGTTCAGGAATCTTCCAGTTGGAAGAGGCTGAGGTCGTTTGGTCTAACTTCCCACCTAAGAGTCCCTGTTTATGCGCTTCCAGGAATGAGGAGCTCACTAGCTTATACCGCAGTCTATTTGTTTTGCAATAGCTCTGGTCTCTAGATATTTCTCTTTCATGTTGAGCTAAAAATCTATTCCCAATCACTTCTACTCTCTGCCTTCTAACATGCATTGCTTCCACATACAGATGCTAGACAATAGAGATCACGTGCCCCTGAGTCGTCTTTTGTCCAGACCATCATTCTGCAGCTCGCTGTTCCAATAGAACAGTTTCCAGACCCTCACCCTCTTAGTCCATGAAGGGACCAGCACGCTTTCTCAGGACACAGATGCGGATTTCCAGAGAATAAACCATGAAACTCCCAGAGGCTGCCTCAGTGAGGATGCGCAATAGATATTAGGTATTTTTTATCAGTGAAGACAAAATTGACTCAGAAGTAAATGGCGAATTTTTAAAGGTCTTTTCAATTCATGATTTTCATGTGAGGCAGTTAATCTAAAAGCAAATAAAATCATCCAAATACCAGAAAAAAATATGCAGTGAAGTGTATTTTTTGGAAAGTAAGTCTGACTCTACTAAATTATCCAGGAATTATACCTAAAACAGACTCCACTGACTGTAAACTCCTTGGGGGCAGAGTCTGGGTCTTTATATCACCCTTGACAGGCAGGGCTGGCCAGGGCACACAGGAGGCAGCTGTGTCCATGAATGAATAGTTGCAGTTGGTTTTTTTGTAAACGTGCACAAGGTCAAGTGCATCTCCCTGCTGGTTCATCTCTTGGACTTTATTTATTTATTTGAGACCTGAGTCTCACTGTCACTCAGGCTGGAGTGCAATGGCGTGATCTCAGCTACTGCAACCTCTGCCTCCTGTGTTCAAGCAATTCTCCTGCCTCAGCCTCCCTAGTAGCTGGGATTACAGGCACCCGGTGCCCACCACCACACCCAGTTAATTTTGTATTTTTAGTAGAGACAAGATTTCGCCATATTGGCTACGCTGGTCTCAAACTCCTGACCTCAGGTGATCCAACCGCCCTGGCCTTCCAAAGTGCTGGGATTACAGGTGTAAGCGACTGCACCCGGCCATCATCTCTTGGACTTTAAAGGTGTGTTGAAGAGGCCTGGGTGTGAAACCATTATATGGGTGTCAGATGCTGGAAAGAATAGGGGCCACTCTGCGTTGCCCTCCGCTGCTATAGAAAAGCAATCAAGCAACCATTTCCCTTTATTTCAGAAAGGGTATCCCCATTTACTCCGGGGGAGCTGCTCCTCCCGGAGTCTCCTTCAGTGTGGCTTAGTTCAGGGTGAGGCCCCAGCCTGGTCTCCCATAGGGGGCACATGACCAGGGTTTGGCCAATCAGTGTAGTCCACCCTCTGGCTACAGTGATTGGTGCAGGGAAGGGCATGTGACCCCAAAGGGGCCAATGAGACTCAGTTCTGGAACTTTTGATGGGGCTGTTGGAGCCTCCTGTTGCTGCGGCTGCTGAACTATGGGACTGTAAGTCTGGAGCAGCAGAGGCCACCCTGTGAAGACAGCCTGCCTGGACATGAGGCCAGCACAGAGGAAAGCTGAGCCAAGACAGGGCGAGAGAATGAAGTTTGCTCTCCTCATTCGAGCTGCCTGAGCCAACTGTAGGGGAAAGCAGTATCCCCCGAGCTTCTTATTACACACACCAGCACATTCCCCCTTTCGCTAAAGTCACTTTGAGTTGGATTTCACTCACTTGCAACTGAGTGTGTTGACCAGCTCAAGAATACAAATAGTAAGTTCAGTTTTGAGGGAGTAGGTGATGGGAAGCCCTCCCTGTCCAAGATTCCCTGGAAGCCTGGGTTGGCCTGGGCATTGGTGGGTCCTCTCTCCCCACCCTGAACAGGGTAGAGGGGCCAGTAGGGGCCCCAAAGCAAGTGCCATCCTGGGAGATTCCTTTTTTTGTCTCATTCCCACATCCCATCAGCCACCAAATTCAACCCATTCACTCACCACAAACATCTCTCCAGCCCAGTTCGGGGTCCGTCTGATTCCTGCTGGCCTATCGCTTTTGCCTGGGAACGTCTGCTTCCAGTTTGATTCTCATAGAGATCTTTCTTAAACACTAGTCTCACCCCAGGTATGCTCATGCTGTGACCATGACCAAAGCCTGGAGTCCTTTTGCACTGGGAATGGAATTTAAGACCTTTGACCATCTGGCCCAGCCCCATGCTCCTGCCCTACCTTTTGTCCATCCCCTTGTATTCAAACAACCTGGACTCCTCCTTAGAATGTTCTCATGTGGTCCCGTCTTTGCATCTGTCTACACTATCTGAAATTCCCCATTTCTTACCAGGCTCAGCTCAAAGGTCCATCTTCTGCGAAGCTCACCTCACCCATACTATCCTCCCAACTCGGTCAGCGGCGCCCACCCTGGGCTCTTGCAGCGTCCTGCACACACCTTTACCACAGCCCTCTAACTGCGTGGTGCTCCTAGTCAGTGCTGCCATCCTGTCTCCACCAAGCCCTGTGCATCCCTGAGTCTCAGCCCAGCCCACGCCGCTGGCACAAGCTTCTGATCTGCTGAATTCCTGCCCAAGAAATTGCTCAGTGCCCCTCCCCAGTTACCAGGTTTCAACCAGGTTTTTTTCTTTTCTTTTCTTTTCTTTCACTTATTCATTTAAAACCACTTCCAGGGGAAACCAGAGAGTCAATTACTCCACCTCCACCTGGCCCAGGAGGAGCAACTGTGGCGAGTCCAGCAGGGTCACCCTCTCTAGCTGCTGGGAGCTGAGATTTCCACTCCAGCTTCATTAGGCTGCCTTGGGGAAATCAGTGGAGTTTCCAGGAGTGTGATGGGAATGGTCAAGCTGTCTCCCGCCCAGCGATAAAACCAGATGTGGAAGCAGATGGTGGTGACCAGGAGAGCATTCAAGCTACAGGCAGAGACCCTCATCCCACTCTCAGCCCTTGTCTTAGAATCAATGAACCGGAGGAAAACAGTCGCTTTAACTGAAAGCAGGGAAGAAGAGAGTGAAGTTTTCCTGAACTACAGCCCAGGAGGTCCCCAGAGACAGGAGCAATCAGATCTCACACGCCGGCTTCTGCCAGCTTGGAAGTTTTTCACTAGAAAAGGAGGGAATGGAGCGAGAGGATGCCATTTCTAAGTATTGTAACCTATTTTCTTTTTCTTTTCTTTTTTTTTCTTTTTTGTTTGTTTGTTTTTGAGACAGAGTCTTGCTCTGTCGCTAGGCTGGAGTGCAGTGGTGCGATCTCAGCTCACTGAACCTCTGCCTCCCGGGTTCAAGCAATTCTGTCTCAGCCTCCTGAGTAGCTGGGACTACAGGCTCATGCCACCAAGCCCAGCTAATTTTTGTATTTTTAGTAGAGACGGGGTTTACCATGTTGGCCAGGATGGTCTCGATCTCCTGACCTCGTGATCCGCCCGGCTCGGCCTCCCAAAGTGCTGGGATTACAGGTGTGAGCCACTACGCCCGATCCAGTTCACCAAGTTAAAGCTTCTCTGTCCCCTAGTTTCTGTGCCCCATTTTCTTTAACCCCGTTTTCTTATCCTCCACCATCACTCAAGGCATTAGATGCTATCCCAGTTCCTCAGAGGAGGGAATGGAGGCTCAGAGGGGTGAGATCATTAGCCAAATTCACACAGCTGGTGAGTGGCAAACAGAAATGCCAATCTGGTCTGAATGATCTCCTTGCCTCCGTCCCAGCCAGGCCAGTGAGGTGGAAAGAGCTTCACGGTCGGTTGGACAAACCTGCTGGAATCCTGATTCTTCACTTCCCAGCTGAGTGGATTATGTAAAACCATGGAGCCTCTCTGATGCTCAATTTCTTCCTCTGCGCAACGGGAATGTCAATCTCAGCCTTCCCAGTTGTTGTGTGAGAACAAGGTGGTAGACCCTTTCTAGTGGGTCTGGCACATAGTAGGGGCACAATGAAGGTGCTGGCTCTCATGACTTCTCTTCCTTCCTGCCCTGCTCTTGACCTTCAGGTCCCCTGCTTGGCCTATTTCACTGCCAAGTTCTAGGTCATTTGAAACTGTAGAGGCCAGGCCTCAGCCTTTAGGTCTCACTGATCCCGTGGCCTCAGGCAAGTCCATTTGCCTTTCTGGGCCTTGGTTTCCTCCTTTGGGAAATGAGAGAGACTTGGGCAGGATCCCTGGTCCCCAGCCTGGGGTTCTTCTATCTCTGGGGTTAGAAGAAGAGTGGGCATTTTCCGACAGCAAGGTCGGCCTGCCTAGCAATATTGCTTGCTATATTTCTTAGCTTTGGGTTGGAATGACATCACCTCACCTCGTGGCTTACCTCTTGCTGATCAAAGCTCTGACTGGCAGTTAAGTGTCTTTGATTAATAAAAAATGGGGAAAATGAATTAATCATGACTTAAATGCAGCATGTTTGGGAAACAGAATCTTTAAAAAGTCAAATCCACTGAAGCCAGGAGGGGGAAAAAAAAAGGAGTCCTTGAGGGTGAAAGGTTGGGGACCCCTGGGGTGGATGTCCATAGAGCCCTCCAGTTGTGCACAGAGGACCTGTATGGCTGGCCGGGGGCCTGTGGGTGTTGGGGACAGGAGGATCGGTCCCTTTAAGGATCCTCTCCTCCCCACCGAGCCCCAGGCCTGTGCGGAGGAGGACATGCATTATTGAAAGCGCATTTCAATACCTATTCACTCTCCTCCTCCTCCTGTGGGTGGCAATCACAGTTTACATAATCTGTCTCTCTGTCCTCCCAGGCAGCTGCTCCCTTCTGGCTGAGTGGTTTGAGGAGGGGGAGGGAGGGGAGAGGGAGAGACATTAACTCTGTGCTGTCACCTCAAGTAGTGGCCAAGCTGCCATAAAATGAAAGAAGGAAAGCAAGCCCTGACATCACACAGCCCTGAGTTCAAGTGTCACTTAGGTACTGTCTGATTTTGGTTCCCCCACTTTGCCTCCTGCCCTGTAACCTTGATCCACTATATTATAGTCTCTGTATTAATAGCTTCTAAACCTCTGTTTCCAGCCCAGACCTCTCTCTTGAACTTGGAGGTCATCTATCAACAACTTGAGGGGTAGCTCTGTTTGTGTTCACAGGCAGCTCAGGCTAAGCCCATTCCAAACTGATCTCACCAGTTATCTCCGAATCATTCATCCATCCATCTACCTATTTATTCATCCCTTTATCCACTCATTATCCAACCAATCATCCATCATTCATATGCTCAACCACTCATTCGTTCATTCACCTACCCTCGTCTATCCTACCATCCATCCATTCACCCATCCAGCTGTCTGTTACCCATCCATCTCACCACTCATCCATCCATCCATCCATCCATCCATCCGTCCCCCCATTCATCCATCATTTACTAAGGGTCTGGCATTTGTCAACCTTGGGTGTACAGCAATAGGCAAAGCAGGCACTGATTTGTCCTGACAATACTTAAAGTCCTGTGAAGAAGACAGACAAGCAAATAGAATAGTATAATAAACGTGAAAAGTATGATAATAGGGGAAGCATAAAGTGCTGCTAGAGCACAGGTGAAGCACCCAACACATCCTTAAGGGATTAGAGAAGACTTTCTTTTGAGGAGATGACACCTGAGAGCTAAGAAGGTGTGAATCTGTTCCTTTCCCTGTGTTCCTTGTCTCCATTGATCAAGGAGCTTGATTCGTAACAACCATTTCCCCTTCTTTTCGTAACTGTGAAAAGGCCCCTCTCTGGGAAGATGTTCCCTTTTTCCACTCATGGTCTTTATGGGTTGGGTGGCAGGATCCCATCAATACCAGCTCCGCGTGATAGCGAAGGACCCAGGTCTGGCTATGGGAATGGGTTAGGACTGAGTCCACTGACGTTCAATTACAGAGCTTTGCTGACACCACTGGGATGGGTGCCCGATTTTCACTGGAGTTGCTCAGCTGATAGGAAGGAGATGGCTGTGTTCCCACTCTGCAAAGGAAGGCCTGCCCAACATGGGGGATGGCAGTGGAGAGATGTAGAAAGATAGAGTGTTGCGGTCACCATCTGAAGCCCTGGGGCCAGGTGTGTCTGACCCAGCAACATGAGACTTTCCCTTTTCCCTTTAGGCCGTCTTCAGTCGGGTTTCTGTCACTTACAGTCTAAAGAGCTTAGAATGAAGGCTTAGAGAGTTGAGCCACGGAGCTGAGACCCTGGTCTGTCAGACATCAAAGTCTATATGGTCTGCCAGGGCACCTTGGAGGTTAGGAAGGAAGGATGCTGGAGAGTGGGACTTAGACTTGAGAGAAAAGGAAGGAAGGAAAAGGAAATTGAGGACAAAACTTGAAAGTACGTCTTGTGGTCTGTGAAGGGACAGGTGGGGAAGAAAAGAAGTACAGATAAAAGAGAGAATGAAGGAGAAGGTGGTGAGGTTGGTAAGGAAGTGAGTCAGATCAGAGAACTGTACAGTGAAAGAAAGATGACATTCAGATTCCCTATGTTCCAGGCAAATGAGCTGGTCCTTGAGCAACTGTCCACAGGAGAGGCCCAGAGTCAGCCCACGTTTCATTGCATGATCGTGTTTCAAGGTGACTAAAAACGTCACCTCCTCGTTGAAGCCCTCAGGAACCCTCCTACTCTGCAGACCTCATCAGTGTCTCCTTTATCACTCTGGCCACTTTCAGCCTCCCCATTTCACCTCCCTTATTTAGGTGCATGACTCATCTCTCTTGCAGGGAAGTCCATGTCTTACTCATCTTTGATTAGACCCAAGCTCCTCACCTCATGCCTGCACCCAGTAGGGGCTCGGTGCATTTAAAAATACATACATTTATTTGAAGGAAATGAGTGTCCAGACAAGAAGTAAATTTAGGGCCGGGTGCAATGGCCCACGCCTGTAATCCCAGTACTTTGGAAGGCCAAGGCAGGCAGATCACTGGAGGTCAGGAATTCCTGACCAGCCTGGCCAACATGGTGAAACCCCGTGTCTGCTAAAAATACAAAAATTAGCCGGGCATGATGGCAGGCACCTGTAATCCCAGCTACTTGGGAGGCTAAGGCAGGAGAATCACTTGAACCCGGGAGGCCGAGGTTGCAATGAGCCAAGATCGCGCCACCACACTCCAGCCTGGGTGAAAAGAGCGAGACTCCACCTCAAGAAAAAAAAAGAACGAAAGAAAGAAAGAAAGAAATTTAGGAGAAGGTGAGTAGCAGGAAGCTGGAGAGGGGAAAAGCGAGATGAGACACAGAGACAGAGAGACTGAGTCAGGAAGGGGGTGAAGGAGAGACAGAAGATGGAGGCCCGACAAGGGAGACAGAATGTCCTGATTGTGTAGAGCTGAGGATCTCTGCTGGCCCTGTCTGGGGTTCAGTTGCCCTTGCCCCTGGGGATGGGCAAACCATCAGGAACGGACTCAGTTTGCTCAGGATCCAGTAGGATTGGAAGGAAGAAATCCTATGGGGTGGGAGGGGAGAAGTTGGTGGATGGAAGAAGTGCCAGGGGTCAGGAGCAGCCAGGATCTTTTGCCAAATCCTGAGTCCACCCCCAGGAGGTCTGCAGTGTCACTCTTCCCTCCAGGAAGAGCCCAAACCAGAGAAGGACACACTGTCCCAGGCAGCGGACCTGGGAGTTCCTGACTCTGCTCTGGGACTGAGCGGCCGACTGCCCGTCACTCTCTGTTATAGTTTTCTTCGTCATCTCCACAGCCCTGAGCATCATCCAAAGTCATCCTGTTTACCATGTCCTGCTACTTGTTTATTGTCTGTTTCTCTCAATGCAGAGGAAACTCCACAAAGGGAGGGAGCTGGTGGGCCTCTTGGTGCCTAGTACAGTGCCTGGAGATGCTCATGAAATGCAGCGCGGATGAAGGAGTGGAAGGACAGGGCGGGTAAGACGTTCACATGTGCTGTGTGTGATAGGGGGTGGGGGTGCTGCTTGGAGGTGGCGTTGATGAAGCACTTTACTAACCATAACTCCTAAAATAAAGGCGTCTGGGCTCTGAGATGAGAGCCCTTGAGAGGAGAAAGGCCCTTCTGGGACTCATTGTGTGGCTGTCAGTCTGAGCGCGGGCAGCTGCGGGGAGACGAGGTCCTGCAGGGAGGGGATGCCATGCCGGGCCCGCCACACCTGCTCTCAGGCAGTGAGGAACCCGCCAGTGGCCTGTTGTGGCTGCATGAGACGTGAAGAGGCTGACCCTGCTACCCGGAGAGAGGGGGCCGGTGCAGAACAGGGAGCCCCGCTAGTCATAGAAGTGTCGGGGGGAAGGAATGAGTGTGTGCCAAGTAAACTAAGGGCTGCATTATGCCAGGCACCCTGCTGGGCACAGCATCAGCTTGCCTCAGTGACTTCTCCCCACAAGGCACAGAGGAAGGGATTATTGAAACAGGTAAAGAGCCTAAGGCTCAGAGAGGTGATGTGACCAGTCCAGGACCACATGGTGGGTGGTGGCAGAGACAAGAGCTAACCAGATTGGCTCCCTTCACATCTCTGGGCCTCCAACACAGTCTCAGGCTGGGGACACTCACCTCCAGATGGCTGCTCACCTCCGTAGGGCCTTTTGGTGTGATGCAGAGAGAGGGGGAGGAGGAGGGAATTGGGGAGAGAGATGGATAATTTCCTTTTCTGCAAAATAAGGAGTGAGATAGATGTCCTTGTAGCTGCTTCTTCACCTTCCTTTTGTTCCCTTCTGTTCTATTCCTCCCTGGGCTGCCTGCTTCAGGCTGAGGACATCCCAGCTATCCTCTCAGCACCCTCTGCGAGACCTTGGGCAGGTCCTTCACCTCTCTGAGCCTGTCCATCTCATCTGTGAAATACTCGTAACACTTTTGACCTGTGAGGTCAAAGGGTGGCTGTGAGGAGTGAAGAAGGCAGAGGAAGCCAATGAAGCCTGGTACCTAAGAGATGCCCCTGTATCAGCCAGAGGTTCCAGGACACCCACGTCCCAGTCACTCCACTTGGCTGCCGGAGATAGCTTTCTAAAATGAAGGGCAGACCTTGACCCTCCCCGTCCAGGGCCTTGAATAGACACTTTGGGAAAGAGGATGTCCAAATGGCTAGGAAGCATATGAAAAGGTGTTTAACCTACTCGTCACTGGGGAAATAAAAATTCCAACGATAACCACTACACATCCACCAGAATGGCTGAAATGGAGAAGACGGAAAATGCCAAGTGTTGGTGAGGGTTTTGGAATTCCTGGAACTTCCACCAAGTAGCTACAGTAGGGAATGTAAATTGCTACTATCATTTTGGAAGAAACATTTGACAGTATCTGTTAGAGCTGAACCCACATCTCCTGTGATGCAGCGACTCCACTCCTTGGCATAAACCCCCTGGAAATGTGTACATGTGTTTTTCCAAAGACACGTACAAAAATCTTCATGGCAGCGCTTCTCCCAAGAGTCTAAAGCTGAAAACAACCCAAGTGGCTATCAACACTAGAACTGCATTTTGGTCTAGTCCCACGATGAGATTTACTGGAGCAATGAGAATGAATGACAACCACATGCAACAACTCAAGAGAATCTCCAATGTTGCTGAGTGGGGTCCAACACTGCGTGATTTTATTTATATGAAGTTCAGAAACAGCCAATGAATCTATGAAATTAGAAGTCAGGGCCAGGCGCTGTGGCTCACACCTGTAATCCCAGCACTTTGGGAGGCTGAGGTGGGCGGATCATGAGGTCAAGAGATCGAGACCATCCTGACCAACCAACGCAGTGAAACCCCGTCTCTACTAAAAATACAAAAATTAGCTGGGCGTGGTGGCACATGCCTGTAGTCCCAGCTACTCGGGAGGCTGAGGCAGGAGAATCGCTTAAACCAGGGAGACGGAGGTTGCAGTGAGCCAAGATCGCATCACTGCACTCCAGGCTGGGTGACACAGCGATACTCTGTCTCAAAAAAAAAAAAAAAAAGAAAAGAAAAGAAAAGAAAAAAGGAAAAAAAAGAAGTCATTGGGACAGCAGCTCCTTTTTCAGGGAGCTGGGGACTGGAAAGGAGAGCAAAGGGAGCTTCTGTGATGCTGGCAAGTTTCTGTGTCTCGAGCTGGGGAAGGTTACATGGGCGTGTTCACTTTGTGAAAACTCATTGAACTGTAAACATATGTTAGGAGCGCTTTATGAACGTAGGTTATAGTTCAGTAATTTTTTTTTCCTGAAAAAACAAAAATGAAAAACATCTCAGCCTTCCATGGCTTCCTGCGAGCCTGGGGCGGGGTCTCTGCTCTGTGGCTGTCTGCAAGGCCCTTTGCTGCGCATCAGCCCACCTGTCACCACTCCCTGCTCAAGCACGAGAGAAAGGGGCGGGTTTTCCACACAGCAGGCTGATTTTCACCTCTGTGCCTTTGCCCATGGTGCCCCTCTAGCTGGCATCCCTTTTCTCCCCACTTTCTGTTTGCCTCCTCATCCTTCCCCCTCCCTAGTGAGCCAACTACCTCCACTCTGAGCTCCCACAGCCCCCATCGAACTTTCCTTTATCTCAGCAATACTCAAATGGTTTCCATATTATCATCTACGTGCCTGTCCACTCTCCCAAGATCAAGGTCTGCCACGGATTCATTTCTTGCCTCTATGCTCAGCCTGGGGCCGGGCAGGGTGGAGAAACAGAATGCTTGCAGAATGAATGAAGGAAGCCTTGCTCTTATTTGAGGCTCCTGTTTTCCCCTCTGTGGCTCCCCACACTTAACCCGAGGTTGAACCTCCGTCATTGTCGTGTGGCAGTCTTCCGGAGATTTCTCTTCTATGGGACAATGTCCCCAGTCCTGATCCTGTCTCCCATGTGTGATGGATTTCTCTGTTTCCTTTTGTGAACCAGAAATGGATACACATTCCTCTACACTGCTCCCCTCACCTCCTTCATCCTCACTGTACTCAGTTCCCCCGCACAACTCCTGAGGCCAAGGCTGTGATTAGTCAGCCAGGTGGGGAAGTGAGCCAGGCACCTTCCCCTCAAACCCAGTCCATGGGGACATCAGACCCTCTTCACAAACATCGTGGGAGTAATTAAAAATGGAGCAAGATGCTCGGGGCTTGCAGGAGGAGGGGCGCAGTAGAAAGAGCAGTGAGCTTCTTGTCATCAGAGGTATATAAATAGGAACTGGCTGGCTGCAGTCAGGGGAGGTTGGACTCAGTCCCTCTGACCCCAGTGGAGGAAAAGGAAAAACAATGACATCAATTGAGGTCCTACTGTGCATTAGGTCCATTAGACGCATAATGTCAGAGACTATGCACAATTGTTCAGGGAGGTAGGTGTTATCCTTGTACCCATTTGACAGATGATAAAACTGAAACTCAGAGAGGTGAAGGGTCTTGCTAAGTAGGAATCTGACTTACTAGGAAAGAGCTGGAATTTGAATCCAGATCTTTCTGGCTTCTAAGCTTCTGCTCTTTCTAGAGCCATCTAAGATCCTGTGATTCCATCCCAGAGAACCATGTGCTGTTGTGACACAGCCTGGAGAAAGCATGGCAAGTGTCTTGGAGTCCCCTGGAGTGGGGCCCACTGACTTGCCATTGGCCATGGTCTGGCCAAGGCTGTCAGAGCAGTGAGGGTCCGTATCCCCGAGTGCACTGGTGTCTGAGCCCTCCAACAGCTGCAGTCAGTTTTGGGTCACCATGGACACCACGTGAGATGTTGAAGGGACCAGGTGGCGATTTCTTTCTGAACAGTTTGCCCATTGACATTTGACTTCTATTTTTCCAACAACTTGATTTTCATTTGCTAGTGTTTACTGATTGGAAAAATAAGGAAAGGTGGAAAGCTCAGATTAATGAAATTCTCTCCCCACTCTTTTCCCACTTTTTAGGATGTGTTGAGTTAAACATGCAAATTAAGAGATGCTTTCATGCACCAGCCATGAGGCACCTCTGGTTCCCGGTTTGAACACTGGACCCTGGCTGCCTCTGCGCCACCCATAGCCCAAGTCCTCCTCTTGGACCCCTGGCTCCCCAGCACTGCCAGTGGCAGGTCAGGGCTTGTGTTGCAAGAACATGAACTCAGTGAATTCTTGTGCGCTCTTACCCATCTTTCCAGCCCCTGATGGTGAGATAGGTCGTGTGACTAGTTCTGGCCAACGGCCTGTGAAAAGAAACAATCAGTGTCACTTCCAGGCTGAGGTATTAAGAGTGACTGTCGGCTGGTGTGGTGGTTCACACCTGTAATCCTAGCACTTTGGGAGGCTGAGGCGGGCAGATCACAAGGTCAGGAGATCAAGACCATCCTAGCCAACATGGTGAAATCCCTTCTCAACTAAAAATACAAAAATTTGGGTGTGATGGCATGGGCCTTTAATTCCAACTACTTGGGAAGCTGAGGCAGGAGAATCGCATGAACCCTGAAGGTGGAGGTTGCAGCGAGCCGAGATTGCACCACTGCACTCTAGCCTGGTGACAGAGTGGGACTCCATCTCAAAAAAAAAAAAAAAAAAAAAAAAGGAGGGACTGTGAATTCTCCACTCACTCTCTTCCCCTGCTGCATAATGGTGGAACCAGCCTGGATCCCTGAGTCACCGATTGGAAGGAAACTGCCTGGAGAGCTGCTGGCTCCACAGAAGACATCATGCAAAGGAGAAACAAATCTTTGTTGTCTTAAGTCACAACAGGGTTTCAGGATTAACTTGTTGCCACAGTATAACCTTGACACCTGCAGTCCCTACAACCCCCTTACATCAATGCCACAGTCCTTCACGTGTGTCAGGCACGATGCTGGGCATAGATGTAACCAGAGACAGTGGGTCTCCTCAAGGAGCTTACAGTCAAAAAGCAGCAGACAAAAACAAACGAACTTTAGATGGACTCAAAGTAACAGAGGGTCAGTGCTGTGACACAAGGAAATACAGGGTCTGTGGGGAGTCCAAAGAATGGGTGGCAAGGCAGAGGGAGGGGCAAGTCACAGAAGGCTTCCTGGAGGAATTGATGTCTCATCTTAGTTGTGGTGGATGAATAGAAGTTAGTCCCCATGGTCACAAACTGGTGGTACATATTGTTTGGTCAACACAATATTTAATTGTTTTCCTGTTAATTGATAATATTAAAAAATGAGGAGTTTCGCATAAAACTTTTCATTTGGGCCTTCTCTTAAACAAATCCGTACAGGTGTAACCATCAACCCTGGGACCACGTGCCTGTGGGGTAACGGCTGGAGTGGTAACTCCACTCCCTGGAGGGGACAGCAACTGTCCCCCAAGCTAAGCATGTCTGTTCCCTGTCACAGTTCCTTCATGCATGTGCTCCCCCCGAGCCTGCTGACAGGAGGTTTGCAGCCCCTGAGTGAGTCAGTTCTCATTACACATCCTCAGCCTAGCAGATCCTTCTCAGCCCTGGGGCCGAGGATTGGACTTGCCCAGCACCCTTCCCCTAGGGTCCCCAGCCCATTGGAAGACCCTCCCGGCAGCAGCTCACCACCGTACTCAGGTACAGCGGACCACTGGTCCCAGACTGGGATGGCGACGTTGGTCCATGCAGGGTGGGAGAAAGGAAGCCTCAGGGACAGTCCCAGAGAGTGAAGCCTAGGAGACCACAGTGGCTGGTACTCCCTGGGATCCTCCTGGTAGACATTTGCTGGTTTGAGTTGCCCAGAATCCACTCCTCCTCCCTTTGGTGACAGCCCTTTAATTTTCCTTTTGGGAACCACCCCTCCCTCACGTTCAGTCTTGGAAGCAGTCCCATCAAGGCTCCATGCTTTTGGCTGGCCAAGAGGAGGACACGGGCCCCACGCCAGGCCAGCTGTCTCCCTCCTGGGGCTGTGACTCATGAGCCGAGTGATACAAGGAGGGAAAAAACGGCTGTGGCTGATGCATCCCAGAGGGGACCTGGACAAAACTGGCCTCAGGCCCTGCTTCCAGACCCCTTGAAGCTTTGGCTCTGGTCCTTTCCTGAGCCCTGTGGCCAGGTTTCCCTTTGGCTCTGGGTACCATCTGATAACCTCAATAACCCCCTTTTCTGTCTGAGTATGACAGAGTTAGTCTCTGTCGCTTGCTATCAGTGTACCCTAACTTACACCCAGCCCCTCTCTAGGGCTGCTGTGAACTGTTTAGGTTCACATCTGATTCCCTGTACACCAGGCTGACACAGGCTGCCTCTTTCTGTCCCTCAGCTCCTTCCTTCCGCCATGGATAATCCAGGTTGTGATCAACCACTGGATCACAGCCTCTAAATGAAACTCCCTTCTGGATGTAATCAACCTTGCCAGAAACCAGAGGCCTGGGGTCTGTCTCAGATCCACCCTCTGGTGGTAGCCCTGACCTCACTGACTGCTGGCCTGGCTGCTGTCCCGGCTCAGGCAGGAGGATCTGGGCCACTGCCCAGCAATCTCCCTCCTTCTTAAGATGGGGCCTCCTTTGCCCTCCCCAGGACAAGAACTGCCCCGGAGGTTGTGGTGGGGCCTGGAGACATCCCTGCCTCTGGGCCCAGCATGGGCTCTGGAGCCACGGAACCCCTTGCAACACCTTTGCCAGGTTACTCTTGCCTCAGTCATACACCCGTTCTCTCTATTTTCCTCATGTACATCTTGCATTTACTATTACTCACTCTATACTTAGCAAGAGTAACAGATTCATTTTTTGACCTTTAATACATATATTTGAAAAGAGAACATAAGATCCTTCTCATAAACAGGAATGCAATATCCTGTTCTGTAAATAGAAGGCCATGGTAAAACACAAATACATGGCAAATAAAACATCGTTATCCACTTCCAGCTAGTTACTGTTGCCGGCTGAAGTCTGAGCCTCTTCCTTGGAAAGGAAATCAAGATGGCTAAGGAGAGGCTAACCTTCAATTGAGACTCTCCCCTTGATATAATCAAACGAAAAGGCAGTCACTCTCTCCCAGTGCTATTTAATTTGTGCCTGAATAACTCTTCAAATTGTCTCATGGATCCCTGATGGTCTGTGCCCGCTTTGTGGGAAATGCTACCTCAGCAGCCTCTGACTGCTCTGTGCATCTGTGGCCAGCTCCCTGGTCACACTTGACCACTTCTGCCCACCAGGGCTGGATCCATGGCTGCCTGTCTCATGGCCACCCCACACTGTTCCAGGCCGAGCGGGCCTGGGCACCTACTTTGCCCCAGGAAGCTCTGGTTTTGTTTTGTTTTGTTTTTGGAGCATGGTTCTAGGTTCAACCACCCCAGGGAGCTAAAATAAAGACAAGGATATAAGAACTAACTTTTTGAGCCCTTCTTAAGTAACAGACACTGTGATTGGTGTTTTACATAGATTCTCTCAATTTCCCCCAAATTTCAGTCATTTATGTGCCACCTTCATGATTTCTGCCTCATCACTTAGTATTTCTCTTTAAATTGATTTGCCTTTTTAAAAAGATCACAATTTTATTTTCAAAGGAAATGCTATATTATTTCCATAAATCACAGTTTAGTGTGCTGGTTATATTTTTCTAACACGCATCACTTGCGAGCTATTAAAATAATAAATGTTCATCTGGATACCACCTAAAGTCATCTTGTACAGCATCAATCGATCACGTGTGTGCCAGCCTCTGGGAGGTACCAGAGCATCTTAGCTGTGCTCACACAGCCCTGGGAGGGTGGCTCATGGCTGAGAATGTGGAGGCTCAAAGTGACACTTGCCCCAAGTTCCACTGGTGGAAAGGGATGGGGCTGAGATCTGGGCCCAGTCTACCTCCAAAGGCATAGGCTCTTTCAATGACAGTACTTTCCAAAATGCACTTTTTAAAATCAAAAGAATCTTTTAAAAGTAAAAGTATAGGAGGAAATCCAACATATAAAACAGATAAAAGTGAAGCTTTTGTGATTGAAACGGGTTTGGAGGATCCATGGCTTCTTCTTTGAGGCCTTCCCTTCCCTAAACCCATCCTGTAATGGGCCCTGAGAACCCTTCTTAGAAGCCCAGGATGCTGAGGAATATTATTTCAAGCCCACATTGCACAACCCTGTCCCTTGGCTCCATTTAGTGCATTTTTTTTTCCATGAGCCAAACTCCTGAGGGGCAGCTTCTGGGTCTATGTTATTTTTTCTGGCTAGGCATCTGTACCTTGGACCTTGGCCACCTTGAAATCTTGAAATTTTCCATTTTGCCATCTTGAAATCTTCCACTGGCTTTCTAAACCTTACTCTGACCTGATTATTCACTCATCAAACACTGATGTCTATAATGTGTACCCAGATTTTTAGGGGGTACAAAGGGGTATGATAGGAATGGAATGTATTTCCTTTGGTGGGTTCCCAGACCCGTGTGAGAGACAGACACTGGTCAAGTGCGGTAAGCGTGTGAGCAGCCCCTGCTCACCTGAAGCTCACTGGTGTTCTCATTCCTATCTCCCTCAGGTGCTGGCTGCATTCTGTGGTGGGCAAGGCCTGGGATGGGGCTGGCCAAGGGGCCCGAGCTGTGCTGGCTGCCCTCTGCATGATGAGGCTAGAGGTCTTGCCTGATTTCCCAATGTAATTTCTGGGTCATCTTCCCTTCAGCAAACACTGCCCGACATCATAAGTCTAGAGTTCGAATCACATCTCACTCAGATCCCCAAACCCTCGCTTCCGTGGCAGGACCCACTTACAATGCTCCCAGCATCTGTAGTATGAAACTCTGCCTGGCTCCCAGCCTCACCCTGTCTTCTCTCCTCATTGCTGAGCCTAATTGACCTTCCAACCTGGAGGCCATCCTCCCACTGAAGTGGGTACCCCAAAAAGATCCTTCTATGCCAGTAAGAAAGGCATCTATTGCCTTAAACATATGAAAAGGTCCTGGCAGAGTTCCAATAGATTTTAAAGATTCCTAAGGGACATTTAGCCTTGTGGTGCCCCCTGACCAAGCCAAGACTGCTATCCAGCCCCTCAGTGCTGACTATGGCCCTGGTCCTCTCTGAAAGGCCTCCATCTTTGGAACACTCTATAATGTCCCCAGAACATCACCTGTGAAGTCTCCTCTGTGCTATGAGACCAGCCAGGTCTTAGCTAAGTCCAAGTTCCGGGAAGCTTCTCTCTCGGTGGTCCCAAGAGTTGAGTCCGCCAGTAAACTCAGAACAACTCAAGTCAATTCAAGCCAAGTCAACTCAGGTCAACTCACGTCAATGCACCTCATCTTCACTATATGAACATGTGCTGTGGACCTCTCTGCCTATTCCACACCACCCTGAGCCAGGCTCTAGTTGAGAGAAAGGCAGAATCCAGCAATAAAATGACACAATCTTGATTCTCAAAGAGCTTTCTGTTTTAAACCCAGATTCTAGACTCAAACTTTTTCATGAGCTGAGGGAACCCCTTGCACAAGGGGCTGGATAAAGATCCTCCTTTCTGGCCTGGAGACAGGCCAACCAACATCCTAATCCTGAAGTTTGCTTCTCAAGACTTTTCAAACCACCCTTCCTGGGTAGTATGACTTTGTTAACTCAGATTGCAGAGTCAGCTGGCTCCTCCACCTTTAAGATCTGGTTCATATGGGTCCTGAGTCAATCATTCATAATCATTCATTCATTTATTCACAAACCTGCATCGAACACTTACTATGTGCCATCCACCTTACATATATTATCTCATTTAATCCTCAGCATAATCAATGTGAATGAAAAACCAGTAAGGGGCCAGCTAGACTTCAACTTGGCCCTCATTCCAAAGCCTGTGCTCTTTCCATCTCATCCTACTGCCTCTTAGAACAATTGAATAGAATCTATAACACAGAAAGAGATCACTGAATGCTTAAACCAACACGTTCTATATGGAGGGAAAGAGTGGATTAATGAATATTTTATGTAAGACCAAATCCCACCTGACCAGTTTATTAGAATTCTTTCAGAAGAGAACTATATAGGGAGATAAAGCGAGACTTTCACAAAAAGCCTTTGTCAAGTTTCCATCCCAAAGCCTATTAATAAAATTGATTCATTATAGAATTGGGCAGAGGTGGGTGGTGAGTGGGAGGGAGTCTATTTTTGCATGGATAGGGAACTGGCTTAGAGACAAGAAAGAGAGGGTGGAGATAGATGGGTGCTTTTCCAAATGGGTTTCCCAGGAATTGGTACTGAGTTTGGTCTTACATAACACTCAGTACACACGCATTGAGCACCCAGTGTGTGCAGGTCTTGCACTAAGCATGGGGCTGGAGTACCCAAACAAGCCGGAGTCAGCTCTTGTCCTGGAAGAGCCCAAAGGTGCAAGTGCTCAATGACATCTCCAGATTTTGGAAGATGAGAAGCTCCTCAGCAAGAGGAAATGCCAAGACATTGGAGACAAAACTTGAAGAAGGTTGCTGGGAGTGTGGAAACCCCAGACAGCAGCCAGAAGGTCTGGGCTTTAGCACCAGCTCTGTCCCCGACTCTCTGTGTGACACTGGGCCAGTCCCTCCTCGCTCTGGGTCTCAGTTTTCTTTCCTATACAATGAAGAAATTGGACAAGATGATCCCTAAGGCTGCAGTGCTCTGGATGGAGGAGAATAACTTACACTAGGAACTGGTTATGAGGAAGTCTTCATTTCCTGCGGCCAAAATGTCCCCTTCTGTCCCTGCCCTGTGAGGGGAGGCCCCCCTCCCACCTCTCATTTGTGAACAGTAAAGACAAGGCAGAGAGCCATGAGGTCTGTGATGCTGCGGCTCAGAGCCCAGCCTGGAATTCCTCAGTGGCATTCTCTGCGAATGACTCAGCATCATAAATAGCTCCCATCTGGATGAGCAACGATATCTATAGCGATCGAGATCTCTATATCCACATACACTCTCTCTGTGCAAATATGTGGCTCACTGTATGCTAAATACGAGGTGGCCTGGAGACGTTCCTCCTCTTAAGAGACTATTTGGTATGAAACTCAAGACTGTTTATTTAAAGAAACAAGTTTACAACTATGCACACTGGATTACTGGTTGTGGGTGGTGGGGAAGAGGCGATGTGGATGAGGGACGCCGGGTGTGATCCGAGCTTGGCCAGCCACCTGGAAGAGGAGCTGAGGTTGACTCCTCCACCCATAAGATGGTTGGGATCCTGGGCTGGGGAGGGGGTGGCAGGGGGGATGTTGAGCTCATCAGTGCAGGAAGCCACGGCTCAGCAGAAAGAGCACAGGATCTGACAGCGACAACAGAGCCAAATACCAGCCCAGCTGCCTTTCCATTCATCTTGGGCAGTTCATCAGTTCATTCATTCATTCATCAAACATGTACCAAGAACCTACAATGTGCACAGGCCATTGGGATACAGACATGAAAAAACTGGGAATTCAGCCTTAGCTACCTACCAGCTGTGTGTCTTTGGGCAAGTCCTTTCCCTCTCTGAGCTTCAGTTTTCTCTTCTGTAACTGGGGATAATAATATCCAACTCAGGTTTTTTGGGGAGCACTGAATAAGGCAATGCACAAGAAAGTGCTTCTCTGTTGTAAATGTCTCTGCAAATGCAAGGTAAACACCATTCCATCACAGTGCCCAATTGATCCATCTCATTCCATCTTAGGACTGTTCTTGGCAATCACAGAGGGAAGACATGCCCCCTTCATCAGGGCTCCAAGGGTGAGGGGATGCCCTGAGCACACTATCCAGGGCTTTGGTGCTGAGCAGTGCCCTTACCTTTGCTTCCTGGCAGAGCTGGGATGCAGGCGCCTTCAGTCACTGAGCAGAGCAGATAGCATGGCAGGGACCACACCTTCCTGGAGGAGGAGAGAGGAGGTTGAGGGCTGAGGAGAGAGCTTCTGGAGGAATTGGCTTGCTGAACGGGCATGGAGCCCCAGACCCCAGTGAAGGCATGCCCTCACCTCTCTGGAGGCCACCACTGTTGCTCTTGATTCCAGCAAAGGGCTGGGTGGGATGGGGCCCTCCATGGCATCAGATCCAACTCCTGGCCCATCTCACCCAATCTGACAGTAGTTACCCATCTTGTTCACTGGTGCAGGTAGCACTTGGATCGTACCATCGACTGTATTTTCTTACTTAAATGTGATTTCTGATTGGTATAAAGGGACAGGATTTATCATCAATCATATCTGGTTTTGAATTCCAGCTTTGGGGATGTCCTCTCTGAGCCTCAATGTCCTCATCTGTAAAATGGGATGCCTAATAGTACTAGCCTCATATACTCAGTGCTATATAAGTGCTTGTTATTATTACTGTTGTTAAATAAGATCATGTCTGTGAAGATGTTTTTTTTTTACACTATAGCTCCTCAAATTTTAATTACCTTCCTCTGCTTGATTCTAGGGGGCATCATGCATTCCGTAAAAGGCAAAGATTAGCTGTTACATGACTTTGTTTCCAGAGCTCTGCATGGGGTCAGGCAGATTGTAGGTGCCGGTCAATAATTGTTGACTGAGCATCGTGACAAGCTTGCTAGATTTGGTATCACATATTTAGGATGAGTGAGGTCGATGTTCCATCCTCATTTGATAGATGAGAATACTGATGTGGAGAGGGGGAGATGGTCTCCTTAAGATCACATGGGGGTAGGCCTGGAGCTGGGACTCTTCTCTCTCCAGCTCTTGCTCTCTGCTGCAGCCTGGGCCCCCCTTGGAGGGGAACCAAGGCCCCAGTAACTGAAGTGGCTGCAATGTCCTCCCCCCAGGACAACCTGTCGCCTCCTCCCCCAACTCTCCATTTCCTCTTCTTTTAGTAACCATAGCACTGCTCTCAGTGGCTCTGAAGCAGATACTATTGTCTCACTTGCAGAGGTGAGGACTAAGGTTGAGAGGCATGAAGGGTTGGCCCAGATCACGGAGACAGTATAGAGTGAATCAGGGCTTTCCACAGGAATCAGCCAACTCCAGGCACGGTTACCTCCTAACACAACCCTCAGACCCCCACTTTCCTCCCCTCCTCCATTGCTAGAATAGGAGCTCCTTGGGACCGAGTCCGGCTGTCTCCCCAGAGCCTGGCATTTAGCAGAACTTGATAAGCATCTGTTGAGTGAAGGAATGAAAGAGTGAGTAACTAAGTGGGTGAATGACTCTGCCAGGCCGTGTTCTAAATGCTGGTGACAACAGCGGTGAAAAGGGCAGGCATGATCCCTGCTCTCAGGGAGCTGACAATATTTGACTTTAAAACTAGCAACTGGATTAAAAACAGGGCAGATGTTCCTGTTTCCAGCTTGCTGGAGAGGGAGAAGGGGTGGGCGCCTGTGGGCTGCAGCCTGCTGCCTGCCCAGGGAATGAGCACCTGGGTGCAAATGGCATCTTCCCCGTCCTTAGGTGGGGCCACCTGTGTGCAGGGACAGGAGGCTGGCCTTTAAGAAGGGAAGGAAGGAAGGAGAGGTGATACAATTCTGTGTTTAACGTCTACCTACTGCTCAGTCCCAAACAGCTAGCGCGTCATCTGGCACATAGCACGTGCTTAGTAAACTTTTGTTCCATGAATGAAGAGTGGGCAGAGCACATTTTGGGATGACTTGGGTCTAGGAGGCAGGGAGAATCAAGAGTGTTAACTACTAGAATTATTACGACTTAGAATGGAGCGTCACTCCTTACAGAGCCTTTTCACACACTGGTCATTCTCCTGGGCAGGAGAGGGGCCCGCTGAGCACACACTTGCTGGTGAGTGCTCTGTGCCTCTGTGCTGGGCACCAGTGGTGTTGGTGTAAACAAAACAGCAATGCCACCACCTTCAGTGTATTTATGTGTGCCAAGCCCTCACAGCCACAATCCTTAATGCTCCCATTAGCCTGGCAATGCCAGTGTCATAACTCCTACCAACACAGAGGATGGCACGGAGGCCCAGAGAGGCCTTGATCTTGCACGGTGGAAACCCGTGAGTAACTGAGTGGGTGAATGACTCTGCCAAGGTCTCCTGTCTTACTCTAGGAGTGAGACATAAAAACTTCATAGCTGAGGCTGGTCGCAGTGGCTCATGCCTGTAATCCCAGCATTTTGGGAGGCCAAGGTGATGGATCGCCTGAGGTGGGGAGTTCGAGACCAACCTGACCAACATGGAGAAACCCCATCTCTACTAAAAAAAAAAAAAAAAAAAATTAGCCAGGCATGGTGACACATGCCTGTAATCCCAGCTACTCAGGAGGCTGAGACAGGAGAATCACTTGAACCCGGGAGGCAGAGGTTGTGGTGAGCCAAGATGGCACCATTGCACTCCAGCCTGGGCAACAAGAGCAAAACTCTGTCTCAAAAACAAAAACAAACAAAAAACAAAAAACAAAAAGAAGTTCACAGCCGAATGGAGACACGAGCAGGAAAGCAGACAGTTAAGCTACAATGTACCACCCCCTCTAACACAGTTTTCTCTGAGGTGCCTCTCTCTTCAGCACTTTAGAGAAGCTGGGAGGGCTTCTCTGAAAAGGTGAGTCTGGAGCTAAGGATTTGCAGAGGCCAGTGGACAGTGGGGCAGGAAGGGCTTTCCAGGCAGAAGGAACAGCATCTGCAAAGACACGGAGGATGCATGGTCTACTCAGGGAACTGGGAGGAAGGTGGCTTGGCTGGAGCCTCACGGCCAAAAAAGAGACTGGCAGGTTGTCAGAGCCAGTTTAGAAGGGGCCTTAGAGGAGCTTAGGCTTCACCTTGAGGGTGATGAGGAGCCATTGCAGGGCTCAGCTCTGCGCTCTCGATCCGTCCGGGCACCTCAGGGGCTCAAGGATGAGAATGGGAGCATGAAGGTGGGGAATCTGAGGTGCTCTTAACAGGTTGTGGACAGGGAGCTGTGCTAAGGCAGTGGCTTGGGGTGGAAAAGATAGGAGGAGTAGGTAGCAGGACTGAGGGCTTGATGAGGTGTGGAGCTGAGGGAGAATGGGACTCAGCCTGCTGGCTTGGGTGTGTGTGTAGTAGTGACATGGGCATCTGTGGCAGTCAACCCTCTCGTCAGCTGACCCACCCTGTGGAGTTGGAGGTCCTCTCCCAGCCACGAGAAAATCGCTGTGGCAGCTCCTAGTGCCAGTTCCAGCAAAGGCTACCCCTACCACCTGACTGCTTGCAGACCGTGTCCTAGCAACCTCGCAGCCCTCCCCTTGGCAACGTGAGCTCCTCCTCTGACTGCGCTGGAAGGAAAGGTGGGGCTGGGATGCCCCCTGACCACTAGACCCGCCCAGGGGACTTGCCACTTGCAGCCTGCCGGGCTCATCAGGTGGAGGCTGGCCAACCAGGTGAGGGAGGTGGTCTGGACACGGAAAGCCTTGGGAGCTGGGTTCTGACCCCAGAGCTGATGCTCTGTGTGAAAGATCTTGGACACGTTTCTTCCCCTCCACAGGTGTCAGTTTTCCCTTCTGTGAAATAAAAAGGGATTGCTGCAGTCTAATGCTGTCTCATCCCATTTTTGGTATTTTCCATGCTTATTGCTTGGATTCTCTGTTGCTGACACAGATTTTAGTGTCAGACTCCAGGGATTTAAATCCTAGTGGACAAGTCATCTCATCCCTGAGTCTAGATATTTTTTTTCTCTGAAAAATGGATATATCTCATGTTATATCCAAAAGGGTTATTAGAGTTGGCTGAAATGGTGTCAATCGAAGTGCTTTACAAATGGCAAAGAATAATTAAGATGAATGTTATTGATTTCATTTCATCACATGGTCTGTGCTCTATTGAAATTCATTGGCCCACCACCAGCAGCGGCCACAGCAGCAAGAGTTTACTGAACACTTACTATGTGCCAAGCATTGTGCTGACTGTTTTCCTAATATTACAACAACCATGGGAGCTACCTATAATTATTATCCCCATTTTACATATGAACAAAATGGAGGGCTTATACGGTTAAGTATAGGAAGAGCTTGGCCTGGCTCCCTGGCTTCAAAACGTGCTGGTTTGAAATGCATAAGGTGTCCACCTTAGGATCTCTTCTTACATCTTAGGTTTTTCCTCTTGTCTGAAGTCAGAATCTAACAGGGTTGGCTAGTCAGGGGAGTAGCACTAACATTTAATGAGCATCTTTTATGTGCCAAGAATCGACCAGGCTTTCAGATTTAAACGTGTGTGTAAATCACCGGGAGGGCTTGTTAAAATGCAGGTTCTGATTCAGTGCCTCTGAGATGCAGCTGAGATCGTGCATTTCTAATAAACTCCCAGCTGATGTTGATGCTGCCGGTCTGTGGACCACACATTGAGTAGCCAGGCACTAGAGGACTTTAACCAGTATCCTACTGAATCCTGGTGACTAAGTTTTATTAGTTCTGGGTTCAAAGACGGGGAAATCGAGGCTTGAGAGGCAATGCACCTTACTAGGCTCCCAAAGCATACAAGGGCTGGGTCTGATCCTACACAGCACCTTAGGGTACAGGCCCAGTATCACCTCCTTGATGTGTGATCCTTTCTCCGGGCTTCTGTCTCCACAGCCAAGGCAGGCAGTGTTCTCTGGGGCCCCTACCGGGAACAGTTTCTTATTTTCAGTTCTCCGTGAGCAGACTGGCTCCTGATACTGGCTCCTAGTGGGAACAGGGCTTGGCCCAGGCAGTGTCCCTGCCGTTGAGCAAATGTCTTAGGGCCAAGATTAGAACCTACTTATGTACGACTCATTTCACCTTCCTCACCCTAATCCCTCCTCTTTTGTATCCTGTCTTTATTTAAAATTTTGATATTTTATTCATCATGGTTTTTTTGCACTAATTTTTAAAAAATATTGCATACAAAGTTATTTATCTTAATCAAGTTTTCAGCATCCCCTTAAATTGTGCACCAGAGGCAGGTGCCTTACTGGCCTCACCCCAGTCCTGGCGGCCTTATGTTGTCTCCCTCCCCCTGCATCCAACCGGCATTAGGATGCTGCCCGCAAGGCACTGCAGTGCCTACACGGCCGCCCGCACCAATGGATTTATTTCCCAGCAGGTGAGTCCTGCAGATGCATCACTTGCGCTGCCCCTTGGCTGACCTGCTCTAGAGATGGCAGCAGGGACTGTGGCCTGAAGGAGGGCCCAGGGGATCACTCTGACATGGGCTTCACCCCATCCACCCCTTACTGGCTGAGTGACTGAAGGAAGTGACTTCACCACACTTTAGATCACGCCACCCCTCTGTCTCACAAGGAGACTCCCCCAGCCTTCAAGGCCCTGCCTAACCCCAGCCTCACAGCCTTTTTGCTGTCACCATCTGTGACCTCCTCCTTGCTCACTTGGTTCCTGCCCTGCAATCTTGTCAGGGTTGTTTTTGTCCTAGGACCTCTGCATGTTCTGTTCCTTCTGCCTCTACGCTTGTCCCATAGGCAGCTTCTTCTCATTCAGATGCCAGCCCCAATGCCTCTTCCTTGAAGCCTTCCCTAATTTAAACAGCCTCATCCTCCTTGGCATACTGTCTTTTACTTTCTTTCTAGTATTTATATGACTTGGTGAAATGATTTTGTTTACTTGCCTGGTTTTTTTCTCCCCACTAGAAGTGAGCTCCACAGAGGCATGGCCCTTGTCTTCCTCTTCACTGTCTCTCCAGCTTCTAAAACAGTTATTGGCTCATACAACTGCCCAGTGGGTATTGATGAATCAATGAGCTATTCCTTGGGCTTCAGTTTTCACATTTGGGAAGTGGGATGATAACCTTAACCCACAGTGTTATTTTCATAATTGAAAGCACATTTGGGCCGGGCACAGTGGGTGGCTCACGCCTGTAATTCCAGCACTTTGGGTCCCAGCAAACAGATCACCCAAGGTCAGGAGTTCAAGACCAACCTGGCCAACATGGTGAAACCCTGTCTCTACTAAAAATACAAAAATTAGTCTGGTGTGATGTCAGGTGCCTGTAATCCCAGCTACTTGGGAAACTGAGGAAGGAGAATTGCTTGAACCTGGGAGGTGGACATTGCAGAGAGCCAAGATCATGACACTGCATTCCAGCCTGGGTGACAGAGCGAGACTCTGTCTCAAAAAAAAAAGAAAGAAAGAAAGCAAGAAAGAAAGCACATTTGTTGAGCATCTGCTATGTGCCTGTCATTGTGCAAAATGACCCAGCGAGCCCTGGTGGTATTATCCCCATTTTACAGATGATGAACTTGAAGCTCAGAGACGTGGTGGGATTTGCTTAAGATCTTCCAGCTGGAACAGTCAGGGCTGAGGCTCTCTCCTGTTGGAGAAACACCTGTCCCCATGCCCTGCTCTGCAGAGGTGTTCCTGATGTGAGAGCCAGGGCTGAGTTCCTCGGAGCCTTTTCCCATTTGCTGCTTGAACTGCAAGACCCTACTTGCCCGCCTGGCTGTCGCAGCTTCCGACGAGTCAGAGGCAGGAATTCTAATGGCTGATTTTTGTGGAACACAAAGGCCTGCCTCTGCAAATGTGGAGATACATTTTCTCCGCATTGGCACTTACCACGCTGAATGTCTGGGGAACAGTTTTCATCTGCCAGGCACTTTACCAAGATTAACTTTTGAACCCTATGCAGCAATGCTTGTTGCAGATTGAGGGGGTGGCAGGGAAAGTGTGGGCAGTGGTGTCTGATCACAGGAGAACCTAGGATTTGGAAGGGCTTGAGACCCCACGTCAGCACCTCTGGAAGGTTGGTTTATTTTCTTGAGAAGTGGTTTCTCCATTGTCCTGAAAGCACTGAGCTCCTAGACGATTCAAGGTTTCTGATGTTTGCTGGCCCACTTGGCTACCAATTCAGCAATGTAGTCCCCAAATATTTTCTGAGAATACCCTAGGCATTATTCTAGACTCTGAGGATGCAATGATGGGACAAAATATATGCTGCCTTTGTCCTCCTACAGATATTAACTCAGTGGAGGAGCTGGAGGACAGAGACTCCTGCCGGTAACTGGCTGTGTGACTGTGGGTTAGTTCCCTTCCCTCTCTGGGCCTTTGAATTTTATCTTCCTCTCTACTCTGAACCCCCATGCTTAAAAGTCTTCAATAGCTCCCCATTGCTTACAGAACAAGGTGGGCATCTGTGGCCTGGGATTCAAGGCCCCAAGCCGGGCTCTAGTGGACACTTCTTGGCATGTGCTCCTGGCTCGCCCATCTCCATTTTGCTCCGTTTTTATTTAGAATACTCGTACTCATACGGCACTTTCTGAGTGCCAGGAATGTCTGAGTGCTGCACATATTTTAACTTGTTTAACTCTCACAGAAATCCCTTGAAATAAGTCTTTGGACTCTCATCATCTCCATTTTAAGAATGAGGACATCGAGTCACACAGGGGTAAACAACTTGCCTAAGCCCATGCAGCTTCTCAATGGCAGGGCTGGGGTTTGAAAGCAGGCAGCCTGGCTCCTGGGCCATGCCCTCCACGGCTACCACACACTGCCGCTTGGTGCACCTGTGCAGCAGCCTTACCACTCTCCTTTCCCAGATACAATCCCACATCCATTGCGCACCTCCGTGAAGCCTTCCCTGATGCTTCCCAGGCTGACTTAAATCTTCTTGTCTCTGTTCCCACAATGGCAGCCTGTAGCATGGGATACTGTTGTTCTTGCTTGCCTATTGTCTCCTCAGTTGAATGGTGACCACCTCTGGGTGGGAGAGGCTGTGTCTCACCCTTCCTGCCTCAGTGCTCAGCCCAGCACCCCCGTATCATCCACTCTTCACACAGCAACAGAGGCATTTTTTTTAAACACCCAGGTTTTTTTTTTTTTTTTTTTTTTTAACACTCCTCTGCTTAAAGCCATCTGGCTACTATCTATTACATTTAGAATAACAGCTTCAATCCTGACCATGGCCTAGAAGGGCCTGCACGATCTCCTTTCTGCCCTCTCCCTGCCCCTGGCGGCTGCTGCTCTCCCCTCACTCACTCCACCTCCCCACACAGTCCAGGCTCACATTAGGGCCTCTGCCAGAGCGATTTCCTTTGCCTGGAGTGTGCTGCCCCACGTCGTCACATGACTGACTCTTGTTATTCAGGCCTCAATTCCATGTCACTGGTTCACACAGGCCTTCTCTATCTGTCTGTCTGTCTATTTTCACATTTGCTTTTCAATTGTTATCAATGACTGTGCCTACTGTGAATCTGTGAGCCCCATGAGAACAGAGATTAGCAGTGCCTTGTTCTGCTGTATCACCATCACTTGGAATAGTGCCTGACACAGAATAGCCATTCAATGAGTAAGCGTCTTGAAGGAAGAGGAGATGCTCACCAAGTCCCTTTGGGATCTTACATATTGCAGTTCAACTAGGCCCAGGTAATATAATGCATCGAAGTCAGTCTCATCCCAAGCTGATAGCTGGGATAATTTCACAAGCTGGGATGCCCTATCTTGATCGCTTTTCTATGTCTGGACTGCAATCACACTCCCAGAGCAAGGCACTTTTTTTTTTTTTTTTTTTTTTTTTTCCTGGAGATGGAGTCTCACTCTGTTGCCCAGGCTGGAGTGTAGTGGCACAATCTCAGCTCACTGCACCCTCCACCTGCTGGGTTCAAGGGGACTTTTACTGGCTTTTAATGGCTGTTCTCTGCTGACTTCCCTTCACCAAGGATGCTAAGAGCTCCTTGCATGTGCTCTCAATTGTCTACCTAAGACTTGGGGAAACTTGTGAGACACTGCCCTCCCCATTTGGTAGCAGGGGCTTCCCTGCAAAGTGAAATATCTGACTTGCAGAATAAAAGCCCCAGAGCCCAGTCAGGACACACATACCCATTATGGCCATCACATTTCATCAGTAATATCAGTAACGGGGAGACTTTATGTTCCCAAAAGGCACAAGAGCTCTGAGTCCTGCCAGGGCCTGAGCCAAACACTACTCATTTAGCACCTCCAAGGAGCTGAGGTCTGTAACTGAGCAGGGTGTGCAGCCAAATTCAGGGCAAATGGGAAAAGGAAGGCCTCATATGCATCTGGTTAAGGCAAGCAGGGCAGGCAAAAATCCACAGAAATGAGATCTGGGCTTCTGACTGTTCAGCCTTTTGCTAATGAGAACCAAGGGACCAGCTGAGAGGTTAGCACAGCAGCCAGAAAGAAGGTGCCACCAAGATCAAGTTACTTAGAAAATATATGGAAGGGGCTGGGTGAAGTGGTTCATGCCTTCAATCCCAGCAGCATTTGGGGAGGTGAGGCAAGAGGATCACTTGAGCCCAGGAGTTTGAGACCAGCCTGGGCAACATAGTGAGACTCCATTTCTACAAAAAAAAGAAAGAAAGAAAGAAAGAAAGAAAGAAAGAAAGAAAGAAAGAAAGGAAAAAAACTTTAAAAAAATAGCTAGGCATGGTGGTGCACGCCTGTAGTCCAAGCTACTTGAGAGGCTGAGGAGGGAGGACCCCTTAAGCCCAGGAGTTCGAGGATGCAGTAAGCTGTGATTACACTATATATATATATATATATATATATATAGAGAGAGAGAGAGAGAGAGAGAAGGGAAACTTGCAAAGGGATCTCAAAGATCAAGACCAACTGTCATACATAGCCATCTTCTTGAGAACCAAGAAGGCTATTTTTTGCCCCCCTTCCTTTTTCCTCTTCCAGCCTCTTTGAGCTAGAGAAGAAAATGGCATCCTAAATTTATGAGTTCATAGATCTGGGTTCTGGTCTCTGCACTATGGAACTTTGGGCCAGTTTCTCCCCATTTTTTACCCCTCTTTTCCTCATTTGTAAAATGTGGCTGTTGGGCCCGATGATTTCCAAATCAATGATTTCCATAATGTTAAGCTTTCTAGCCTTAGGAGCTCATGATTCAAATTACTTTGAAAAGGAAGCTCTTGCTTTTTCTCTATGGGGTTTGATTTGTCTTTACTTATTGGTCTAATGTCCAGTGTAGGTAGTGGACATGAACAATTCTGGCATGGTCAAACCTGTTGAGGGTTGATGTATCCCTTGTTTATTTCTGAAACAGTTTCTTTTAATGCATGTGGCTCATCACTATAGTGTGGCTTCTCAAGACATCCTGCAAAGAACAGAAATGTTCAGAATGGATTGAGGAGGGAAGGTCATGATTTGAGTTAGTGACTTCCAGGGTGGTCCAGTATCTGAATGGCAGAAGTTGTACGGATGTTAAAATCTCTCTGCAAGAAATGATGTGATGTCTTGGGTTTGCTTCCAAATAAGTCAGTGTGAGTGTGTGCGCATGTGATGAGAGTGGATGTGGGTGTGTGTGATGAGAGTGGGTGTGGGTATAAATGAAACAAAATTGGCCAACTGTTGAAGTTGAATGATGGGTATGTGGGGGGTTATTATACTATTCTTTCTATTTTTCTAAATATGTTTGAAGTATTCCATCATAAAAGGCTCTTTGGAGACTGGCTCCAGCCCTTCTCTACACTCTCATCTTTCAGTCCATATCCCGAGGACCCTCTGGCACAGTGACATTTGCTTGGTGGCTGGGACTTCACATCTCTTGGCGTTGACACACAGCTCTCTCTGCCTGGGGTCCTTTTCCTCATCTTTCCTTACAGCTCCTGACTCCTGCTTCTGAGATCCCACCAGCCCAGCTGCCTTGATACTTATCATAACATATTGCAACTGTTTGTTTTCTTTTCTGGCCTGTGACCTCCTCAAGCTACTTCTCTACCTCCCCAGTGCACAGCCAGTGCCTGGTATATAATAAGTCCCCAGTACAAGTTTACAGAAAGGATAATAGCAGTCATAGGATCTACCGTTTTTTGAGCATTTACTATGTGCCACTAAGCTCATTACATGGCTCTCTCATTAAATTATCATCCAAGTGGGTACTATTAATCTTCTCATTCCTCTTTAATAGCTGAAGATAGTCTCAGAAGGTCACTTGCCCAAGGTCACATGCTAGTAAGTAAACCACTCTGCTATTCTCCTTGCATCTGGGATTTTAAGACTTCTCCATGAATGTTATGCAACAGGACCAGGAGTTAGAGAGCCCGGGTTTTAGGCCCAGCTTTGCTACTAAATTGCTGAGTGACCTTGGGCGAATCACCCCTGCCCCCTAGGCCTTGTCTTCCGCGGAGACAATGAGTGATCTAGAGTGTCACGTGACCCGAGGGCCCTCCCAGCCTCAGCTCTCAGAGAAAAGGTTTCTCTTCCTCGTATGCTTTCCTGCCGCGGAACTGGCTTCCCTGTTTTGGAACCTCCCGGCTTCACAGACGCCCTCAACCTTTTTTTCTTGCTAATTGCAACCTCCCAGGCCTAAGCCGAGTTCTCGACCTGCGGTCTGGGTCGCCCCCTCCCCACTGCCTTGTCTGCGGTCTGGGATTTCTCTGGAGGTGGGGGCGGACCCCGGGGCGTGAGGGAGAGAGGGAGCCTGGAGCTGTCCCGTTCGTGAGGCTTCCCCGCGGCTTCTCAGCCCCCCTCCCCCTACGGAAACTCAGCCTCACACTTTCTAGGGATGTTCCGGGGACAGCCGGAGTCAGTGATTGCAGCTGCCAGCCGCGGGCTTCTGTGCTGGGCTCTTGGAAGTCCGCGGTTCTGAGCTGGGATGGGGGTGGGGGTCTGGAGGGAAGAAGGGGCGGCGCACTCCTTCCTCCCCGCCGAGACCTCAGCCTAGGCCCAGCCCACCCAGCGGAGCCGGGACCCTTCTGTGCCTGTGTCCTCTCCACCCTCTTGCCCACTCTTAGCTGGGCCCCGCCATTGCACGGCCAGGCCTCGGCGGACGGCAGACCCAAGCCGGAGACGCGCGGCTGTGCTAGGCCCCCGCCCAGCTCGCCGGTGACACCGCTCTGGGAGAAGCTGAAATCCCCCGATCGATGCAGCCTCACGCCACCCCTAGGCGCGCAGGGGGCCCCAGACCCGCGGCTTTGTTCGCGGTTCGCTGTGCAGCAGGAGAGAGCTGTCCGCCGCCGCGGTGCTGGCGCGGGGAGCGGCGCGCGGGGGCGAAGGACTGTCCTTAGCAGCCGCGCCGAACCCGGGCGGAGGGTGCAGGGGAGCCTGCCCGGCCGCCGCTGTCCTCCGCTGCAGTGCTGACCCGGGAGGGACCCCGCGCGGCGCGGGAGCTGTCCCCGAGGTAGTGCTGGAGCGAGAAGCCCGAGGCGCCCTCTGCCTCGCCCCGGAAGAGCCGCCGGCGGCTGAGAGCTCTAGGGAGGGGGAGAGGCCGGAGGAAGCCGCCTTCAGGAAGCTCTCGAGCGCGGGGCCTGTGGCCGGGGTCTCTCCGCCAACCGCTCCCGCGGAGGAGGGCGGCTCAGCCACAGGGAGCGAGCGCGCGTTCTACGAACCTGTTGGAGGTTGCAGCTCCTCCGCGGCCGACCAGGGCGCCCGGGACCGAGGTTCTGGCGCGTTTCTCCCTCCCCCTCTTCCTTGACTCCTCCGCCGAGGCGCTCCCTCCTGCCTGGGCTAGCACACGTGCACGCGGGGGGCGCCGAGCCCCGTTTCTGTCCGCCCCGAATGTCTGCCGAGCTGCAGGGCACAGAGCCCAGAGGCCTCCCCCCAAGGGCAGACCCGCTCCCAGGGAGACCCAAGCTTCCCGAGAAAGGAGGCGGGGGCTGGCGGCGGAGACGAGAGAGGGCGCCAGCAGAGGTGGCCGTGAAATCAAGGAGACATGGGAGAGTTCCCACACAGGCAGTGCTGCCCTGAAGTTCGAGGACTTAGGGGTCTGCCACTAGGGCATCCTGACTTTGAAATATGTCTTTCTCCATTTCTGTGACCAATAACCAAATGCAGGTCTACCTACCTGCTCTGCTGCAAACTGCACTCACTGGCCTGACTGCCGCTAGTACCTCATTCCAGGCTGTCTTTTACCATGTCCCAGAGAAAGCTCTCTAAACTAACTTTTTGACGGGATCCTTCACTAGCAAGACAAGCTATGTGCCCATCATGACAGAGGATCACTTATTCTGAACAGGCTTACCCCAGTGCCTTAGCACCTGCCCTTCCCTTTGGCTGAGACTTTCTCCCTTCCTTACTACTTATGCTTTATCTGCAGGTGAAAGCATCCTCATTTTACATGCAAATTTTCCTGGCCCCTAAGGCACAGTCAGTCACTGCCTCCTCTAGAATCCCTCAGCCTTTACATCCCTCCACCACACTTCTCATCACATTGTGTTACTCATGCACCTCTATCCTCAGTTGCCAGGCTAATAAAAACTGGTTCCATATTTTATGTTTCTCTGTATCTTCATCTCCTAGCCTGGTGACTGGCACACAATAGAGGTTGAGTTATATCTGCTGAATGAATGTACACATGAGAAGCAGAGGTCAAAATAACTTCCTTTTCTTCATGTGATTGCTCATTCGATTTCTTTTCTTTTTTTTTTTCTTTTTTTTTTTTTTTTTGAGACGGAGTCTCGCTCTGTCACCCAGGCTGGAGTGCAGTGGCGCGATCTCGGCTCACTGCAAGCTCTGCCTCTGGGGTTCATGCCATTCTCCTGCCTCAGCCTCCCAAGTAGCTGGGGCTACAGGCGCCCTCCACCACACTGGCTAATTTTTTGTAGTTTTAGTAGGGATAAGGTTTCACCGTGTTAGCCAGGATGGTCTCGATCTCCTGACCTCGTGATCCGCCCGCCTTGGCCTCCCAAAGTGCTGGGATTACAGGATGAGCCACCATGCCCGGCCTGATTTCTATTTTGTAAATCACAGCCTTCGAAGCTCCATATACAGCATCCATGTCCAACCCTCCTGCCTCCTCATGACCCACTCTCCCTTGTCTCCGTAATTCCTCCTACAATGGCCTCCATTTTGTATCAAGGTGTTTTTAAAGGTTTTTTTTTTGGTTTGTTTGTTTAATTTTATTTGCTGTTTTCTTTGCTTGGGATCCTCATCATCTTGATCTTTATATGGCTGGATACTTGTTATTTGAATTTCAGTTCAAATGTCACCTTGTCAAAGAGGACTTCCCTGGCCACCTACCTAATGCTTCCTCCCCCAATCACTCTATAACTTACCTGTTGCATTTCTTTTGTTGTTGTTGTTAATACTTATTACTCTCTGAAATTATTTTATTTATATGCTTACCTGTGTATCATTCACTTTCCCTCAACTAGAATTCAAACTCAACCAGAGCAAGGATCCTGTCTGTCAAGCTTACTGCAGTGTTTTCAGTGGTTAGCATTCTGAGAAGAACTGAACTTACACCAATGCATCAATAGTCCCTTTCTCCTTGGAAAGGCTTGAGCTACTTTGCAGGTCATTGTAAAGTCTTCTATTAGGCACAAATCATCTACGAATGTTTAAGGAAAGAGGATCACACTGATACTCCATGAGATAGGGAAGGACAGAGCCCCTTTACATAGATATGTGGCTATAAAGTGACAGACCTGGACCGTAGCCCCTTTTCACTCCAGATGGCAGAAGAATAGCAATTCACTCCTACTCACCGTTTAAAGTAATTTCAAATTCAAGATCTCACTTGATATATCTGACAATCTTATCTGGTAAGCATTATTCTTCCCATTTTATGCCAAATCAACTGAGGCCAAAAGAGGCAGACAGACTTGTACAAGGTCACGCAGCTTCCAAATACTGACACTGATCTAGAACTGTGACACAGCTTCTGAATTTCCTGGTAGTAGGAGACCCAAGCACATACACATTGGATTATAATACAATTTGATAATTGCTCAGCAGTGATTCTCAACCTGGAGAGGCGTGGGGTACTGCGGGGAAGAACTGGATAGGCTGTCAAAATCAGAATAAAACGGAACTCTTTTCAGTCATGATAATTTGTTGAGTGCTTTCCAGGTGTCAGGTACTGTACTGTTTTATGTACTTTGTCTCAACTTGTCATTTTTTTCTTATTCCTATCCCCTTTTCACAGAGGAAACTGTCTTAGGGAAGTTAAGTAACATGGCCAAGGTCATGGAGCTGGTAAACAACGGAGCTGGGGCTTAACCTGAGTTTTTTTGACTCGAAGCCTGAGCTCTTAATCATTATGCACCCCAGAACTATTGAATCTGAACTTCTGGTGAGCAGTATGGGCCTGGGATTTGAAGATGATTTTAGGTCATTCTGATATATCTTTGCCTTTACTGAGAAATGCTCGTGGAAGGGATGAACACTGCCTGTTAGGAGGAGTTACGGGAGGGTGAAATTGGACCTTAAAGGATTAAGTGGGGATTTTACAGGCAGACAAAAGGAGGAGAATATGTCAGATAGAGGAAATAGAATATTTAAGAGCCTTGGGGTGTGAAAATGAAGGGACTGCTATAGGTTCGGTATGGATGGCTGTAAAGCTGATGTAGGGAATAGGGGATGAGAAATTAGGCAGGAATTGGTTTGGACTTGGCTGCAATGCCTCTATTCCATAGACAGCAGAGAACTGTTGAACAACTGCTTTAACAACTGCCATCACCACCTGACCATCCCCACAGCAACAGCATTGAATCAATACTTTACAATTTGTAAAGTGCTTTAATAGTGCGCCATCCCTGTGAGCTTGTTCTTATTGTCCGTAGAACCTAGTAGAGAACCTGAGACAGTGTAGGTGCTCAGTATTTGTACAGGAACAGTTGGACACAGGTGGGAATCTAGCTTAAAGGCTGCTGCAATAATTCAAAGGGATGAGAAGTATCACTTAATCCAGGAGTGCACAACTCTGGACTATGGACTCTGGAAAGTTGAAGTGTATTGCCCCTTATTTCCAAGCACTTTGGGGAGGCTGGAATTTAGCTCTCCAAAATGGTTGCTGAATAATTATAACAATTTTCCTTTCCCATATACAGAAAAGCATATTAGCACCTAGACAGCCAATGCCCAGCTAAGCCAGGATTTCCTCTGTTGTATATATGCACTTTATGTCTTTTGGCTCCTGGATTTTGGCCCTGATGGACTTTATTATGTGGCAATAACATTATATGCCATCATTTGTTTTCTTGATTTAAAGGGCAATCACCATGCTAATGAAACAGTCTTGGCACAAGAACTAAAATCTACCTTCTGTCTCTTCATCCCTCAGGGAAGTCCACACAGACTCTGATAATGGCTAACTTACAGAGGGCTGAATTGTATCAGGGACCGTTAAAGCCTTTGAAACATATTAACCCAATGAGGTAGGTATGACTGTCATCCCCACTTCACAGACGAGTAAGAAAGAAGTCAAGATATTTGTACTCTGAAGAGGTCAAGATTGTACTCTGATGGAGGCAACCTTCAATATCCAGCTGCTTAATTTGAAAGGCTGGGCTGGGCGCAGTGGCTCATCACTTGTAATCCCAGCACTTTGGGAGGCCAAGGCAGGTGGACTGCCTGAGGTCAGGAGTTCAAGACAAGCCTAGCTAACATGGTGAAACCCCGTCTCTACTAAAAATACAAAAATTAGCCGGATGTGGTGGTGCACGCCTGTAGTCCTAGCTACTGGGAAGGTTGAGGCAGGATAATAGCTTGAACCCTGGAGATGGAAGTTGCAGTGAGCCGAGAACATGCCACTGTATTCTAGCCTGTGTGACAGAGTAAGACTCTGTCCAAAAAAAAAAAAAAAAAAAAAAATCTCCAGGCTCCAACACTACAGCTAAATGCCTCTAAGGTAAAACATTTTCATTCTGTTTCCTGCCAGACCTGTTCAACCCTGGACAAAATAATTTCATTTCTGCAAGCCTCAGTTTCCTCTTCTGTACAGTGGGGATCAAAATACCTATCAAGGAATGTTGCTAGAGGAAATAAATAAAGGAATGTATGAACACTTCCAAATGATGCTACTTCCTCTCCTGATCTTCCTCATTTGGAACAGTCGCTCCACTGTATGCCCAACTGCTGGAGTCATAAACCCAGAGTCCACTGTTGAGTTATTCCTTCTCCTTCACATCCAATCCATCAACAAGTCATTTAGGTTCTTTTACCAAAGCATATCCTAAATTAGTCCACTTCCCTCCTTCCCCACCACATCCCCTGTAGTTCTCTTCACCATCATTTCCTGCCTGGACCACTACAACATCCTCTTACCTGGTCTCTCTGGTTCCTTTCTTGCTCCCCCAAATAATTTGTAAAATATATATCCCATACAGAAAAGAACACAAATTGTGTGAACATCTTGATTATCACAAAGTGAACACAAGTGTGTAACCAACAACCATATAATGAAACAGAACATGATAGCCCCCAATTTGATATCCCTGTTATCCCCTCTCAAAGGAAAGCAAAGCACAATTCTGACTTCTGACCCTATAATTTCACCAATTTTTAAACTTCATAAAATGGAACTCTACAGGTAGGGCATGGTGGCTCACGCCTGTAATCCCAGCATTTTGGGAGGCCGAGGCAGGCGGATTGCCTGAGGTCAGGAGTTCGAGACCAGCCTGGCTGACATGGTGAAACCCCGTCTCTACTAAAAACACACAAAAAATTAGCCAGGCGTGGTGGCGCACACCTGTAGTCCCAGCTACTCAGGAGGCTGAGGCAGGAGAATCACTTCAACCCCAGAGGCGGAGGTTGCAGTGAGCCGAGATCGTGCCATTGCACTCCAGCCTACATGACAGAGTGAGACTTCGTTTCAAAAAACAAACAAACAAGCAACAACAACAACAACAACAAACCAACTAGACAATACATATGCTTTTGAATTTTGATTTTTTTCTTTTGCTCAATATTAGGTTTTTGAGATTCATCCATATTGTTGTCTGTGTCAGCAATGTTATTTTTCATGCTGTGTAGTATTTCACTATATGAATACACCTCAGTTTGTTGATGGAGTGTTTCATTGTTTCCAAGCTTTGTGTAAATCTTTTGATACATACATGCAGGTGTTTTGGTCAGTTATTTTCCCAGAAGTGGAGTTTCTGGGTGAGGTATGCAAATACTTAGCTTTAGCAGATACTCCCAAACAGTTTCCGAAAGTGGGGATACCAATTTTTGTTTTGTTTTTCTTTTTTTGAGATAGAGTCTTGCCCTGTCACCCAGGCTGCAGTGCAGTGGCATGATCTTGGCTCACTCCAACCTCCACCTCCCAGGTTCAAGTGATTCTTGTGCTTCAGCCTCCTGAATAGCTGGGATTACAGGCATGCACTACCATTCCTGGCTAATTTTTTTGTATTTTTAGTAGAGATGGGATTTCACCATGTTGCCCAGGCTGGTCTTGAACTCCTGAGCTCAGGCAATCTGCCTGTCTTGGCCTCCCAAACTGCTAGGATTACAGGTGTGAGCCACCACACTCAGCCAAGGGATACCAGTTTTAATCCTGTATGTTGTGTATGAGAATTCTAGTTGCTCCATCTCCTCACCAACACTTGGTATTGTCAGTCTGTTTTTAATTTTAGACAATCTATGATATTTAGTGGTTTTAATTTTAATTTACCTCATGACTAATAAAGTAATTTTCCACTTTTAATGATTATTTGAAAACTTTCTTTTGTAAAGTACCTGTTAATGACTTTTGTCAACTTTTCTATTGTGATTTTTTTTCTTGATTAATATGACTTTTATATCTATTCTGGAGAGGGATCCTTTGAGATTATATATATTGTAAATATCTTCTCCTATCAGGTGGTTTGCTACTTTCCCTCTGTTGGTGGTGTCTTTTGATAACCAAAAGTTGCTAATTTATTAAAGTTCAATTTATCTGCTTGTAAAGCACTTTTCGTGTTCTGTTTAATTTTTGCCTACTCGAGATTATGAAAATATTCTCTTTGTTATCTTATAGAATCTTTATTGTTTTACTTTTTATATTTATATTTGTAGTCCACATCAAATTTATTTTAGTATATGGTGTAAAGTATTGGTTATGATTTTTTTTTTTACCCATGTCATTATCCTATTGATACAGCACCATTTATTGAAAGAAAGACTATTTCCCTTTTCTGCTCTGGGTACTATCTTTGTTATAAATCAAGTACCCACATGTTTTAGTCCATTTTGTGTTGCTGTAACAGAATATCTGAGGCTGGGTAATTTATAGAGAAAAGTGACTTACTTGGTCCACAGTTCTGGTGGATGAAAAGTCCAGGCTTGGGCAGCTGCCTCTGGTGAGGACCTCATGCTGCTTCAATTCATGGCATAAAGTGGAAGGAGAGTGGGCACTGCAAAGAGGTCATATGGTAAGAGAGGAGATGAGAGAGTGAAACCAAGGAAACCAGACTCTTTAACAACCCACCTTCTGGGGGAACTAATCCATTCCTGTGAGAGCAGGAACCCACTCACCCCTGTGGGAGGACATTAATCTATTCATGAGGGATCCTCCCCCATGACCCAAACACTTCCCACTAGGCCCCACCTCCCAACACTACCACATTGGGGATCAAATTTTATCCTGAGTTTTGGCAGGGACAAAGCACATCCAAACAATTAGCACCACATTTGTGTGGGTCCAATGTGGCTTGTATGAACCAGATCAAATAACCAGCCTCTTGCTAAAAATTTCTTTTCTTTTTTTTTTTTTTTTTGAAACAGAGTGTTGCTCTGTCACCCAGGCTGGAGTGCAGTGGCAATCTCGGCTCACTGCAAGCTCCACCTCCTGGGTTCATGCCATTCTCCTGCCTCAGCCTCCCCAGCAGCTAGGACTACAGGCGCACGCCACCATGCCTGCCTAATTTTTGTATTTTTAGTAGAGACAGGGTTTCACCATGTTAGCCAGGATGGTCTCGATCTCCTGACATTGTGATCCACCCGCCTAGGCCTCCCAAAGTCCTGGGAATACAGGCGTGAGCCACCGCACCCGGCCACTAAAAATTTCTAATGGTATTTTTCCTGCTGAACTTAGAATGAAATCCAAACTTTATACAATGGCCTTCAAGGTGGCATAATTTGGTGCCACCTGGGTTTTTTATTTTATTATTCCATCGGTAACCCTGATGCTCACTCCACACTAGCTGCAGTTGCTTTGTGTACCTTGAACACATGCCTTTCGTTCTCGGCTTTGGGCCTTAGCTCCTTCCAGGAGTGCCCATTCTTCAATATTCAGGCCTTTGTGTCAATGTTTATTTCTCAGAGAAAGTTGAACTCCTTGCATTCTCTAAAATAGCCTCTTCTTGCCCCAAGTTGCACTATATGATTACCTTGTTTTATTTTTGATAACACACGCTACTCCTTGAAACATCTTATTTATGGTTATTTTCTGTTTCTTTCACTAGAATGTAATGTCCATGAGAGCAAGGACCATATCTGTTTTGTTTATCTCTGAACCCATAGCTAAAATGCTATGATAAGGACATTGGGTCTTAGTCATTTTGTGTTGCTACAACAAAATACCCGAGACTGAGTAACTTATAAAGAACAGAAGTTTATTTTCTCATCGTTTTGGAGGCTGGGAAGTACAAGATCAAGGCACCAGCATCTGGTGAGGGCCTCCTTGCTGTGCCCTCACATGGCAGAAGGTGGAAAGACAAAAGGGATGAATTCTGGTCTCACATGGCAGAAGAGCGGAAGAGAGAGCGCTCACTCCCACAAGCCCTTTTTATAGCGGCTTTAATCTGTTCATAAGGCAAGGCTTCATGACCTAAAAGCCCTCCCCAAAGACCCTGCCTCCCGGTGCTATTGCACTGGGGATTACATTTCCAGCATGTGTATTTTGAGGACACATACAGACCACAGCACCCACAGTGCTGGCAAAAGTAGTCAATGCATGTTTGTTGAATCAGTGAGAGAATGACACTTTTTCCACTCTAATTTCCATGTCATCTAGCTCTAGTGTCAATGCAATAAACAGCACCTCAAAAATTCTAGCATTGTATGACACACAACTGGGTAGGTAGACAATTTCCAACATCATCAATTTTGCACCTGACTTATTTTCCTATTGTTATTGATATTCATAAATCCCAGTTGTTATAATTTTAGCAAATCAATTTATATTAATTTTTTGAGGTGAAAAGAAGGAAAACTGATACTTCTTAAATGTTTATTATATCTCATCCAATCCTCAAAACAGCCATATGAAAGAAGGCGTTATCACCCCCAGTTAGCAGATGAAGAAATGACGACTCAGAGAGACAAGTATAGCTAGTGCTCACAGAAGCAGCTGGATTACATAAAATTACTCTAATAAAGCTGGTTCAAACCCATTTCAGATTATGCTATTGAAATCATGGCACATGCAATGGAGGCATTTAGCAGGTGATTCAAATATTGGCTTTGAGGACCTAAACCTGAGTTCTAGGCGTGGTCTTACCCCTCATCAACTTTGTGACATTGGGCAAGCCAGATGGAACTCAGTTTCCTCTCTGTAAAATGGGAATAAAATAAAACTACTTCTTAGCATTATTGACAGGATTAAATGGTAATATGACTATAAAGTGCTTGCATTTAAGAAGAGCTCAGTATATGTAGGTTGCTATTCTTATTGTTCGTGTCATATAGAGTAATTTCAGTTTGCTCTTTCAAGATGTTGCTGAGGAGTTGCAATAGGAGATAAGATGCCCAGAGGTAATTAATGCAGTTTTACAGTTGTATGTAAACTCCTTCAAGCCAGTACTTCAGTGAGTGAGTGATCCTCTTCTGATGGGAAAGAAGAACATTCTTAGCATGTCTCCACTCCTTGTGGAGAGGAAGGTAACAGGTTCAGAGAGGTGAAGTGACGTACCCAAGGTCACAGAGCTTGAATTCATGCCAAAATTCATCTGACTCTCAAGCTTTGGTACAAATTCAAGTCACGAAGGTGCTTGGTCCCCTCCCCTGGGTTCTGAAACCACAGCCCCTCCCTTCTCCACTGTGTCTGCCACAAGGATAAAGAAAATCCACAGATAATCCCTAAACCTCATTTGAAGCCAATAATCACATCCATTTATCTCCTCTCCAAGCTACTTATTGCAGCGGTGGATAAGAGGTCTGCTGATCAGGGTCCACAGCCTCTCTGGGCTCTGCCTGGCTGGGAGTAGGGAATGTTCTGGGACTGGGTGGGAGGCAGAGCCCTATGGTGAAAACAGTAGACAATCAGACCCTGACTCACGGTCTAGGGGTGGCATTGAGGGTCCGGAGGACCATAATATCCATAGCTCTCTCAACTGAGAGACAAGTACTTTGTGGTCATTTATCCAGTGAGACAGTAATAGCTCTCTGAGTCTCAGTTTCCCTATCTGCAAAACAGAGACAAGGAGATTTGTGTTGCATGGTCCTTGTGAACATTCAGTGACATATGTATGTGTAACAAGGTGTTAGTGAACTGTTTATATTTCAATGTCAGCTGAAGTCCCAGAGACCAGAAATAAAATGTATATGCCAAGCAGCCTCAGGCAAAGTGAGGTGCCTGTCTACCAATGGAGGATATACTAATTGATTCTGAAACAATTTTGACCAGGCTTGAGGGCATACAAAGTTGAAGTTAAAGAGAGAAGGAAAGGGGAATTCTTTGGAATTAGTGGAGTGCTGAGTATCACGCCACCCCATCACTGTCATGGGGAGGGAGAGGAGAACCTCAAGAGTGAGAGGGAGGATGGGAGTGGTAGCTTACACCTACAATCCCAATGCTTTGGGGGGCCAAGGTGGGAGAATCACTTTACGTCAGGAGTTTAAGATCAGCCTGGACAACATAGCGAGACCTCACCTCTACAAAATATACATATATATATTTGGTGAATACCTGTAGTACTAGCTACTTGGAAGGCTGAGTTTGGAGAATTGCTTGAGCCCAGGAGTTCAAAGTTGCAGTAAGCTGTGATTGTGCCACTGCATCCAGCCTGGGCAGCAGAGCAAGACCCTGTCTCTTAAAACAAAAGGTAAAAGGAAAAGGGGCTTCAAGGTTAGCTCTTGGAGGGTCTCATCTGGGTCTCCTGACATTGGAGAATCCTTGGGCTAGTGTCACCCCTGTCTGGAAGAGTCATTACAGACTGTCTTGATAGGATTCATTATTTCAACAAATATTTGCTGAGTACCCTAGGGGGCCAAGAATAGTTCTAGATGCTTAGAATTCATCAATGGATAAAACTGAAAATCTCTGTCTTTGAAAATTTCATCTTCTCGTGGAACAGGGAGACATATAATAAATCCATAAATATTTAAGACATTTGTTGTGGTAATTGTTATGGAAAAAGTTAAAACAGAGATGGTGCTAGAAGTACTGGAGATATTGATTTTTTTCCTGGGGGGTCAGAGAAGACCTTGCCTATAAGGTGATATTCAAGTACAAACTTGAAAGAAATGAGAGAATAAGCCCTGTGGGTAAGAAGCAGGGACCAGGTGGAGTGTGCCCCGCACATCTGTGGAACTGTGAAGACTGTAGGTGGCTGGAGTGGAGTGAATGAGGGGAAAGTGGTTGGAGGGAGAGGTCAGAGGAATGGAAGTGAGGGAGCTAAAATGCTATGATAAGGACATTGGGTCTTAGGCGGTATTCAATAAACACTGGATAATGAAAGGCAAGAACAGAGGGAAGGAGGGAGGCAAGGGACTTGGAGTCTGTTTGGAGTTGGTTTGGATACAGCCAGGGAATCTGCCTAGTGGAATATAATAGTACTATCAGGGGGCCTAAGGGTGGGTCATGCCATCAGCCAGACTCACCAATGATGGAATTCAGGGTGCCCAGAATCAAGGGCAGCATGAAACAGGCTGTCCTGGTGGGCCTGTGTGTGTACTGAGTAGGGGATGAAGAACTTGGGCTCGGTCTGTGTTTTGCCATTTGGGAGCAGCTTTGAGTTGGTTTTCTAGAAACTCATCTCCCAGGAAGTCAATGACAATGCCAGGAAAAAAAAATACAGACCTTAGGAGTTCAAGTCTCATCTTTATCACTGATCAGTTATGTGTTCTTGGCCAGAACCTCGGTTCGGTAATCTAGACATTGGAGTTACTTGTATCTACCTTTCAGAGAAAATGTGGGGCTCCAAAAATTAATGGATGAAAAGGAACTGTTCAAAAGTGTGCATGAAAACTTATGTTCATACAAAAAGCTGAACACAGATGTTTATAGCAGCTTTATTCATGATTTTGCAAAAACTTGGAAGCAGCCAAGATGTCCTTGAGTAGGTGAATGGATAAATAAACTGGGGAACATCCATACAATGAACATTATTCAGTCCTAAAAGGAAATGAGCTGTCAAGCCATAAATAGACATGAAGGAAACTTAACTGCATGTTAAGTGAAAGAAACCTGTCTGAAAAGGCTACGTATTGTATAATTCCAACTATATGACATTCTGGAAAGGGCAAAAGTATGGAGACAGTAAAAAGACCAGTGGCTGCCAGGGGTTGGGGGAGGGAGGAATGGTCAGTGGAACACAGAGGACTTTTAGAGCAGTGAAACTACTCCGTATGATACTACAGTGGTGGATACTTGTCATCATACATTTGTATAAACCCGCAGAATGTGCGACACTGAGTG
Organism: Theropithecus gelada; assembly: GCF_003255815.1. Classification (NCBI taxonomy): domain Eukaryota; kingdom Metazoa; phylum Chordata; class Mammalia; order Primates; family Cercopithecidae; genus Theropithecus; species Theropithecus gelada. Next base: position 172,005,331 of record NC_037673.1, on the reverse strand, counting down.
AACCCAAATGTAAACTATGGGCTTTGGGTGATAATAATGTGTCAATGTAAGCTCATCAAATGCAACAAATGTACCCTCTGGTGGGAAATACTGATAAGTTGGTAGGCAATGCATGTGTGAGTGCAGAGGGTATGTGGATATCTCTGTATCTCCATTCAATTTTGCTGTGAACCTAAAACTGCTCTAAAAATTAAAGTATATATATGTATATTTCAAAGAGTTGTGCAAACATGCATTATTATGACCATTTTGAGGTCAGTTAAATATTTTAATGTGTTCTTCATTCAGGAAACATGTGGAGCTTGCAGTTTGGGGTCAATTTCTAGCGTTCTAACATTCATTTCCCCCTTCCTAAGAGTATCTTGCATTTCTCATCCATGTAGGTTGATTATTATTGACTCCATTCCCAGAGGGTACACCCAATTAGCTTAAACCAATGAGTATCTCTCATCCTCCTGACCACACAGATTACATATGGATTAACCAATGACATTTCGTCCAAATCAGCCAACCAAGACAATAAGACTCAACTTGGACACTTTTATTGAGTCATTGGGGAGTGGACTTGTGTAACTCTTGGAGATATTGACAGATGATCCTGTGATCAGGAGGGGAGCCAGCTTTAGGATGAGACCTTTAGGATGAGGGTACTGAATTCTTGGTGGCATCATTGAGTGTCTGGATCAAGCCTTACCTGAAGCTATGTCTACCTCTATCTTTTGCAATTCTACCAGTTGCCTAATTTCATTTATTTTTTAACCAGTTTAAGTTGGGTTTTCTGATACTTTCAGTATAATGAGTTCTAACTGCTATATAGTGGGTTCTGAGGCCCCAAAGTTCGGTTTAAAAAAGTTTGGATTTAGAATTTCCTAATGTGAAGCTGTATCCATAAACTTCCTGCACCAAGACCCATCCCCAAGGCAGTGTGAAATTTTTCAATACAGATTGAGCATTCTAAATCCGAAAACTTGAAATAAAAAATGCTTCAAAATCTGAAACTTCTTGAGTAAACGAAAAGCTCATTGAAGCATTTCAGACTTTAGATTTTCAAATTAGGAATGCTCAACTGGTAAGTAGAAAGTAAACATCCCAAAGTCCAAGAAAAGCCTGAAACACTTCTGGTCCCAAGATTTTCAGATAAGGGATGTTCAACTTGTATCAGGTTCCCCTGACTATGGAGTTGTTAATTGCTGCTTGCTTCTCTTCGTGATAATTGGGACCCATCTGGCAGAAATTTCAGCATTGTACTGTGGCATCGGGGACGGGATAGAATTGGTCTGGGTTATTTCCTGGATGAGGCTGATATAATCCAAGTATACATATAGAATGGAGAGGAGAGCCAAGGATAGCACAAGGGAAGAGGATGAAGAAAGATGAACTAAGGAGGTGGAGACAAGTGGGAGGCAGAGTGGGAGGGAGGACGGGGGAGTAGAGTGCACCTGGAGCTTTGGAGTGAGGCAGCCATCTTCAATGCTCTTCCTCAGTGAGTGCAAGCAGGGGCTGGGCATTTGCTGCAGGGGCTGTGCATTTGCTGAAGGATGGGCAAGCTGGGGCTGAAAGAGGATCCTGAGAGACTGGCGAACATCCTCCTCCTCTGGTACTAGGAAAAAACAAGTTTGGCCAGCAAAACACCACAGCCAAAGACACAACAATAACAGGTTGTGTTCCAGGCATATAGAAGAGGTTATTGGTTTCTGTTATGGCTAATTTTGTGCATCAGCTTGACTGGGCCTTAGGATGCCCAGACAAATGGTTAAACATTATTTCTGGGTGTGTCTGTGAAGACGTTTCTGGAAGTGATTAGCATTTGAATCGGTTGACCAAGGAAAGCAGATGGCCTCCCCATTATGTGTGGGCATCACCCATCCATTGAAGACCTGAATAGAATGAGAAAGGGGAGGAGGAGCAAATTAACTCTGCCTGACTGCTTGAGTTCAGGCATCAATCTTCTCCTGCCTTCTGCACTCTAGTTCTCAGGCCTTCAGACCTGACTCAAATCTATGCCATCAGCTTTCTGGTTCTCAGGCATTCAAACTACACCACCAGCTTTCCTGGGTCTCTAGCTTGCAGATGGCAGATAGTGGGACTTCTCAGCCTTCATAATTGTGTGAGCCAAAACCTTATAATAAATCTCTTCATATATATGAATATATATGTGTGTGTGGTTTCCAGAGAAACAGAACCTATATATATATGTATATATATACATAGACACATTTATACACACACTTATATATAAATATGTTCTGTCTCTCTGGAGAACCCTGACTAATAAAGTTTCCTAAGAATAACTGGGAACCAGAAAAAAGTTCCCACTCAATACAAACCACTTTGAGTAGGGATTAAAATTTTGGCATAAAGGCAGGTTCATAGATTTGACTTGGGCTTTGTCAACAGTTAAAAATATGAAATAAAGTAATGATATCCTATATTTAACAAATCATAGGTCATAATTGAAACTATGAGCTGAGTTTAAGGACAAACAAGAATTGAATCAAATGTTGATGTTCTTGAGAATGTATATTTTTTCCAGTGAAGTTGTTGGATAGCTCATTACTACTGCCTATATGTTTCATTCGGTTTTTGCTGTATACTTATCAAGAGAATCATTTCTTGAACAAATATTCATGAACTTTAAAATTTTTCACAAGGGTATCTCTTAATACTTTGAGATCACAAGTATTCTCTCTGAAGTGCTTTTGCATTCATTTGCATGGTGTTCCAGTTACTTTGGCTACAAAATAAATCATCCCAAAACTTAGTGGCTTGAAAAAACGACAATCATCTTTTTAGCTCACAAATCTGCCATTGAGGCATGGGCTGGCAGGGAAGTGTAGTCTCTGCTCCACATGCGGATGCTGGGCAGGACTAGAGGGTCCACTTGCAGAACTGCTCACTTGCATGGTGGGCAAGTGGTGTTGACTCTCAGTGGGGAGCCCAGTAGGAGCTGAGAAGGGAGAGTGCCCTTGTTTCTCTCTAGCTTGAGCCTCTCCCTGTAAACCTCTCCACAGGTTGGCCATCCTTCCCCTTGTCTGGATTCCAAGAATGAGCATCTCAAGGAAACCAGGCTGAGTCACATGACTTTTTCTCATCTGGTCGCAAAGGTCAAATAATGAACAAAAAGGTGAACTCAAGAGATCTACTGTGCAACATAGTGACTATAGTTAGTAATAATGAATTACATACTGGAAAATTGCTAACAGAGTAGATTTTAAGTGTTCTTGTCATCAATGAGTAAGTACATGAAGTAATGCAAAAAAAAGTCAAATAGTGTCTTTTGCCCTACTCTATTTGTCAACCAATCACTGATTCAAGGGAAATGGATTCTACTTCTCTTTGAGAAGGATGTAAAAAAATTGGGAGGCCATGTTTTAAAATAACTACTGTTCACCCTCTGGCCATAAATTGTTTATGTTCTTCCCATGTGCAAAATATACTCCTACTAATGCTTCCCCCAAGTCCCATCTATTATGTCATTAGGAGCAGGCTCAAGATCTAGAACCTTGTCATTGAAATCAAGCTTAGCTGTGGATGAGGCTCCTTGGGTGCAGTGCACTGGGTACAGTTCTTTGAGTACTATTCCTCTTAATCTAAAGCCCAGTTACCTAAACAGATATGTTATGTCCCCTCCTGACATAATGTGGCAAACACAGGAAAATTGCTAAAAGAACTCCACCCTGACAACCCACATCCCGTGTTGAGCAATGAGGTAACTGGGACAGGAGATGTGATCCTGACACTGTAATATTTGGTCCCAATTTGGAGGAGTTTATTTGAGAGGTCCTATCCCTTAATCTTTGTTTGGAAGACTTTGGTATGTGTGTTACTTTATGCACACTCAGCCACCTAAAGCTCAAAAGTTTCTTTCCAGATTAGTGCTCCCAGTATCCCAGTCAAGTTGGGTGAATTCTCCCCTGAAATTCTTCCATTATTCCTGAAGCAAAGGTGAGGAAAATATCAATATTACATGTATCTTACCTATGGTTAAGGGGAGAAAATGGTGATGATGCACTACCATATTACTTTAACAAGTTATTTTATTTGGAAATAGTTCAGGCTCACAGAAAATTTGCAAGAATAGTACAAAGAACTCCAATATACTCCTTCCCCAGACTCAAGATGAATAATTTCAATGAATCACTGCCCAATTCCAAAAGAGAGGTTAGGTGAAAAGAGAGAGCTGAATGTCTCTGAGAATCCAGACAAATTTTGGGCTCACCTCCAGCTACAATTTGAGCACAACTCCTTCAAAATCCTGATAATGAACATCATTTGACTGTTGGCCAGGAATCTTCCCCCTTGCTTTATGGTAAGAGGATCCCACATTTCCTTGGAACTATCTCTTCCCCATTTGACAACATGTGGTTTATTTGGAATTAACCCCACCATGGCTCTCTTGAACCAACCAAAGATGGGACCTAAGCTGGTCTAGTAGGAGTGAATCTGTTCAAATTATGCTGGGAATTCTAGTATAAAGAGCTATTCTTTCCCCTAGGATAGAAAATTGGAAACATATAGCCTTAGAATGCACTTGAAACTATCTTGGGAATACTAAGGAAATAGCCTTAAGATGAGTGCCACACTGAAGAAGACAGAGCTAACAGAGAAAGAAATCAGATCCTTGGTGATGTCATTGAGCTGCTGCTGGATCTAGCTTTACCTGAACTGAACTACTTCTGAGGTTTTATGCCCATCAGCCAATGAATTCCTTTTACTTTTTAGTCAGTTTAAATTAGGTTCTCTGTTATTTTCAACAAAAGTTTGTTAATATGTACTCAATATGGGTACCCATATAGGACAAAGGATAAATTCTAGTGATGAGAAACGGTCCCAATTTCAGGACCAGAAGTGTTGTACAGTGTGTGATTAGAGCATGGGGCTAGTGTTCTTTCAACCCTCCTGCTTTTGTCCATGATTGGAGCAGTACTGGGTCTGCAAAGAGTGGTGGTCAGGAGGCCACAGCTATGAGGAGAAGAGGAGAGTAAAGGTTGAAGCCTGATGCTGGGGAGAGCAGAGACCATGCCTGGAGTAGATCCATCTCAGAATACAGAGAAAGGATAGATGCAGGGCTGGACAGTTTTAGGGGGAAGGCAAGAAGGGGAGCCTCAGGCTCTTAGAAACCCTGCTTGAGTGCCAACAGATTACTCTTCTAGGTACAGAATAGATGTAGAAGAGGCTGCATGGGAAGCAGTAGATCACAGGAACATACAGTTACAATGTATTATTCACCTGTGATGATGATGGTGACAATGATGTTGTTAATTATAATAACAATGATAATAATGATGATGATATTGATGAAGATAATAGCATTGGTTGAAAATTAATCCCTATACATGTTTATTGATGTCTGCTATCTTGAAATGATGTCTGCTGTCTTGCCACGCTCAGTATCCATTCCCCCTTTACTCTATAAGAGCATCTTGATTTTCTTTGAATACTCCTTTCTCTGCTTTCAGTCCATTATCTGGGTAGAGTAGAGCCAGTGTGGAACTCTGTATTCTAGACATGGACACATGACCCAATGTTGGCCAAGGGTAACATGATATCTCCCTGGGCACAGTGATAAGTGGAGGAGTAAACATATAACCAAAAGTGGTCCAATCAGAGCCAATGAGGGCCAGTCTTAAGACTACTGGGAATGAAGCATTCTTTCTCTATTAGAGAAAGCTTAGTGCTGCTGGAGCCAGTTTGTCACCCTGAGGGAAGGTGCTTTAGTCCATTTTGTGTTGCTATAAAGGAATATCTGAGGCTGAGTAATTTATAAAGAAAGAGGTTTATTTGGCTCACAGTTCTTCAGGCCATACAAGAAGCATGGCACCAGCATCTGCCTCTGATGAGAGCCTCAGAAAACTTCTAATCATGGTGGAAGATGAAGGGGGAGCAGGCACGTCACATGTTGAGAAAGGAGGAAGCAAGAGAGACAGGGGAAAGGTGCCAGACTCTTTTAAGCACCAAGCTCTGAATGTGAACTAATAGAGCAAGAACTCACTCATTATCATGGGGATGACGCTGAGCCATTCATGGGGGATCTACCCTAACGACCTAACACCTGCCACGAGGCCCCACCCCCAACTTTAGGAATCAACTTTCAACATGAGATTGGGTGGTGGGGGGCAAATATGCAAACAATATTAGAAGGCTTGTAGGAAAATAGAGCCAACTGAGACAGAGAGAAAGAGGGAGATTTCTGATGATGTTTGAGCATGTAGTTTCAGGTGTGTCTGAAATTATATCTGCTCTTAAACTTTTCAGTAACACTTTGGACAAATAAATACCCACCTCATTGATTTTTTGCATAGTTTAGCTTTTGCTTAACATGCCATTAGATGGGTATCTGTCATTTACAATCCTTACAATAATCCCATGAGGTAGACATTTATTATCCCTCTTTTACAGATAAGAAAACTGAGGCTGAGTGAAAAGTGACTGCTTCAACCCACACAGCTGGTAAAAGGCCAAGCTCAATAAAAATCAAACCCTTTTCTGGCTCTGGGCCCAGTGAGTTGCACATTCCATGCCCTGGATGAGTTCCATGTTCCTTTCCAGCTCTCAGATTCTATCTCTCTGTGCTCACTGTCTCCGAACTGGATAGGTGCCAGGTCGGGGGCAGCAGGTAGTGGACCAGCTGCTGCCTGGGTCAGGAGCCCAGCATGTTCTCAAGGACACAGATGGGCTGGCAGCCTTGTGCTCTGGGCAGGGAGCCTAAGGCGGGGGTGGACACTGGTTCCCGGAGAAAAAGCTCATTCAAGACTCACTGATGCCCAGCACTGGGCTCCAAGCCTCCAGAACCAAGGTTTGGCACAACTTCTCTTTATGTGCCCAGTGCCCAGCGTGGAATGTCTGTTTAACTCAGCTCTTGAGAGCGCCTACACAATTGGAGGGAACCCCCTTTGGTGATGGTGACTGTTTGCTTAAATGTGTGTGTGTGTTTGCAGGGGGAAGCATGGAAAAACCTGGAGGCTTCTTCTACATTCCAAGGGCCTGTCACTCCCAGAGGAGCCCGGAAAAGTCTTGTTGAATTGAGATAATCAAATATCTGTTTTTCAAATCCCTTTGAGTTACCAGACTCTCCACTGCAGAATTACAATTATTTGATTTTTGTATAATGAATAAATTAGTAGATGACATTCTATAGAATACAAATAAAACACCACTACTAATTGCTAGTTAGCACCTTTTGCAGAACACCTATTATGTGTCAGACACTAGCTGGACGCTTTATATTTATGACTGCATTTGATTCTCATTATAGCCTATGAAGAATGTGTCATTATTTGTTTTATATATAGATGAAGAAACAGAGGCACAGGGACATTAAATCACATATCCAAAGCCACAAATAATGCATGTCTGAGAACTAGGAATTTCCACCCAGAATTGGATGACGTCAAAGCCACGGTTTTTTCCACTCTACCTGTTCTGCCGCCAAGTATTGAGTGGAACAAGAGCAATCAGAAGTCCTCAAGGCAGGCTGGGCATGGTAGCTCACACCTCTAATCCCACCGCTTTGAAAGGCCAAGGAGGGAGGATCCCTTAAGCTCAGGAGTTCAAGATTAGCCTAGGCACTAAAGTGGGACCTCATCTGTATAAAAAGATTAAAAAATCAGCCAGGCATGGTGGCGCATGCCTGTAGTACCAGTTGCTTGGGAGGCTGCGGTGGGAAAATTACTTGAGCCCAGGTTGCAGCAAGCCATGATTATACAACTGCACTCCAGCCTGGGAGACAGAGACCCTGTCTTTAAAAAAAAGAAATCCTCAAGGCAGATGGTAGTTTTCACTTGATTCAAGCAGCTGGAAGAGCTGTTTCTTCCAGTCCAGGTTTGAATGTATTTTAGCTCCTGGCTTTCTCCTTCTGCTTGGCTCCCAGGAAACACAGACTCAAATGGCCAGTGCAGAAGCCTTCATCTTTCTGATTCCAACCCCACTCTCATTCCTGTCTTCCTGATTTTACTGACCGAAGCCAGTTAGCCAAGACAGACGCCTGGGCATTCTCGGAGACTTTTTCCTTTTTATTCCTCACGTCTAACTCATTGTTAGGTCTGGTACTATGTGGACCCCCATCACCACCTCAGCTTCCCATATCAGTTTAGGCAGCATCATCTCTTTCCCTGGTGAATGCAGCAGGCTCCTCACTGGCCTTCCTGCCTTCATTCTCCTCCAATTTATTGTCCACATCAATTGCACGAGTGACCTTTCTTTCACACAGATGTGATCTCAGTCACTGCTCATTGCCTGTAGGGTAAAGTTTGAATGCCTTAGTCCAACGTCCATAGATTGACAGCTGTCTCTTTCCCTAGCCTCATCTACCACACCCTCTTGTCTTGCCACTCCCTCAAAGCCCATGCCCTTATAACTTTTTGTCACCAGTATGAGGCAGAAGACAAGAGGTGAGTACCGTGAAGAGTGAGATGAAGAAGAGAGGGTTGACCCTTTCCACTAGAAAAAACAATGTGTTCAGTGTCGTGGGATCTCACTCATTAGAACTGCATTCTTCCTTTTGGGGAAGAAGTGGGATGAGGAGTGGGCCAGAGCGTGGACAGGGTTCCACTCTACCTGGACGTTGTTGGGATCAGAAAGATAAAGTAGGTACAGTGGAAATTGTCCAGTTGGCCTCCACTTAACTGTCTCACTGGATCAATGACTTCACCTGCAATCCTATTGCCGGATGTTGGTGGCAGGTGGAGCCCCAAGACCATTAAATTGCTCTCCCGTTGAGATGACCCGGGTTTTCCTGCTTTTGTCAGTCAACTTGCTGCTTAGCAGGAATCAGTTGTATTTGCTACCCTGCAACAATTCATCTCTGTGGAGGGCTTCTAAAGCATTCAGTTTAGCTTTCATAGGAGCAACCATTCTTTTTTGTGCCCATATTTTGTCAGTGTACATCATGTTTAACTAAACAACATAATTACAATAGCGAGTTCAATATCTGTAATATATCAGAAAAAAGTTCTGTTTTCTATGAGCACTGACCTGAATGATTTGAAAAGACCCCATAAATGTCAGTTGCTAAAAAAAATTCTGTACAAATGTGTGTGGGTTAGAGACCTGTAAAGTGTTAGGGGGTAAAACAAAACAAAACAAAACAGAAAAACAAAAAACACTGTCCATGATTCTGCACTCAAATTACATTTTCTTGTTCTACTTTAACAATGCCTGAAGTATGAGTGTCAATTGTATTATGGCTATGGCTTATAGAAAAAGGAGAACGCGGAACCCGATCAACAGAGCTATTTTGAGAGGCCTCAGAGGCCTTCATCTAAAATTATTTGGATACATGCACATTTATATACTTTAAGTTGAAGTAAGATGTTTAGCAGTATGTCGTTCATTAATTAAATTATTTCCTACTATAATGGACTTTTTTGATTACCAGTCAAATCTGGACCCCAACTGTGTAAACTTATATATATACACACACACACACACATATATACACATGTATGTATATATGTATATATACGTGTATATATACATACATATATATATGGGTGGGTAGAGGATCTCTGTCACTCATGCTGAGTGCAGTGGTATGATTATGGTTCACTGCAGCCTCAAACTCCCAAGCTTGAGGATCCTCCTACGTGATCCTCCCACCTCAGCCTCTTGTGTTGCTAGAACTACAGGCTTGTGCTACCATGCCCCGATAATTTTTCATTTTTTGTAGAGACAGGATCTCACTATGCTGCCGAGGCTGGTCTTGACCTCCTGGATACAAACAATTCTCCCTCCTTGACCTGAGATTACTGGTGTGAGCCCTTGTGCCTGGCCAACTGAATTATATTACCACTGGGAGGAGAGAGTGGAGTGACAGCTGTGTTCAGGGATCCTGGGAGATGGGAGACCAGGTTATAGATAGCTGTAGAGGTAGATATAGACAGACATGTAGGCATAAATACATAGATGTAGAAATATAGGCATAGACATAGACTTGGATATATACATATATGATCACCATCTTTTAATATCCAGCTCATGAGACTCCTTCCCTAGATCATTCACTCTGTAGCTTGTACTTTCATGTCGGGTTTCACATGGCATGGTAATTATTTTTCTCTGTGTTTGGACATTCCCGAAAGAGTCAAGCCTTGATGAAATGAAAGGAGCCCAAGTTTTGAGATCAGACAGACTTGGGTTTGAATCTCAACATTTTCCCTTCCTGGCTGTGTGAATTTGGATAAGACCCATGACCTCCCTGAACTGAGCTGCAACCGTAAGCCAGAACACATGTAAAGTACTGAATAAATGGCAGCTGTCAGAATTCTTATTGAATATGTGCATCCCATTGGGTTCTACATTTCTGCTGATGCATTATTTTTTTCTGAGATCCCCAAGGCTGGACTGTGTCTTGTTCAACTTTGTCTTCACAATGCCCCTTGATAAGTATAAGAATGTGCTAAGAGTTTGAAGCATGAATAAATCATCTTGTACTTTTTTAACGTTGATCATAATTTTTGGATCATTGTCAGAGGCCATGGGCTGCTTCCTTGAAAGTTTCAGGGAGGCTGAGAGGAAGGAGACTGAAGGAGGCAGAGTTTGGAAAAGGATGGGGGACAGAGAAGGACAAGGGGGAAGAGAGAAAGGCAGGATATGGAGCATCTGGATGGCCTGTCCTTACCCCCCTGGTGGCCTCATTAGCTCTCAGAGCCCAGGTGATAGGATGCTGCTATGGCAGATACATGGGAGGCTGAGGCAGGCTGGTGGAGATGCAGCTGCTCTGTCAGCTGGAATGTCAGGGCCTGTCAGTTCACTCAGGTCCCTCTGGCTGGGAATGAAGCTGGAGCTGGAAGCCCCAAGAGAGATGACAGCAGATGCACTGATGGGGGCCGCGGAGGGACATAATCTTTCCCGAGTACCTGCTGGGTTTTTGGCACAATGCTGGGCACGTCTACACCCATCCTCATTTCCTGTTCACATTGACCCCGAGGAGTAGGACTAACTCCCACTGAGCTAAAGATAAGAGACTGAAGCCCAGAGAGGCTGAGTGTTCTGGCCAAGATCACACAGCTAGGAAGAGGATTTGAAACCAGATCAGTCTGAAGCTGTGGGCTGGGCCTTTTTCTCAAGGGGTCTTTCAGTCCATTCTGTTGGGCAGAGCTGACAAGGCTGCCAGGCCATTTTGAATGCACAACCTTGGGACCCCTGCAATGGAAGGGGCGCTGACTTAGAACCGGGAGCCCAGTGCAGAGGTTCCTGTTCTGCCCTTTCCTGGTAGTGTGACCTTAGTCAAGCCACTTCGCCTCCCAGAGCCTGACTTCCACCATGTATAACATGGGGGCAATGACACTTACCTGGACCATAAAATAGGCAAATTGGGAACGATACTGGTGGGCTGGCCCAGGTCCCCAATGCTGGTGGGACCTCAACCCTGGCTAGTGTCCAGGCTTTTGACACCATGGGGAGAAGGAATTCAAGGATGAGTCAGGAAATAGTGAGAGTAGGGAGATTTACTGCAAAGCAAAAAATACGTGCTCAAGGAAGGGGAGCGCAGGAGTATTCAAAGAAAGACACGCAAGGGGGTTTGGGGCTGCTACTTTTATGGATATCTTCACCCAAGGAGTGGAATATTCATGAAGATTCCTGGAAAAAGGTGGAGATTTCTCAGAACTGTGGTGCCACCCATTTTTACACTAAATATGTCCAGATGCTGGTGAATGTGTGCCTGGAATTTTCTATTCTCCTGCGACCACCCCATATTAGTCCTGTCTCAGGAGGGTGAAAATTATTCATAACGGTTGCAGGGTGCTTGCTCTGTGACAGGGACTATGATAAACCTCTTATGTGTAATCTCCTAATAAAACATCACACAACCGAAGGAGGTAGGGGTTGTTACCTTCATCTATTACAGAAGATGTGGAAATCCAGGCTTTAAAGGGTTATATGACTTTCTCTCCAGTAACACAGAGTGGGAGCTGGGCTGCATTGCCGGCCGCCAGCTCCAGAGCCTGCCTGCTTGCTCTGCTCTAAAATGTATATAAAAGGACTTTTTAGAATGTAAAAGAACAGACGTCTATTGTTTATTGCAGTTGCAATGCGCCAGACCTTTAGCCTGTAGCTTCCCATGCGTCATTCCACATATTCCCCAACGACCCTGGGAAGCAGGGCCCAGTACGCTGCAGCTCAGAGAGGTTAATTTACCTGTCCAAGGTCACACAGCCCAACTGGCAGACCTGGGGTGTAAGCCAGGTGTGCCTGACTCCCAAATGGCAAGGGATGACGCTGCTGCTGTTAATAATGATGATGATTGGCTTGGTCCCGGGGTGTCTGGAATCCAGGAGGGGGTCAGGCCCAAGGTGAAGCAGCCACCTCCAAGCCTCGGGACCAGGTGCTGTCCTTAGAGGCACTCCTGCGCTTCCGCCTGGAGAGGTCCCTGCTGATGCCTTTGTTTTGTTTTCCTTTTTGCATTTTCACGAATGTTTCAGCTCGGCTTTTCTGTCCCGAGGCGTTTTAATCACCAAGGGCCCTGTTCCAGACGTGCCGCGCATAAACAACGCCGGAAATAAATCCTGCCTGCTGCTGCCCCAACAAAGCCGCCCCGCGGAGCCCCAGGCACGGGGGAAGCGGGGCCGGGAGCGGCGGAGACTGCCCGGGTTTGGACCCAGCTCTGCCTCTGCCCTGCCGCGCGTGACCTCGACAAGGCTCTGAAGGGCTTCGATTTCCTAATATGCCAAATGGGAAGAAAGACTGGCAATCCCCACAGAGATGGGCAAATCACATGGATCTGCAGGAGTGTTTGGGAAAGTGTGAGAAGGTGAACCAGGTCTGACGAGGGAGCCATGGTGCGGGCTGCGGGCAGCTTGTGCTGTTCCATTCGCTCCTCGCGTGCAGCAAGGACGCACGAGGAGTCTCGGTTCACCTGCCCTCCGCAGGACGCGTCCCGCGCCACACCCAGAGCTGGGATTGCGGGAGCGCCTAGGGTTCTGAAGCCCGCGGTCTTCACCCTTTCCAAGCAGAGCAAGTGCCGGAGACTGTTCCTCACGAGCCCAGCAATTTTCCTATGAGAAAGAAACCCACCGACCTACAAGGCTCCCGCCTGCTCGAGGAATAAAACAGGGCGCGTCGGCTTGGAGCAGGAGGGGCTTGGCACCTGCCTGGGCCTCCCACTTGCAACCCCAGCGTCCTCCGATTCTGGGGTGGAGGGGCGGGGTGGGGTGTGGCCTCGGAGGGAAGTGGGTCGAAGCTGTGCCCACTGTGACCAGAACTAAGTCCACCCAGGGCCTGGAGGGTGGGGACAGGCTGTGGGAGAGGAGAGGTCCGGGAGGGAACCCCTGCTGGCGGAACTGGACCATGGGGTCCTGGAGTCATTTAGCCACATCTTTGTGTTATCAGGACTGCAAGCTCCGGAGGCCACTGGCACTGGGATGAGTCCTGGCCTTGTCACTTCCTAACTGTGACCTGGATGGAGCAAGTGACCTAACCCTTATGAGTGGCTCTTTTTTCCTGATAATACTCCTGCCTCAGATTGGTTATGAAGATTGGGAGAAAATGATATTGTGATATATTAAGAAATACACAAATTGATCTCTGTCCCCCTATTCCTGACATAGAGCTCCTGAAATCCTCATAGACAGGGGTGATAGGAGGATCTTTGGTTCTGATATTTGGTCTTTGATCCCAGTTCCTGACCCAGAGCTCCTAATCCCTTGGAATTTTCTGGGTAATAGGAGTATCTTTTGTTCTATTGAGGCAACTCTTGGTGGGCTCCTGGACAGCCTCAGTATAAGGGCTGGTTGCCAGGGAACCAATCCTGTCAGTAGAGGGTGGGAACTTTTAGCCTCACCTTTGACCTCCAAGGAGGGGAGGGGAACTGAAAGCTGAACCGATCACCAGTGGCCAATGATTTAATCAGTCATGCATCTGTCGAGAAGCTTCCATAAAAACTTCAAAGGACAAGGCTTAGAGAGCCTCTGGATTGCTGCATGAACAATGCAGAGGTGCCAGGAGGGTGGCATGGTGGAGAGGGCATGGAAGCCTGGCACCCCTTCCCATACCTTGCCCCATGCATCTCTTGCATCTGGCTGTTCAGCTGTAACCTTTCTAATATCCTTTATAATAAATGGGCCAATGTATATCAAGTGTTTCCTTGAGTTCTGCAAGCTGCCCTAGCAAATTAATTGAACCCAAGGAGGGGATTGAGGGAACCTTGATTTATTAATTGAACCCAGGGAGGGAGTTGTGGGAACTTTGATTTAGAGCCGGTTGGTCAGAAGTACAGATGACAAGTTACTACTTTTGATTGATGTCTGAAGGTAGGGGGCAGTCTCGTGGGACTGAGCCCTCATACTGCAGAATCTGACACTAATTCCAGGCAGTTAGTGTTAGAAATGAGTTAAATTGTAGGATACCCAGTCAGCATCTGCTGGAGAATTACATGTTAGTGGGGAGAAAACTCACACACCTTTTGGTGACTAGAGGCGAAGTGTTTCTGTGCTGAGTGTTGTATTGAGTGTGAGAAGAAGGAAAAAACCAGTTTGTATTTTACCTTTACTGTGAACTGTGAAAATTTATAAAGGACTTGGCATTGTGCCTAATAAGCAGTGAGCACTCAAGGGATTTCAGCTGTTATTCATGTTTGCAAAAGCAGGGTCTGTGCATCCATCCACCAATCCATTCACCCATTCGTCTGCCCGTCTGTCCACATCCATCTATCCATCTATTCTTTATTCATTCATCCACTTATTTACTGAGCTCTGCCCATGTTCTAGGTCCCATCCATGTTGGCCCCTGGGGTTGCTGAAATTCAAAACAGAACAAAACAGCAACATGCAGCTGCGTATGCACATTTGCTCAAGTTGCTTGCGTTTGAGTTGGGACATGTGGATTAGATCAGGACCCTGTTGGGAACTCTTCAAGAAGGGTACCAGGATTAAGTGAAGGAAGCATTTATAAAATGTAGACCAGGTTAAGGAACTAAGGAGATGTATGTGCACACAGGAAGCTCTTACTACCCTAGGTCTCAAGGGACCAGAAGAAGGAGCAGCTACTGAAACCCTGCAAGAGCTGTGGCCAGAGGAAGAGGGACCCAGGCACTACCCGACGGGGGCCCGGAAGAGGGGAAGCAGGAGACCAGATGCCTGCCTCCTTGTCCTCCCTGCTCCCTGATCCTTTGCTGGTGCCTAACATTTATTTAGCCAACCAGAGGTCAGAGGGCGAAGGAGTCTGGCTGAGAGCCAGGTGGAGAGGAGTGGATGAGGAAGATGATAAACGGCAAATATTCACCAAGGTCTGTAGACACCTGTAGGCAGGGTGCACGTTTGTATGCAGAGATACCCGAGAGCTCTTGGGGTCACAGCCAGGGCTGCTTGCATGCTGGTGGGAGATAGTGAGGACTTCCTGAAGGGTAGGACATTAGAGTCCAGGCATGAGCCAGAGTTTTCCAGACCCTGGAGAGGCGGAGAGACAGACAGTGTTCCTGATAGCTGCCTGAGCATGGAGATGTGGGAGAGAAGCATGGACTGTGGAGGGGTAGTGGAAAGTGTCAGTGTGGACTCCGTGTGCAAGAGGGGAAACAGAGGCCCATGGGAGGCTGACTGGTGGTCCTACAGCAAGCAGGGGCAGGGCTGGGATTAAAGTTTGGAGCTCCAGGGCCTGGCTGGGCCTCTTCCCTGCTCCAGGACTGCATTTCCCAGTGAGAGTCATTTTTGAAAAATTAATTTTTAATGACACAAGTAAGCCCTGAATATATTCTCCCTGTCAAAAATGAAAGCGCAATGGATCCATCACTCCTGATACCCTGTGGCTGGGGTTTGTTGAATGATTTCCAGTCATCTGTCTAGTAGTTCTCAACTGGGGACCACCGTGCCCTCCAGGGACATTTGGCAGTGCCTTGGAGACATATTTGATCATCACAGCTGAGGGTTAGTGCCACTGGCATCTCACAGTAGAGGGTGGGGATGCTGCTAAATATCCTACAATGCACTGGGCGTTCCCTGCAGTGAATAATCATCTAGCCCAAAATATCCACAATGCTGAAGTTGAGGAATTCTGGGATAGGCCACGAGTTCTTAACCTTTCTGGTTTTTTCTTTTCCCCACGATCCCTCTCCTGAGGAGCTTTTAAAGACATTTTCCCCCAATCCTCCCCCAGCATAAGTGTAGAAATACTACAGATAAATCGCATATCTGCTGGTGTACTCTATGTATGTCTGTGCTTTAGACACAAGAGAGGTAAGATTATTTAGCCCCTCAAGAATTGATTTTTGACCTCTTGGAAGCAGTCTCTCCATCACTGGGAACACATGGTGTAGGCACTTACACAAGAGCCACACTGTGTGTGTGTGCATTTTAGTAGAAATGATATCACGCTGCATAAAGAGTTCTGCAACATAGATTTTCAAATCAAAGATGCTTTTTTTCTTTGGCTCTGAACAGCGTTCCATTTTATGAAACTAACATTATAGTCAACTATTCCTGTGCTGATGGACTTTTAGTCTGTTTCCAGGTCCCCCCACCACCTCGAATACAAGCAATGCTGCCAACAATTCGATTATTATTTTTAGTCAAACTTTCTATTCTGAGATAATTGTAGATTCATATTCACTTGTAAGAAACAATACAGAGAGATCCCACATACCCTTTAACTAGTTTCTCAAATGGTAACATCTTGCAAAGTTATAGCACCATATCAGAATTAGGATGTGGAAATGCACAGTCAAGTTACAAATATTCCATCACTAGGTGGTCCCTGCTGTCACTCTTTCATAGCCATGCCCACTCTCTTCCTACCCTCACTATCTCTTAACCCGTGGCAATCACTAAACTGTTCTCCATTTAGAAATTTTGTTATACCAAAGATGTCAAATCAATTGAATCATACACTATGAAATCTTCTAGGATTGACTCTTTTCACTCAGCAACATTATCTTGAGATTCATCCAGGTTGTTGTGTGTATCATAGTTGGTTCCTTTTGATTGCTGAGCAGCTTTCTATGGCGTGGATCTGCCACAGTGTGTTCAACCATTCACCCACTGAAGAATGTCTGGGTTGGTTCCAGTTTTTGACTGTTATAAACAAAGCACCTATAAATAACCATTTACAGATTTTTGTGTAAACAAAAGTTTTAATTTCTCTGGGGTAAATGCCCAGGAGTGTGATTCCTGGATCATATAGCAGTTGTATGTTTAGTTTTAGAAATTGCCAAACTGATTTCCAGAGTGGTAGTATCATTTTACAGCTCTGCCAGCAATATAAGATTTATCCAGTTTCTCTGCACCCTCACCAGCATTTCATATTGTTAGCATTTTTAATTTTAGCCATTCAGATAGGTATATAGTAATATCTCATTATGCTTTTAATTTGCATTTCTTAGATGGCTAATGATGCTGAACATTGTTTCATGTGTTTATTTGTCATCTGTATACCCTCTTTGGTGAAATGTCTCTTCATGCCTGATATGGTTTGGATATATGGCCCTACCCAAATTTCATGTTGAATTACAGTCCCCAATGTTAAAGGTGGGGACTGGAAGGAGGTGATTAGGTCATGGGGGCTGTTTCTAATGCTTTAGCATCATCTCTCTAGTGCTGTCTCGTGATGGAGTTCTCATGAGATCCACTTGTTTAAAAGTGTGCAGCACCTCTCCCCTCTCTCTCTTCCTCCTGCTCCAGCCATGTAAGATGTGCCTGCTTCCCCTTCATCTCCCTCCATGGTTGAAAGTTTCCTGAGGCCTCCCCAGAAGTTGTCATGCTTCCTGTACAGCCTGCAGAATCATGACCCAATCAAGTCTCTTTTCTTTATAAATTACCCAGTCTCAGGTATTTCTTTAGAGCAGCATGAGAATAGACTAATACAGAAAATTGGTAGCAGGAGTAGGGTACTGGTGCAAATATACCTGAAAATGTGGAAGCACCTTTGGAATTGGGTACCAGGCAGAGGTTGGAAGAGTGTGAAAGGCTCAGAAGAAGACAGGAAGATGAGGGAAAGTTTGGAACTTCCTAGAGACTTGTTAAATTGTTGTGACCAAAATGTCGGACAGTGAAGGCTAGGCTGAGGAGATATCAGATGTAAATGAGGAGCTTATTGGGAACTAGAGTAAAGGTCACTTTTGTTAGGTGTTAGCAAATAATCAGGTGGCATTATGTCCCTGTTCTAGGAAGCGGTGGAAGTTTGAACTTGCGAGTGATGATTTAGGGTATCTGATGGAAGAAATTTCTAAGCAGCCTGGCCACTTCTAACAGCATATGATCACATGTGTGAGCAAAGAAATGACCTGAAACTGGAATTTATATTTAAAAGAGAAGCAGAGCATAAAAGTTTAGAAAATTTGCAGCCTGGCCATATGATATAAAAGAAAAAGCCAACCTGGCACAGTGGCTCATACCTGCAATCCCAGCACTTTGGGAGGCTGAGAAGGGCAGATCACCCAAGGTCAGGAGTTCGAGACCAGCCTGGCCAACGTGGTGAAACCCTGTCTCTACTAAAAATACAAAAACTAGCCAGACATGATGATGTGTGCCTGTCATCCCAGCTATTCGCGAGGCTGAGGCAGGAGAATCACTTGAACCAGGGAGGCGGAAGTTGCAGTGAGCTGAAATAGCACCATTGCACTACAGCCTGGGCATTGCAGTGAGACTCTGTCTCAAAAAAGTTAAAAAGAAAAGAAAAGGCCATTTTCAGGGGAAGAATTTAAGCAGGCTGCAGAAATTTGCATAAGTAAAGAGGAGCCAGATGCTTATAGCTGAGACAATGGGAAAAGGCCTTCAAGGCATTTCAGAGAACTTTGAGGCAGTCCCTCCCATCACAGGCCCAGAGGCCTAGGAGGAAAGAATGGTTTTGTGGGCCCGGACCAGGGCCTGTGCAGCCACAGGACACTGCTCCCTACATCTCAGCCATTCCAGCTCCAGCTGTGGCTAAAAAAGACCCAGGTACAGCTTGGGCTGCTGCTTCAGAGGGTGCAAGCTATAAGTCTTGGTGGCTTCCATGTGGTGTTAAGCCTCCAGTGCACAGAGTGCAAGAGTTGAGGCTTGGGAGCCTCCTCCTAGATTTCAGAGGATGTATGGAAAAGCCTAGATGTCCAGGAAGAAGGCTGCTGCAGGGGCAGAGCCCTCATGGAGAACCTCTATAAGGGCAGTACGGAGGGAAAATGTGGGGTTGGAACCCCCACAGAGTGCCCACTGAGGCACTATCTAGTGGAGCTGTGAGAAAAGGGTCATTGTTCTTAAGAGCCCAGAATGGTACATCTACTGACAGCTTGTACTGTGTACCTGGAAAAGCCACAGGCACTCAACACCAGCCCTTGAGAGCAGCCATGGGGGCTGAGCTCTGTAGAGCCATGGGGGCAGAGATGCCTAAGGTCTTGGGAGCCCACCTTCACACCAGTGTGCCCTACATGTGAGACACGGATTCAAAGGAGGTTATTTTAGAGCTTTAAGATTTAATGACTGACCTGCTGGGTTTCAGACTTGCATGGGGCCTGTATCCTCTTTCTTTTGGCTGCTTTCTCCTTTTTGGAGTGGGAGTATTTACCCAATGCCTGTAACCTCATTGTATCTTGGGAGTAACTAACTTGTTTTTGATTTTACAGATTGATAGGTGGAAGGGATTAGCCTTGTCTCAGGTGAGGCTTTGGGCTTTGGAATTTTTAGTTAACTCTGGAATGAGTTAAGACTTTGAGGGACTGTTAGAAAGGCATAATTGTATTTTGGAATGTGAGAAAGACTTGAGATTTGGGAGGGGCCAGGGGCAAAATGATATGGTTTGGATCTATGTCCCCACCCAAATCTCATGTTGAATTGTAACCCCCAATGCTAAAGGTGTGGTCTGGTGGGAAGTGATTGGATCATGGGGGCAGTTTCTAATAGTTTAGCACCATCCTGCTAGTGACAGTGTTCTCACGAGATCTGGTTGCTTAAGTGTGCAGCATCTCTCCCCTCTCTCTCTTCTTCCTGTTCCAGTCATGTAAGATGTGCCTGCTTCCCCTCACTTTTGCCATGATTGAAAGTTTCCTGAAGACTCCCCAGAAGCTGTCATGCTTCCTGTGCAGTCTGCAGAACTGTGACCCAATTAAACCCCTTTTCTTTATAAATTACCCAGTCTCAGGTATTTCATGATAGCAGTGTGAGAATGGGCTACAATGTCTTTTGACTATTTTCTAATTGAATTGTTCATTATCTTACTGTTAAGCTCCAAGAGGTTTTGCTTAGGTTAGGTTTACTGATACAAATTTTATGTAGAATAAAATGTACTCTTTTAAGGTATACAGTTCTATGAGTTTTGACAAATGCATACAGTCAGGTAACCATTACCACTACATCGATATAGAAAACAATTCCAACACCTCCTCCTCATACACAAACATTGACTTATGCCTCTGAGTTAACCCCACTCCCAGCAATGCTGATCTGTTTTCTAACCTTACATAGAGTTTGCTTTTTCCAGAAAATTATATACATGGAATCATGTAGTATGAAACCTTTCTGACTCTGGCTTCTCTTACTTAGTATTGTGAATTTGAGAAGTTCTGATATATACATATACAAATAGTAAATATTTAATTAATTTTAAACAAAATTATTTTTTCTAGATACTAGTCCTTTGTTGGGTACATGGTTTGCAATATTTTCTCTTAGTCTGTAGCTTGTCCTTTCATTCTATTAACAGGGTCTTTCACAGAGAAAAACTTTTAAAGTTTTAATGAGGTCCAATTTAGCATTTTTTTCTTTTAAGAATTGGAATTTTGACGTCAAGAACCCTTTCCCTAGCTCCAGACCCTGACGGTTTTCTATTTTCTTTCCAAAGGGATTTATAGGTTTGTAGGGTTTTTTTTGTGCATTTATGTCTGTGTCCATTTTGAATTATGTTTTGATAAGATGTGAGGTTTAGGTCAAGGTTCTCTTTTTGGGTATATGGATGTCTAATTGCTTCAGCACTATTTGTTGAAATGTATTGAATTGCTCTTCCACCTTTGTAAAAAATCAGTTGGATGTATTTATGTGAGTCTATTTCTGGGTTCTCTACTCTGCTCCATTGTCCTATTGTCTGGCCCTCCACCAATATCACAAGGTCTTGATTCATGCAGCTATATAATAAGTTTCTAATTCAGGTAGAATAATTCCTCTTACTTTACTCTTATTTTTAAAAAATGCATTAGGTATTCTAGTTCCTTTACCCTTCCATATAAATTTTGGAATAATCTTGCCTATATTTACAAAAATCATTGCTTGGATTTTGATAGTGATTTTGTTAAACCTGAGTACCAGTTTTGGGGATAATTGACTATAATTATATGTCAAGTCTTCAAATGAACACAGTATGTCTTTCCATTTACTTAGATCTTCTTTAATTTCTTTCATCAGCATTTTATGGTTTTCAGCATGCAAGCCCTGTACTTGTGTTTTTTTGATTTATATTTAAAAATTTCTCTCTTTTCGAGTGATAGTAAATGGTAATATATTTTAAATTTCAGCATCAAGGTGTGCATTGCTAGTATATAGAAATACAATTGATTTTTATATGCTTACCTTGTCTTGTAATCTTGCTAAACTAACTTATTAAAACTCTCAGAAAAATAGGAATGGAGAACTTCTTCAAGTTGATCAAAACATTGACACAAAATCTATAACTAATATTAAATCTAACAGTGAAAAACCATTGTATGTTTTCCCCCAAAGATCAGGAAAAAAACCTTGTTTTTTGTTTTTGTTTTTGTTTTTAGATTCCTTGGAAATTTCTATACATACAGTCATATCATGTATAAATACTGATAGTTTTATTTATTCCTTTCTGGTCTGTAGGCTTTTTATTTTCTTTTCCTTCTTTATTGCACTGAAACTAGAATTTCCAACACTATGTTGAATAAGAGTGATGAGATCAGACATCCTTGCCTTGTTCCTGATCTTAGGAGGAAAACATACAATAGGTTTTTTTTTTTTTTAAAGACAGAGTCTTACTCTATCATCAAGGCTGGAGTGCAGTGGTGCAATCTTGGCTCACTGCAACCTCCGCCTCTCGGGCTCAAGTGATTCTCCTACCTCAGCCTCCCAAGTAGCTGGGATCACTGGTGCTTGCTACCGTGCCTGGCTAATTTTTGTATTTTTAGTAGAAAGGAGGTTTCACCATGTTGGCCAGGCTGGTCTTGAACTCCTGACCTCAAGTGATCCTCCTGCCTCAGCCTCTCAAAGTGCTGAGAATACAGGAGTGAGCCAGTGCACCCATCTCAATAGCTGTTCACTATTAGATTTAATGTTAATTATAGATTTTTGTGTAGATGTTTTGATCAAATTGAGGAAGTTCTTCTCCATTTCTATTTTTCTGAGAGTTTTGATCATATGTGGATGTTAAATTTTGTCAAATGCTTTTTTTACATCAATTGATACACCAAGTAATTTATCTTCTTTAGTTTGTTCATACAGCAGGTTGCATTTATTGATTTTCAAATGCTGAAACAGTATTTGATCATGGTGTATAATATTTTTATGTATTTCAAATTCTATTTGGTTAATATTCTGTTAAGAATTTTTGTGTCTATATTCATAAGGGATATTAGTCTGTAGTTCTAGAACTTTTCTTTTTTTGATACTATATTTATCTTTGATTTCTCTTTCAGGGTAATACTAGCTTCATAAAATAAATTGAGAAGCATTTCCTCCTTTTCTATTTTCTGGAAGAGATTGTGCAGAATTGGTGTTACTTCTTTTAATGTTTGGTAGAACTCCATTGAGGTCATCTGGGTGTGAAGATTTCTTTTTTGGAAGGTTTAAAATTATGAATTCAATGTTTTTAATAGGGCTATCCAAATAATGGATTTCTTATTTGGTGATATGAGAGTAGTTTTTGCTTTTCAAAAAATTGATCCATTTTACTAAGTTGTCAAATTTATGTGTGTGAAGTTGTTGTAGTAGTCCCTTATTATCTTTTTGATGTCTACAGGGTCTGTAGAGATCTCCCTGGTGTCATTCTTGATATTAGTAATTTGTGTCCTCTCTTTTTTTTCCCCTTTGTTAGCCTTGCCTGAGATTTGTCAGTTTTATCGATCTTTTCAAGAATAAGTTCTTTGATTTTTCTTTATTATTTCATTGTTTTCAACTTCGTTGATTTCTGTTATTTTTATTATTTACTTTTCTCTGCTTGTTTTGGGTTTATTTTGCTACCATTTTTCTGTCCTTGAGGTGGAACCTTCAATAACTCCTTTGATACTCTCCTTTCTTTCTAACGGGTGCATTTTGTGCTGCAAATTTCTCTCTTAGCACTGTGTATTAGTCTGTTCTCGTGCTGCTAAAAAAGACATACCTGAGATTGGGTAATTTATAAAGGAAAGAAGTTTAATTGACTCACAGTTCAGTATGGTTGGGGAGGCCTTAGGATACTTACCATTATGGCAGAAGGGGAAGCCAACACCTCCTTTTTCATGGCAGCAGGAAGGAGAAGTGCAAGCAAAGGGGGGAAGGCCCCTTACAGAACCATCAGATCTCATGAGAACTCACTCACTATCATGAGAACAGCATGAGGGTAAACACCTCCTGATTGAATTACCTCCTGACGGGTCCCTTCCATGATATGTAGGGATTATGGGAACTACAATTCAAGATGAGATTTGGGTGGGGACACAGCCAAACCGTATTATTCCATCCCTGGCCCCTCCAAAATCTCATGTCCTCACATTTCAAAACACAATCATGCCCTTCCAACAGTCCCCCAAAGTGTTAACTCATTCCAGCATTAGCTCAAAAGTTTAAGTCCAGGCTGGGCGCAGTGGCTCATGCCTGTAATCCCAGCACTTTGGGAGGCCAAGGCAGGTGGATCATGAGGTCAAGAGATTAAGAACATCCTGGCCAACATGTCAAACCTCGTCTCTACTAAAAATACAAAAATTAGCTGGGCGTGGTGGCATAAGCCTGTAGTCCCAGCTAATTGGGAGGCTGAGGCAGGAGAATCGCTTGAACCCAGTAGGTGGAGGTCATAGTGAGCCGAGATTGCACCACTGTACTCCAGTCTGGTGAAACAGCAAGACTCCTCAAAAAAAAAAAAAGGTCCAAGTCCAAAGTCTCATCTAAGATAAGGCAAGTCTTTTCCACCTACGAGCCTGTAAAAATGAAAGCAAGTAAGCAAGTTAGTTACTTCCTACATACAATGGGGGTACAGGCATTGGGCAAAAACATGTGCTCCAAATGGGAGAAATTGGCCAAAACAAAGGGGTCACATGGCCCATGCAAGTACAAAATCCAATAGGGCAGTCATTATACCTTAAAGCTCCAAAATAATCTCCTTTGACTCCATGTCTCTCACATCCAGGTCACGCCGATGCAAGAGGTGGGCTCCCATGGCCTTGGGCAGCTCAGCTCTGTGGCTTTGCAGGATACAGCCCCCCTTCCTGCTGCTTTCATGGTCTGGCATTCAGTGTCTGTGGCTTTTCCAGGTGCATGATGCAAGCTGTTGGTGGATCTACCATTCTGGGTTCTGGAGGATGGTGGCCCTCTTCTCACAGACCCAGTAGGCAGTGTCCCAGTGGGGACTCTGTGGGGGGGCTCGCACCCCACATTTCACTTCTGCACTGCCCTAACAGAGGTTCTCCATGAGGGCTCCACCCCTGCAGCAAACTTCTGCCTGGACATCCAGCAATTTCCGTACATCCTCTGAAATCTAAGTGGAGGTTCCCAAACCTCAGTTCTTGACTGCTATGCCCTCACAGGCTCAACACCATGTGGAAGCTGCCAAGACTTGGGGCTTGCACTCTCTGAAGTCATGGCCTGAGCTGTACCTTGGCCCCTTTTAGCCACAGCTGGATCAGCTGGGATGCAGGGTACCATGTTCTAAGGCTGCATACAGTAGTGGGGGGCCTGGCCCCTGGCCCATGAGACAATTTTTTCCTCCTATGCCTCCAAGCCTGTGATGAGAGGGGCTGCTGCAAAGGTCTCTGACATGCCCTGGAGACATTTTCCCCATTGTCTTAGTGATTAACATTGGGCTCCTCATTATTTATGCAAATTTCTGCAGCCAGCTTAAATTTCTCCCATCAGGGTGCAAAGCTTCCAAATCTTTAAGCTCTGCTTCCTCTTGAATGCTTTGCTGCTTAGAAATTTCTTTCACCAGATACCCTAAATCATCGCTCTCAAGTTCAAAGTTCCATAGATATCTAGGACAGGGGCAAAATTTCACCAGCCTGTTTGCTAAAGCATAACAAGTCACCTTTGCTTTAGTTCACAACAAGTTTCTCATCTCCATCTGAGATCGCCTCAGCCTGGATTTCATTGTCCATATCACCATCACCATTTTGGTCAAAGCCATTCAACAAGTTCCTAGGAAGTTCCAAACTTTCCCACATCTTCCTGTCTTCTGAGCACTCCAAGTGTCTAGGAAGTTCAAAACTTTGCCAGATTTTCTTTTTTTCTTCTGAGTTCTCCAAAGTGTTCAACCTCTGCATGTTACCCAGTTCCAAAGTTGCTTCCACATTTTCAGGCATCCTTACAGCAGCACCTGACTCTCTGCAGTACCAATTTACTGTATTAGTCTGTTCTCATGCTGCTAATAAAGACATACCTGAGATGGGGTGATTTTGAAAGAAAAGAGGTTTAATTGACTCAGTTCAGCATGATGGGAATGCCTCAGGAAACTTACAATCATGGCAGAAAGGGAAGCAAAGTTGTCCTTCTTCACAGCATCAGGAAAGAGAAGTGTGAGCAAAGTCAGGGGAAATCCCCTTACAAAACCATCAGATCTCATGAGAACTCACTCAGTAGCACAAGAACAGCATGAGGGTAACTACCCCCATAATTCAATTACCTCCCAACAGGTCTCTCCCATGACTCCCTTATAGCTGTGCCCCAAATTTTGATATGTGTGCTTCCATTTTTATTCAGCTCAATGTATTTTAAAAAATATCTCTTATATCCTTTTATGACAAAGGTTACCTCTTTGATCCAGCAATAGAAATGTGTCATTTAATTTTTAAGTGTTTGAAGATTTTCCTATTATCTTTCTGTTATTGATGTTTGGTTTTATTCCACTGTGTTTGAAAAACATACTCTGTGGGATTTTAACTATTTTAAATCTGTTAAGGTTTTTTTTTTTATGTTGTTTGTTTTGTTTTGTTTTAAATGGCCCAGGATGTGGTCTACCTTACTATATGTTCTGTGGGCAACTGAAAAGAATGTGTATTCTGCTGTTGTTGGGTAGAATGTTCTATAAATGTCAACTGGATCCTGTTTGTTTGTGGTGTTAAGTTCTTCAGTATCCATGCTGGTTTTCTGTCTAGTTTTTCTGTCTATTTTTCAGAGGGTGTGTTAAAATCTCCAAATATAATTGTGAATTTTTTTCTTTTCAATTCTATTAGTTTTTGCCTTATGTATTTTGAAGTTGTATTATGTTTTAGCACATACACATTTAAAATTGCTGTGTTTTCTTGGGAGATTGAACCTGTTATCACTATATGATGTGCTTCTCTGTCTCTGGTAATTTCCTTTGTTCTAAAGTCACCTTATCTGATATCAATATCACCACTTCTACTTTTTATTGTTTGTGTTGGCATGATATATTTCTTCTACACTTTTTCTTTCAACCTGCCTATGTCATTATATTTGAAGTGAGTTTCTTGTAGACAGAATATAGTTGGGTCATGTTTTGTAGTTCACTCTCCCACTTTAACCATTATCTTTTAATTGGTGTAGGCAATTTAATGTAATTATTAATATAATATGGCTTAAATCTGACTTTTTAGTTTTGTTTCCTAGATTTTTTTGGTGTACCTGTTTTCTTTTTCCTTCCTTCTTGGAGGTTACTTGAATATTCCTTAAAATTCCATTTTGATTTACCCATTTCCTCACAGTATTTTTGAATTTATCTTCTTGTGTAGCTCTTTTAGTGGTTGCTCCAGGTTTTACATTATGTATACTAGTATATAACTCGTTACAGTCTTCTGGTATTGTCATTTTACCAGTTCATGAAGGATCTTATGTCCCTTTACCCTCTCCCATTTGCAACATAATTTTCTTAAATATTTTCTTTGCATATATTTAGAACCACATCAGATAGTGTTATAATTTTTGTTTTGACCAGCAAATATAACTTAGGAAACTCAAGAGGAGAAGAAAAATATATTGTATTTCCTCATATTTTTGTTTTCCATGTTCTTCCTTTTTGATGTCCCAAGATTTCTTTTATTTCTGTTTAGAGAACTTCCTTTAGTCATTCTTTTAGGGTAGTTGTGTTGGTGGCAATTACTCTTAATTTTCCTTCATCTGAATGTCTTGGTTTTTTTTCTTCATTCCTGGAGAATATTTTCAGTGACTATGGTTCTTTTCTTTCAGAGCTTGAAAGCTGCTGTGCTACTTTCTTCTGTCACTCGTGGATTCTGATGAGAAATTTCCTTTCATTCAAATATTTTTCCTCTATAGGTAAAGTACCATTTCTCTCTATCTGCTTTCAAGATTTTTTTTCTTTGTCTTTAGTTTTTAGAAATTTGTCTATAATGTATGTTGGTATGGATTTCTTTGTGTATGTCATGTTTGGAATTTGGTCAGCTTCATGAACCTGTAGGTTTATTTCTCTTGCCAAATTTGGGAAGGTTTCAGCTATTATTTCTTTGAATATTTTTTAAACCACACCCCTTTTCTCCTCTTAATGACATGGATGTTAGATTTTTGTTATAGCTTCATATGCTCCTGAGGCTTCATTAGTTAGTTTTCTGTCTGTTTTCTCTCTATTGTTCAGATTGGGTAATTACTATTGTTCTATTTTCAAGTTCTCAGATTCTTTCCTCTGTCTTCTCCATTCTACTGCTGAGCCCATTCATTGGGTTTTAATTTCAGTTATTATTTATTTATTTATTTTTAGAGATGGAGTCTCACTCTGTCACCCCAGCTGGAGTGCAGTGGTGCAATCTTGGCTCACTGCAAGCTCTGCCTCCTGGGTTCACATCATTCTCCTGCCTCAGCCTCCCGAGTAGCTGAGACTACAGGTGCCCACCACCACACCCGACTAATTTTTGTATTTTTAGTAGAGACGTGGTTTCACCATGTTAGCCAGAATAGTCTCGATCTCCTCACCTCGTGATCCACCCACCTCGGCCTCCTAAAGTGCTGGGATTATAGGCATGAGCCACCGTGCCTGGCCCAGTTATTGTATTTTTTAATTCTAAAACTTCCATCAGATTCTCCTTTATATTTTTCTATCTCTTTGCCGAGGCTTTCTATTTCTTTGCTCAACTTTCTGTTTTTCCATTTGCTTCAAGCATGATTATGATTGCTTGTTGAAGCATTTTTATGACAGTTGCTTTAAAATTCTTTCAGATAATTCTAACAACTGTATGGTATTAGGGTTGACAACTATTGACTCTCTTTTCTCATTCAGTTTCAGATCTTCCTGGTTCATGGTATAATAAGCGATTTGATTGAAAGTGGACATTTTGGGTATTATGTTGTAAGACTTCGCATCTTATTTACTTTATTTATTTATTTATTTATTTATTTATTTATTTATAAGACAGAGTCTTGATCTGTTGCCCATTCTAGAGTGCAGTAGCACAATCTCGGCTCACTGCAACCTCCACCTCCTGGGTTCAAGTGATTCTCCTGCCTCAGCCTCCAATGCCCAGCTAATTTTGGTATTTTTAGTAGAGACGGAGTTTCACCACATTGACCAAGCTGGTCTCAAATACCTGACCTCAAGTGATCTGCACACCTTGGCCTCCAAAGTGCCAGGATTACAGGCTTAAGCCACCACACCCAGCCTCTGCTTCTTATTTAAATCTTCTATTTTAGTTGGCTTCTTCTTGAAACTGCTCTGGTAAAGGAAGAATGGTGCTGTCATGTTAGTGCTAGATGGGGTGAAAGTCATAGGTTCCTCACCTGGTCTCCTTGACATCCAAAGTGGGGGATACTCTTCATTGACTGCTGGGTGGGTATGGGAGTTTCAGCTCCTCACTTGGTCCCCATTTATGCCTCCCTGGTTGGGAGGGGTAGGAGTTCCTCATTGTGCTTCCCCATGTGGTCTCCACTGACACCATAGGTGGGACACTTATTACCTGCCTGGCCTCCTTTGCTCCACCTGGAGGGTGTGGGCACCTTGTTATAGACCTGTGAGAATGGAGATTTAGGCTACTCACTTGGCCTTTGCTGGTGTGGATGAGAGTAGAACTGGAGATTTTCTGGAGTGGAGCAGTTATTGTCTAATAGTGTTCTGTCTTTCTAGGTTGCACATTTCCTAGTCCTTTGGCCAGAGAGAGCAGTCTTTTGTTGGACCTTTCTTTCTTCTTTTTTTTTTTTAACTTCACAGTGGAATCTTTATTTTATATACATACATGCTAGAATTGTTTTCTGTAGAGAGGGAGGAAAACAAGTCTTTTTTTCTGACTTTTTCTTGTACTTTGTATCTTTAAAGGAGTTATTCTTCTTAATGATTATGGGTACATAACAGTTGTATGTATTTATGGGATGCACGTGATACTTTGATACAGGCATACAATGTATTATGATTGGGGTAATTGGGGTATCCATCACCTCAAGCAGTTATCATTTCTTTGTATTTGTTGGACCTTTTGTTGTTTGTACCCATTGGCTTTTCTTGATTGCTGGTTTATTCAGCTCCAAGTCTGAAAGAAAACCCAGGGAACTCAAAGCTGTGTTGTTCCTTGGGTCCTGAGATCCCTACCCAGTCTGCCTTCTCCTCTCTATTTTTCAGAGTCTTTTCATGTTTGTTTTGTGTGTAATGCCCGGGGTTTTTTGTTGTTCTTACAGGAAGAGTAGGGGAAAGTACAACTACGCTACCTTCCTGGTGATGCAAGTCATCTTTCATTTACTTGTTTTTTGTTGTTGTTTTGTTTTTGAGATGGAGTTTCACTCTGTTACCCAGGCTGGAGTGCAGCAGTGCGATCTTGGCTCCCTGCAGCCTCTGCTTCCCAGGTTCAAGCAATTCTTGTGCCTCGGCCTCCCAAGTAGCTGGGGTTGTAGGCATGCACCACCACAAATGGCTAATTTTGGTAGTTTTAGTAGAGACAGGATTTTACCATGTTGACCAGGCTGGTCTCAAACTCCTGACCTCAGATGATTTGCCCACCTTGGCCTCACAAATTGCTGGGATTACAGGCGTGAGCCACTGCACCCCATCAATTTACTTGTTTTTACACATTCCTCCTTGTGCAAATGTGGGGATGCTACTCTGGGGTAGATATCAAGGAGTAGCGTGGCTTGGCCATAGGCTATGTGTATTTGAAGCTTTGAATTACACACCAAGTTGTGTCAGTTTACTTCTCCACTAGCAGGGTACGAGTGTACTCCTTTTCTTCCCATACTCTTGTAATATGTGTTATTGTCACACTTTTAGAAGTTTACCACCTTGGATAGAAAATGACATCTCATTTTACTTTGAGATTTCTTGGATTGCTAGTGTGGACAAATATCTTTTTCGTAGGCGTACTGACTGATAAGATGGACGTTTTATTCTAGTGAGGGAGAGAAAAGAAAAGCAAGTGAAACAAAATTAAATAGATAATTTCAGAGAGTGATAAGTGTATGAAGAAAATAAAACAGAGTAATGGATAGAGTATAGGGGGCTCAAAGGCTCTGGGGACCGATGAAGGACAAAGACATGATCGCAAGAGGCAGTAACATGCAACAGTCTTTATTGAGCAGTGTTCTGACAGGGGTGCAGGAGAAGGCAAATCCTTGGCAGCATGAGTCTGCCTGGAGACGTGCACTGGGCGGGGAGCGGGGGTGGGGGGCTGCCATTTAGAAGGGGTGGAAGGCAAGGGAGCTCCTGGCGGGTGCTGGAGATGGAGTTTATATGTCTTGGCCATGGCGCTCCACATCATGGTGAGGTGTCTCTGGGTTAGATTGTTCTGATGGGCAGAAATAGCCTGGGGTCTTATAACCACAAGGCTCCACTTTACCAGTGGTCAGCAGACGTCGGGTGTCGTTTTGTGGAGTGTGCAAAGCTGGCGCGTCCTAAGCTACTAAAAAATCCGCGGGTTTGGACTATTTTTAAAACAAGAGGATATGTGAAAATTTGAGTTTGGTGCTTAGTGAGCTTTAGAGCTTACTGGTCTCAGCCTCCTGGGAAGAAATAACCTAGGGACCAATGTACGGGGCATATTTGGCTCATTTATATAACAGAGAGTAATGGAGAGAGGAAACTGCTTTAGTTGGAGAGGTCAGGGAGAGCCTCTCTGAAGAGGTGACACCCAAGGAATGAGAAGGAAGCAGCTGTGAGAAGATAGAGGCCTTGAAAGTAGGAAAAGGCGTGGTGCGTGTGTTCAAGAGACAGAAACGTGACCAGAAGGCTGGAGTGGCCTGTGCAAAGACGGGACAATGATGGATGAGATGAGATTGGAGGACAAGCAGGGAATAGATAGATGGTGCTGCTATGAGGGATAAGGAGTGACTTTCTATTCTGAGACCAATGCAACGCTATTGGAGGGGCTCAATTAATATTTTAACCATTCCACTTTATATTTGGAAAAACTCAGCTTGTCAAGTGGAGGGAGGAGGAGGGAGAGAGGCGAAGCGAGCAGCCCAGTGAGAAGCTCCAGGCAAGAGGAGACGGCAGCTTGAATTGGGAGGGGGCGAGGAAAGGAGAGAAGCAGGCAGATGGTGGGGGTGGGATGGAGCCAGCAGCCTTGGTGAGGGATGGGATGGGGAGATGCGGCAAACGCAGATAATGAGGGAGGATTCCAGGGGGATCGTGTTCCATTTCCTGACTTGGAGTAGCCCAGGGAGAAGTAAGTTTGGAGGAAGTCTAGTTGCCTGTGCGAGTTTCATCCTCTCTGCAGGGTGATGAGCAAGAGGATCCTGAGTTGGGCATGTGGCGCTGGAGATGACTTATTTCTGTTTGTAGATTTAACTGGGGCCTCCTGACCGTATGCAGGAGACTCCAGGGGACTCTGTGTATCCAACTAAGAAAATGAGAAACCAGATTTTAAACTGTCATTTAATCAAGAAGCAAAAATAAATTCTTAATTAGCCTCCGCCAACTGCATATTAATTACAGTTGCATTTAAATGGCTTCTTCCTAAATGCAGGGGGTGAGGTGGTTGGGACTGCAGAGAGAGGAGGAAGTAAAAGTAAGCGCTGTTATGCACCCTGTGCCGTGGCGTGTGGGATGGACCCTCATTTTCATCCTCTCAACCACCCCCTCAGGCAAGGCCAGTTGTCCTTGTTTCACAGATGAAGAAACAGAGTGTCAGGGAGGTGAAGGGACTCGTCCAGGTTTTCACAGCTCACAGGGGGCATAACCAGGATTAGAACCCTGCTCTCTGGACCCTAGAGCCTCCTGCTTTGTTTTGCCTCCCCTCTCATGTGCCTGCCATTATATTTTCTTTAAATCAGTTTAAAATCCAAACTCCCATCCCGCCTGACAGACCCGAAAGTCAGTATGAGTCATCATGGGAACAGCCCTCCCCTTGGCTTAGGGTAAAGGTTATGCATTCTTAGACCTTGCCGAAGCCCCTGAGAGGCCCCCTCTGGCACTAGGCATGGGTGCCCATTGGCCACCATAGAGACATTCCCAGTCCCAGCTCCCAAAACCTTCTTACACAGTGGAAATGGTGGTTCTATGGCTTTTCTGCTGCTCTCGGGACTTAAGGAGCTTTGCCAAAGAGGGACCCTTCCAAAACTGGGGAAACCTCTTCCACTCTTCTTTTCAACCTCAGTAATATTCTCCCTTCTTTTCAATGAAGACTCAAGCAGCTGTTACTTTTGGCCCTGCCTCCTCTTCCTCCCTGGAAGTCAGGGAGCAAAAATCAGCCAACCTGTTTGAGGTGGAGGAAGAGAAAAAACACAGGAAGCACAAACTCAAATTATCATCTCCATCCATTATTCTGGTACACTTGTTTCATCTCCCTCTGGCTGAGCCTGTCTCGGGCTCTGGATGTAGTGTGTTGAAACATGTCAGAGCAGTTTACACTGATAGTAGGCCAGATTTTTCATTTTTCTTTTTTAACATTTTCTTGTGGAAATTTTAAACTTTTACAGAAGTAGAGAAATAGGATAATAAATCCTCATATGTCCATCACCCAAGTTTCAAAGCTCCTGGCCAATTTTGTTAATTTATACCCCCACCTCCTCTCCCCCTTCCATTTATTTTGAAGCAAATCCCAGACATCACACTGTTTCATCCATAAGTATTTCAGTCTGTATCTATAAGAAGTGGGGAAAGATATATTTTTAAAGGAAGAAGATTTTCTCACCTGAAATCCTGGCTTATTGGAAAATGAAAGACAGCGATTCCCTGCAATGAAGGATGAGAGATTCTAAGCTCTCCCTGGTCCTACCACAGTGCACATCAGTCAAATCCTACCCAGTCACTGCTTCCCTTTCCTCACCAGCAAAATACAAATAACAGTCCCTGCTTCACAGATGAGGAAACTGAGGTCCAGAGAGGGAACAGGGTTTGCTCAAGGTCACAAGATGTTATAGTACTTGAGATAGCTGGAAACCAGTGGGTTACTTAAGCAGTCTAATACTTTGGATCTCCTCCAATCAATACTTTCTAAGTACTTGTTCAACGTTTCTCTAGAGGTGAGGTCAGGGGCTGCACCGGGAAGGGTGGAGAATGGGTGCGCGGATGGCGGACTCAGTCTGCCCTCTACTGTAGCAATTCCTTTCTGGTCTCAACTTGTATAGCCCACCCAGCAAAACCAAAACCCTACAGTTAACCTTCCCACTCTCCTTTGAAGGCAGTTTAGCAATCATCTGTTGTTATTCAGTTTGCTCTGGGAGTCCAATCCTCACCTCCAGCAGTCTCTTCAGTGATTCCTTCCAAACTCACAGGGTTTCCTCCTTGAAGTGAGTTGGGATGAACCCACCAGGACTATTTCAAGTGCAAATGGCAGAAAACCCAGCTCAATTATCTCAGCAAAAAGGGAAATATATTGGTTAATATAAGTTCAGTGGCCTCTGCTTCAAGATTAGTTGAACCTAGAGGGAAAAATCTGTTGTACTCTCCTTCCTGGCCTTGCTTTTCCCCATGGTCGCTCCCATCTCAGGCCGGCTGTACCTCATGATGACAAGGGGGCAGCCTAACTCTGGCCTGTGTTCTCTCCTGTTGGCAACCCAGCAGAAGGGAGAGATCCTCTTTCCTGACTCCCATTGGTTTGTTTGGGGTCATGTGCCTATGCCTGAGCCAATCACCATGGCCAGTATATAATCAAGATATACTAGTTGGATTATATCTGGGGCATCTGGGAATTGGATTAGGTCTGGGTCATCTCTGGATGGGCCAGTCTTGTGCAAACCACAATGGAGAGAGATGAGAGACATTTGGTTGTCCGGAGGAGAATCAGGAGGCTGGCACCGTTGAAGAGGGGACAGATGCTGAACAGGCAGGTGACAGATTTCCACTCTCCCTCTAGTTACATTCCCAGGGATATTTAGGTGTCTTTAAAGATGTGTGCCCTGGGCACTGGCCAGCTGCTCTGTCCCTTACGGCAGCCTTGGTAGTGTCAGATCTGTAATGAGAACCTGGAACTCCCTGTGCTCAGTCCTTTCTGCAGGTGTGGGCAATGGAAAACTGTCCTGCGCTTACCCGAGCACATTCACTCTGGGGTAGGCCTGCCTCTGATCTTGGCCAACAGTGAACCCCGCCCGCCCCACCAGCCTCTTAGCCAGAAGATCAGGGAGCTTCTCCTCCTGGAGTTGCTCTCTGGCTTTCCTGTGACCTTGAGCAGGCTCTCCGTGTCTCTGAGCATCAGTTTTATATTTCGGAGCATCTGTACAATGGAGCGAATGGCAATGTTCACCTCCCAGAGTTGGGAGAAGCAGCCATGAGCTTGTGAATTGTAAATGATGGTAAAAACGGAAAGAGTAACACTAACTGTTACTATTGCTACCTGCTTCTTCCTCTCAGGAAATGCTCTTTCTCGGCTCTCCCCTTTTTTTCTCTCATCCCCCCAGGGGAGCATAGGCTCACTCAGGGCTTTGATGGAAATGAGTTTTGATGGCTTGGATGCTTTCAGAGCCGCCCACTCTTCCTCCTCCCACCCCGCTGAGCCGACAATTTCACATGACATCAATTCCTCTGACAGCCGTGTAAACAGATGGTGGTCCCTGCTGCCCGGGGTGCTGCGGAGCGATACCATGGTAACCTGCTAAACTGTGACAGGTGCCAGGACGGTGGGAAATCCGGGACCTTCAGACACACATGCACATGGCTCAAGCAGCAGGCCGTGGGCTGTGGGTTCTTCCCAGACACAGTGGGCCAGGGCTGGTGGCATCACAGCAAGGGCGCGGGCTTGCATGCAGATCCTGCCCCTTCCTAGCCAAGCGACTGTGGCTGAACCCCTTCCTCTCTCTGGGCTCAGGAAGGTAATCAGCCCCATACCAGAGAAGCAAGGATTTTGGACTTGAAAGTACCTGCTTAAGGTTGGGTACATTGCTGGTGTCCAATAAATGTTTGTTGAATGAATAAACAAACCTATGAAAGAAACTGAGGACCTACTCCCCGGAATCTGGTTGGCAACTGGGCCCCATTGCAGGTCCTGGCTGGAAGAAGGCAGAGTGTGCAAGTGGGATCTGAGAGTACAGGAGTCTGAGGTGGCCACACAGCTACCTTTTGGAATAATGGGAGCCTAATGCTTTTCAAGTGGCAGGAATCTCCATCCCCACGTTCCTCTGGACAGGGAGGGTGAATTAATGAACACTCACAGTTAGGAAACTGATGAGTGGGCTTCAGGGCCTCTGCGCTTATGGAATCTCAGTTCTTTTCTAACTACTTGCCTCAGTTTACCAAATTCTTATCTTATCCTTGCTGGGCTTAGAGCTCTGTTTTAAACCATGACCTACCCTAAACTCAGAGAGGGCAGTGCCTAGACCAAGACCACCCACCTGGCCATACACACCACCTGAGCATGGGCAGCCTCCCCATTCTGCAGCCAGGCCCTGTGGCTCAAAAGGCCTTCCTTTCAGTCCTGCGACCTCTGCTTTTTCACGGGCTGCCCAGTCCACCCCTGTACCCGCTTTCGTCTCACAGTCCTCCACCTGCTGACCCACATGCCTTGCAGCTGGGCTTGCCCCTGCCTGAATAGGGAATATGGCAAAGATATGGAGCACAGCCAAGCTGGCTCTGCCACTGACCTGCAGTGGCCTCAGGCACGCTTTGGAGGCCATTTCCTTCCTAGGTCAAATGGGAAAGAAGTTGTGGATGCATTAAATAGATGACATCTGTAAAGTGCACAGAAGAGTGCCTGGCATGCAGCACATTTTTAATAAATAGTAGTGATTTTTGTTATTATGCATGAGACCCCTATGCCCTCACCCCCGCCCCAATGTTGCTTTTTATAATGGGA
The DNA here is from genome assembly GCF_003255815.1 of Theropithecus gelada. NCBI lineage: Eukaryota > Metazoa > Chordata > Mammalia > Primates > Cercopithecidae > Theropithecus > Theropithecus gelada. The sequence continues at coordinate 171,969,123 of NC_037673.1, read as the reverse complement.
TTAATTTCAAGTAGTATAGAGAGGTAAATCACAGGTGTGGGGGACAGCTGGATATAGGTCTGGCTGTGTGACCTTGGACAAGCTACTTACCTTCTCTGAGCATCTGTAAAATGGGGCCAGTGCTCCCCACCTTGCTGTGGTGAGGATTGAATGGGCCTCTGGAGCAGGTCCTGGCCGAACAGATGCTCAGTACATGACTTGATGTTGATTGCAAGAAGTTCTCCAGGAACATGGGTGATTTTCATGCTATTGAGTGCCAGAAGTCACCTAGGGCCGGGATTTCTCATATTGCATTCCTAGGAGGTGGCAGTTTGCCCTCTGCCTGCAAACCTCTGGTGACAAGAAACTCACTCCCGCCTAGTTGAGTGGCTCTGTTGGTAGCTGATCTATGGAGTTATAACTTACCTCCATGCTGCTTCTTCTCCGGGGTCTCTAGTTCTGTCTTCAAGGCCACCATGACCAGATTCCCTCTGCTTTTTAGGGGTATGGTGGCTTGCTCCAGCCAATGGGAACCAGAGTGGAATAGGTGATAGTCACATCTGCCCCGCGACACCCTTTCCTTGCTCCTGGAGGGCTCTTGACCTTGTTGGCCAGGCTGGAAGATTTGAGAGCTGGCAGTCAATCACAAGAGATTGTCCTTGGGCAGGCTAAGTGGGCCATCTGTCCTGGCTGAGTGTCAGGGCTGGGCCCATGGTGGAGGACCAGGACATGGCTGGGCCCAGCGTGGAGACCAGAGTGTGAGCTGCACAGTCTCACAGGCCCAGGATTGAGTCCAGCTCCCCATTATGACTGAAGGTGAGGGCAGGGGCGAGTGTGGAGGACATGACAACAATTCATAGCTGAAAGGGTTCTTCTAAGAATTAGATGGTCAGAGATGCTTTAATGTCTAATAGGGTTCTTGGAATCTGCTAATAATGTTTTTTTCCAAATCCATAATCAGTAAATGGGTTAATCTGCTGGCAGAGAGAAGCTTCAAACAAGCCAAGCTTTTAGACATTTATTACTCTTTCAGCTTCAAGGTTTTTCAAAAATTATTGTATGCTTCTTTTAAAATTCATCAGCTTGGGGCAAGCTGGCTGCCTTAATAACAGCACTAAGGAAGTGTTGATAAGGTTCTGCCAATAACAGGTACTTCTCCAGCAGGGGAGCAGCATCAGAATAGTTTCTGGAGACTTCCAGTCGGTCTCCTCTTTGGTCTTCGAGCAAGAGCAGACACCTCTAGACCCTCGTCCGTGGTTGTGTCAGCAACCTTGATGTCACATGGACCCCACCTTCCCTAAAGGAGACAGGGGAGTTGAATGAAGGTAAGCAAGGACCCTGAAGGTGAAGGAATAGGCCGGAAACCCACCCTGCTCGTGTTCTGGATTTTGGGTATAATTTGTGGGCTTAGATGATGAACTTCTCTCACTTTTCCCTCACGTTTGTCATGAGTTATTCTACTCTCAGGCAACACAGAGACAGAGCCAGGAGAATGCAGAGAGGGGAGGGAGAAGGCAGGACTCCCTAGCCCTTCCCTTTCATTCTGGTCTTGAACAGGTCATGGAATCCTGAACTTGGAAGATAACTGAGAGGTTGTTCAACTGAGCTTGCTGCACAGGGAGGAGATCCTTGCCTGAGGGGTCTCCTGGAGGAAGTGTGGTCATCCAGGGCCCCTGAACACTTCCTTGGTGGTGGAGCTCATTACCTTGTAAAAGGACTCAAGATAGGGGAAAAACCAGTGAGTGAGCAAAGGGGAGAAGTGTGAGTTCCCATTTTGCCTTTGTGGCAAAGTGGCTATGTGGCTTTGGACAAGGTGCTTCCCCTCTCTGAGCTTCCATTTCCTCATGTGTCAAAGCAGAGGGTTGGACTAGGTGATAGTGATAATCTAGAAGTCATCATTACTAGGGTGCTTTTTATGCACTAGATTCTGAGTTAAGTGCATCACATAAATCATCTGTTTAACTCTCCTAACAACTCTAAGTTTCTTTGGAGAACCTGAGTGTCAATAAAGGTCATATTAAATCTTAGATATTTTGTGCATCTGAAAGTTATCCTAGCCACACTTTTTTTTTTTTTTTGCAGACATCACACTCTTGATAAAGAACAAGGAATTTCCAATTAGATAAAGTATCAGTTAGGATTAGATTTTGCTGTGACAGAAATCGCAAAGTAGCAGTGGTTTAAACATGCAAGGGTTCACTTTATTGCATAAAAGTAGTCAAGAAGCTGGCAGGCAGCCCCAGGCATTCATCAAGGACCCAAGCTCCTTCCTTCTTTATGCTCTGCTGCACAGGACTCACAGTCACCACATGGTCCAACAAGACTCCTGGGACTTCAGCTGTCACAGCTCCACTCCAGGCAGAAGGAAGAGAAAGAGAGGAAGGACAGAAAGCAGTGTACGTCTGGCTGAGTCCAGCCCCTTTAAATTATCTTCTTGGAATTTCCACAATTGACTCCCATTTGTGCATCATTGGCCAGAACACAGTCATGTGGGCACTCCTTGCTGCTAGGGGAGGATGGGAAATGTAGTCTTTTAACTGGGCACACTTCTACCCTCAATAAAATCTGGGCTTTGTTCCTAGGGAACAAGAGGGGAAGGAATACTGGCTAGCAAATGGGAATCCTCCCTGCTGTAGATGTCTACATACAAAGGACTGTCTGCATAACAATAGCCTGACTAAGTAGACAGTTTTGTAGTAGGCTTATGTAGCTGTTTGAACCTAGAACATAAGGGACCAATATCCGTACCAGTTAGACCTCTTTCCATTTCAAGTAACAGAAGCTCATCTCCAACCGGTTTAAACAGGGACATTTATCAGTCCACACACTTCATTCCCAGAGGTAGAGTTGGCTCCAGGGTTGCTTTATTCGGCAGCCTAGCAACATCATCCAGCTTGGACTCTGTTTATCTACCTGTTCTCTTGTGCTTGGTGTTGGCTTCTTCCTCAGGCTGGAGGCAAACGGCAACCTTGTTTCTAGGAATCTTATCCAAACCCAATCATATCCAGGCAAAGAAAAGAGAATATTATTGCCAGTGGCTCTTAGGAGCTAGACATGTTCTCAAGAGTTTCTTGTGCCTCAGTGGCACTGGATCATACATCTACTCTCAGACAAAGTACTAGCAAGGGCAAAGGCAAGTAGACCACTTCCTGGGCTGGGATCAGCTTTCCTGAAGTTCATGGCTATGTCAGGGAGTAGTGGATACCTGAACAAGATTGGGATTGTGTGCATATGGGACAGAAGAGCAAACATGGCGGCAGGCAGCCAGCAGTGTGCACTCCAGCCTGGGAGGTGGAGTTAGCATTTCCATTTTGCAGCAAAGGGATTGAGGTTCAGAGAGGTAAAGTAATTTGTTCAAGGTTACACAGCCAGGAAGTGGCAGAGATGGTGCCATAATCAGGGAATGTCATTCCAGATCTGAGAAGCTTAGCATTGTACTCTGCAGCCATAGAAGGGAGAGGGTCTCAGCTGTCATCTCTATCCATGTTTCCCAGACTTCAGCCATTTGTTCACTACCTTTGTGACTTTCTTCTACATTTGCTTTCATCTGCACAATGACTTACTCAATATTTTATTGAAATAATAAAACCATTTTATTGTTGCTAAAAAAATTCACATTTTTTAATGTAAAGAATTGCATTTGTAAAGGAAACTAAAGTACTGTCATAGACAGAAAACCAGTGATGCTTGCCAGAAATAGAAGGTACATTATAAAAATAAATACAATAAAAACAAGCACTCATTCTGTTCTACAGGGATACCATTACCCAATGAGCTCAAGATCTGCTCTGTTTGTTCTTAAGAAGTGAGGAGAGCATTAAAGACTTGCCAGGACCAAGCTGAGGCTTCCCCTGTGATAAAATGAGAAGGAACTAATGAGAGTGGGAAAGAGCCCTGCTTTCTATGCCTTTCAATGTCATTTAGGGCTCCTCATCTGAAATCATTCCATGTACCATTCTTTGAGAAACGTTAACTGCACCCTGAACAGTTAGCTACTGCGGCATTACAAACCACGCCACTGACTCAGGAGCATACAACAAAAACCCCTCATTCCCAGAAAGCTGCAGGTCAGCTAATGCTCTGCTGATCCAGGCTGGAATTCAGTGGGTGACTCTTCTGTCTAGGGTAGAACAGGGTTGGCAAACTTTTTCTGTAAAAGGTCAGAAAGTAAACACTTTAGGCGTTGTAGACCACACAGTCTCTGTCACAATGACTCAACCCTGCTGTTGTAGTGTGAAAGCTGACACAGACAGACCAGACATAAATGAATAATCATGGCTGAATTTTGATAAAACTTTATTTATGAACCCTTAAATTTGAATAAAACATAATTTTTGCATGTCATGAAATAGTATTCTTCCTTAGATTTTCTTTCAACCATTTAAAAATGTGAAAACCATTCTTTGCTTTAGGGCCACAAAAAAGCAGGCAGTAGACGAAACTGGACTTGAAGACCATAGTTTGCTGACCCCTGGTCCAAAACAAAAGCTGTCATTGCCTCTTCCAGGGCTGGCTTTATGCGTGTGGGCCTTGCACAAAGGAGGACCCACACTTGATTGAATGCTGTGCAGTAGCTGTCTTGAAATTTTTAATAATTTTTGAACAAGGGACCCTGCACTTTCATTTTGCAGTGGGACTTGCAAATTATATAGCCATTCCTGGCCTCTGCTCAAAAGATGCATAGAGAATGGAAGAATGATCTCCCAACAGCTGTCTCACCGGTGCATGCTTTCCTCATGGAGAGGGCAGAGGTGCAAAGAGGCCAGTGGAAACACCTCTTCCCTTAAGGTCTAAGGCTGGAATGGACCCCACTGTGTCTTCTGACCACATTCTCTTGGCCAAGGCAAGTCGTATGGTCGTGACTAAGGTCAAGGAAAGGGGAAGTATACTCTGTTCCTTCAATGGGAGGACTCCAAAGTCACATAACAAAGGGCTTGGATACAGGGAGAGGTGAAGAACTGGGGCTGATAACACAACCTACCACCAACTGTATAAGAGTGTGTTGATCCAGTGTGGTGTTTCATGCCTGTAATTCCAACACTTTGGGAAGCAGAGGTGGGACAATTGTGTGAGGCCATGAGTTCGAGACCAGCCTGGGCAATATAGTGAGATCACATCTTTACAAAAAAGTTTTTTTTAAATAACTTGGTGTACTGGCACATGCCTGTAGTCCCAGCTACTTTAAAGGCTGAGGTGGGAAGATTGCTTGAGTCCAGGAATTTGAGGTTGCAGTGGGTTAGAATTGTCTGGCTGCACTCCAGCCTGTGTGATAGAGTGGGACCTTGCTTCTAAAAATAAAAAAGTGTGTTAATCATTCTGGCTATTTCGACAAGGGAAAATGTCAAAGAACTAATTTCCTGGTGCTCTTATCCATGAGTTTTATCAGTCCCTTGTTCGTCAGCCCAGGCAGAGTCAAGACAAAAAACACTGTGTGTGCCCTGAGGTTGGTTTCAGGTGGTACCAGTACACGCATTATCTTTCTTTCCCTTCTATGGGAGCAGGGAGACCGCACAGGACTGATTCCACTTGTGCAGATGCAAGGGAAGGGAACTAGGTGGCATTGCAAATAGAGGAGCCAGCACGCCAGTCTCCTCCCACAGTACTCAGCCTGCTCCCTTTCCTGGAAGAGCCCTCTGGGGGATCTCAGTACCTTGGATAGCACCTTCAGGCTGCAAAACTGGAAAAGAAAAATGTCTGGCTCACACTCTGCTTGGGAATTCTTTCTAGGTTTTAAACACATTTGAATAAACAGAGTGAGTCCATACACATATATCTGAGTATGCCACTGCCATGCTTAGGATCCTTTCCTGGCTCCCGAGGCCCATGTTTGGCTTCACATTGTGGCCCTGTATGACCCAACCACAGCCCATTCAGTGAGCACCTCACCCTTCTTGGACACACCAGTCATCTTCCCCGTAGAGGTCTTTGCAGCCACCATCACAGCTTTGGAGGCCACACGTGTGATAAGCCAGCTCAAATACTTTCAAATAAAAATGGAAACTTACTGACTTATGTAACTTATATAGATTGGATATTTTCCCCGCCCAAATCTCATGTTGAAATGTAATCCCCAGTGTTGGAGGTGAGGCCTGGTAGGAGGTGACTGGATCATGAGGGTGGAAGTTCCATGAATGGTTTAGCACTGCCCTCTTGATGCCGTCCTTGTGACACTGAGTTCTCTCAAGGTTTCACTGTTTAAAAGTGTGTGGCACCCATGTCTCTTTTTCTCCTGCTTTCCCCAGATCATCCCTGCTTACCCTTTGCCTTCCACCATGATTAGAAGCTTACTGAGGCCTCCCCAGAAGCAGATGGCAGCACTGTGCTTCCTGTACAGCCTGCAGAACTGTGAGCCAATTAAACCTCTTTTCTTTATAAGTTACCGAGCCTCAGATATTTCTTTATAGCAATTTGAGGACCGACTAATATAGTAACTGAATATCTAGTGGAGGGAGCTTCAGACATGCAAAGTGCTTACAGATTGCTCTAAGAATATGCTTTCTTCTGTGTTGGCTCCATTCTCAGGCAGGCACACCCTTATGGTGGCCACTAGCCTCTTCTGGGGAAAGAGAAAGCCTCTTTCCTAAGCATTCCGACAAAGGTCCCAAGGCAGACTCTCACTGGCTGATTTGGGTCATGTGTCCATCAGTAAACCAATGGCTGTGGGGCATGGAGTATACTGATTGGCCAAGCCTGGATTATAAACCCACTCCTGCAGCTTGGAGGGTGGGATAAGCACCACAAAGTCCACAGGGACCAAGAGTTGGGGGTCCCAGAGGAAAATCAAGGTGTGGTTACCAAATACAGCAAGGAACAGGGGCTGAGAAGCCACAACAATAGACATCCCCCACCCTTAGGGCTCTTTGTCTGCAACGCTTCCCTTTCTCCTCCTCCTAGCTCGGTCTCCAGTGTCACCCCCCTCTTTAAGACCCCTCACCCCACCCCAGAGCAAGTCACTTGTTTCTCTCTGTGTTCACACTATGCTCCACTGCCAGGTGTCTCTTGGGGCCACCTGTCTCCGGAAGATGCTGGTGAACGTGGCCAAATGCCTCGGTGTCAAAGCCTGTGCTTCCCTGGGGGCTGCATGCTCCTGGCCTGCCTCCCCTGCGGTCCTCAGCTCCTACACCTGTGGGTGTCAGCTCAGGTAAGCCTCTTGACTACTGGTGCGCACACCTTGCTATCCTTCCATTGCCACTGAAAAACATCATCATGCTTGGGATTTTGTGAGTTTAATAGCTTTACTGAAGACCTGAGGGAACACAGGGAACACACGGCTCACAACAGCTTTCTGCCATGAAGCTGCCTCCCCATTTGTCCCCCACCCCCCCTTTTTTTTTTTTTTTTCTGAGACAGAGTCTTGCTCTGTCATCCAGGCAGTGGTGTGATCTCAGCTCACTGCAACTTCTGCCTCCTGGGTTCAAACAATTCTCCTGCTTCTGCCTCCTGAGTGGCTGGAATTATAGGTTCATGCCACCACGCCCGGCTAATTTTTGTATTTTTAGTAGAGACGAGGTTTCACCATGTTGGTCAGGCTAGTCTCAAACTCCTGACCTCGTGATCTGCCCTCCTCAGCCTCTCAAAGTGCTGGGATTACAGGCATGAGCCACCACGCCTGGCCTCTCCCACCTCCTTCTAAGAACACCTTCTCTTCAGTGCAGCCTCCCGCTGGGCCCAGCCTTGGGGAAGTGGAGTTCTGCTCTCTCCTCCCTTGTCTCCTCCTGCTCCCCTTGCAAGGCACAGACCCGCCAGGCCAGTCTGCACTTCCGTATCACCCTTCCCACCTTGCCTGCTTCCTTAACTCTGGTGACTCATTTACTTGTGGCAGGCTAAGGGTCTGTTGAGTCTCTCTCTTCCATAAGTAGGGTCTGAGCTCCTTGAGGGCAGAGCTTCATCCAGGTCATCTCTGTGTCTCCATTGCCTTAGACTGGGAACCGAGCACCTACTCAGTGGATGCTGAATTTCAAAACCAGTTTCAATAAAAGGCTGTATTTTTAAAAATCAGCAAGAATTTCTTTGGCTCTGCAGAAAGCACAAAGAGAGTGGGTGAGTGATGATTTCAGCAGAAATGCCATAGGACACACGGGTTCTCAATTATTTATGGGTCTGAGGAGACTGTTCCTAGAGCATTGCAATACATTCTGAGGATGTCAGGGGAGAATGTGAGTGACTTTGTTCCTTGGAGTCCCCGCACCCCTACTCTGCAGATACCAGGGAGGGGGGCTTTGAGCTTCTTTCTGCAGCAGTGAAGAACTGAAGAGCTCAGTTCTGCTCCTCCCTGGTTACCGTTTCTCAGTGTGCTGGCAAGGGTGACAAGAGGAGGTAGGACGACCTCTGGAGACAGAGGGGTCTGGGTTAAGTCCTCCTCTGCCCTGGGTCACTCTGTGCTGGCCATTTTCTGGCCTGCCATTTTATCATCTGTTTGATGGAGATGAGCATCACCCTGTGACGGGGTCCCCGGGGCATTCAGGGAGGCAGAAACCTATGTGGGCTCACAGTTCCCCACTGGGTGCACACAGTAGGTGCTCGCATGGGTGCACACAGTAGGTGCTCACACGGTGGCAGGGGCAGTCCCACTCTCGGGTCTGGCTAAGCTGGGTCCAGCTTGACTCTGTGTGGTTCTGAGTTCTTCGAGTCTCTCAAGTGCAGAGTTTCTGAATGGAATTTTCAAGAAGATTCACAAAGGATTTGCTTTTCATTTGAACCAGAGGATAGAGGTTTCATAATTATCTGCAAGGGATTTCTTCCTGTTTATGTAAGGAAGAGTTGAAAGGTTTTCAGGCACAACTGTTAATGCTTTTCTCAAGAGCAGAGGCTGCATCAGTGCCAAGGACAGGGGTTGTGCTGGTGGTCAGAGACAATGGATGTGCTTTTTTCCAGGGCCGGAGGTTGTGCTGGTCCTGGGAGGCAGAGAGCGTGCTGGTCCTGGGATAGAGGGTGTGCTGGTTTGGGGCAAGAGGATGTGCTGGTCTTAGGGAGAGAGAAGGTATGCTGGTCCAGGGCCAGAGGGTGTATTGATCTTAGGGCCAGAGGGTGTGCTGGTCTGGGGCCAGAGGGTGTGCTGGTTCAGTAAGACATACACAGCTTCCATAGTCAGAGGTCTTGAGCTTTCACCTTGTGCTTGGAGACCCCAGAAGTAGTTGGGGATGGAGGCAGCCTCTAGAGCCTGGTGTCCCAGGTTGCTGGCCTTGATTTTCACCACTGATTTCCTCTTTTGGATTCCTTCAAGGATGTTCACATGATAACTACAGAGCCATCCCAGCGTCTGGTACTACATAAGTCCTTAATAAATGATTGTTGAATGAATTATGTGATGAGGAAATAGTCTTGGACTTGGGGCGAGACAAAGCTTGATGCAGATTTTATGTGTGAGTGTCTATTCCTTCTGAACATCAACTTCCTCACTGGTGACAGTGAGTGTAACACCACTGGCAGTGCTGGGTGTTTGAGGCGTAAACAATCACAGTTGAGCAAGCACCTAGCACACGCTGGCACTCGATCCATGGTGGCGTCTTCTCTGAGTGCCCAGCTGCCTTCTTCAGATTTCTGAAAATGAAGAAAGTCGTATTTCGTTCTTATTTTGATTTCCCCTAGTTCAGTAGGCTTTTTTCAGGTTTAAAAAAAATCATGGCAGGAACACTTAGCATGAGATCCACCCTCTTAACAGATTTTTACATGTACAATACAGTATTATTGTCTGCAGGCACAGTGTTGCACGGTAGGTCTCTAGAACCTCTTCATCCTGCACAAGCGAACCTTTCTGCCCATTGAACGGCCCCCTCTTCCCCCACTCAGCTCCTAGCAACCACTATCTACTCTGCTTCTATGCATCTGACTATTCTTCCTTATTCTTCCCTAAATAAATAATGTTCCCCTTAAGTACTGCCTTCTAGATAAATAAAATGCTTTTATTTAATTTGATGGTTTTCCTGTTTGTGTAATTACTACCATTAAAATGTTAATGCTTTTTTGTATTTTCTCACGGCAAATGTGATATTTTAGTTCCATTTTGGGTTACTGTATTTGTCAAGTCTCTGACGTTTTGATTCAAATTGGCTTAAGTAAAAGGGGAAATTTATTGGTTTCTGTAACTAAACATTCCAGGGGGATTGCTTCAGCCAAAGCAGAGGCTGTGTTCAGACAATCCAAGGATGGTGTCAGGACCCCCGTCTACCTCCTGGCTTGCTCTCCACCATGTGGCTCTCGCTCGTGGCACAGGTCTTTCACCCCATCCTCTCCTCTTTACAGCCCCACTGAAAGAGCTCTTCCCTCCATCGCAGACCCTCAGAGTCCCAGAACTCAGATCCAAGCACAGCTGAGGGATGGTAACACGCTGGCCAGCCCTGCTGGGTCCATGCCTGGAGCTGGGGAGGGGCTCATCCCCTTCCAGACCTCATGGGCTTGGAGAGGCAAGTGATGGATCGCTGAGTGAAATCAGTGCTGGGTTCATGGACGCGGAAGGGAGGGTTGTTATTCCTTCTGTTTTACTGGTGAAGAAAACACCCGTGTTCACTACTGTCCTATTGGCAGCTAACTTGGTCCCCTGTGATAAGCTTATTTCCTCTGAAAAATGGGACCTGGGCATTAAACTGTCAACTCCTAAAGCCCTTATGGAACTGGGGTGCTCGTGTTGACTTCTGGGCCTGTCCAGGGGCCTGTGTGGGGCCATCAGCGCAGGTGCTTGGGTGGGAGTGTGTGGGGAGCGTCAGGGAAGGCTGAAGCCCGCTCGGTCCTGGCCGTGCCCCAGGCACCCTGGAGGATCTAGTGCTGGTCAGGACCTGCCCTGGATCTTCACTCCCTCATTTGTGAAATGGAAGCAAACAACTCCGCCCTCCCAGAGACGTGGGGAGGACCAAACGAGGGATGAGCACTTAGTAAGTGCCCAGTGAATGCAGAGTTGGCTCAGAACTCATGTAAACTCGGGGCAGGTCACGTCAGCTCTCTGAGCCCAAGCAGCTTCAGCTGTAAAATGAGATAATGATGATCCTGCATCCCAGGTGGGTCGGGTACGAGATGCTCACTATGCCTTTGGAGACTGAAGGAAGAGGAGACTTCGAGAGCCATGAATCCCCCCAGTGCCGGGCATCCCCCCTCCCGCCGGTGTGCACTTGCTGAGACCCTCACTATTGAAGTGAGGAAATGGATGCCCAGAGAGGCAAACTTACTCCCTCAAGATCATGTAATCACACAGCAAAGGGGCAGAGCCAGGCTCGGTTCCAACTGCTTCCCCAGGAACTGGGACAGTGCTCCTTATATAGTCCTAGTTACTCAAGACCTGGCTAAGAGCTGGCTATTCACGAGGTCTCCCCAGGGCCCGAGGCTGAGTGAGGGGCTCTCCTGTGTTTCCCCAGCTCCCTGTGCTCTCCAACCAGTTCTCGCTACCTGGAATTGCAATTGTCTATCTACGTGTTTGTCTCCCCCACTGGACAGAGGATCAGGTCTGATGTACCCCAGAGTCCCTGGCCCTTGATGTGCTGCTGGGGGTGAAAATGATGCTGGGCGAACATAGAAACAATGACATGGTAAAGAGAGCTTCTGGTATCGCCCCGAGCTCTCTCCATTGGACCTTGAGCAGGGTCCTGCCCTGCTTTTGCCTCAGTCTTCTCATCTGTGAAATGGGAATAACAGCACCTCCCTAGCTGTGTTGTCGTCAGGATTAGAAACAGTGTAATAGTAATATAGTCATAATAGCAGCTGGCATTAGGTGAAGGCTTACTCATTTATTTCTTCCAACAAATGTTTAAGGCAAACCCCAGAGACTCTCATATTTTACAGATAAGAAACAGGCTGAGAGAGAACTGCTTTGCCCAGAGTTGCACAGCTGGAACCTACCGCATGCACAGTGGGAAGCTGATAAGTAGCGTCTAGAATAATAAAGAATGTTCCTGGTGTAACTGAGTGAGTGTGCCCCTGACCGCATGGCCTCCCCTCCTCTGCCATCACAGGCCCCTGAGCCCTCGTTAGGCAGCAGGCTTGGCCAGGCAGTGCCCTGGTGAGTTACTGAGCTGGGAAGGCCAGCGTGCATGGGGGTGCATGTGTGTGCAGGTCTGAGGTGGCCTCTGGAAGGAGGGGGATTTGGAGTGGAGCAGAGGCCTTGCCAGGCAGTCCTGAGAAGCAACCAGGCTCATAAAGTCTGGCGTTTTCATCTGAAGAAATTGCTGCATCCCCTCCTGGAGCCTGGCTTTTTGTTGCATCCCTCTCTCAGCAGCAACCCCTTCCTCTTGTGGGAAAAAGCTGCACAGCCGCCGGGCCTGTGCCCCTCAGCAGCAGCCTCTCGCCACAATGGAGCATTCCCAGTGCGCTCCAGTGCAGGAAGGGAGGGTGGAGACAGGCATAGCGTGGGGTGGCTTAGCATCAAATAAGCTGGACTCAAGCCCCTGCTCTGACATTCACTGGCTGGCAGACCCTGTCCAAGCCGGGGTCCCTCTCTGAAAATGGGGACGTGTCCCTGGGGGCTGCAAGCAACCAGAGAAGACCAGCAGCCCATTACCCAAGAGGTGAAAGGCAAGGGGGCTGTGAGCGGCACCCTGGGCGAGGCGGCCGCCCTGAGAGGCTGGGACCCTAAGGTAGGGCCAGGCCAACCTGGGAACGGGAGAATCCGAGCCAGTGATGGCTTCCTTAGGAAGGTGGTGTTGAGCACAGCCTTGAAGGATGGGGAAGAAACTGGGTGGGGGGCGGGGGCGGTGGGGGAGAGAAGAGACACAGCAGGCAGCCTCAAAACCTTAGACCAGTGCCGGGGGCTGGATTCGTCAATACTTATGCAGTTGCAACAGCTAGAAATGGGATTAAGCTGATTTCTTCTTCTTTTTTTGGTTCACATAATTGAGAAATCTAGAGTTGGCTTTCTGCATAGCTAGATGCAGTTTTCCAAACGCTGTCATCATCTCTTTTCATCACTCAAGTCTGCTTTCCCCCTGTAGAATCTCAGAGGGGCTCTCTCTCAAAGCGGCCCCCAGCACCAACGTCTTCCCCAATAGCTCCAGAGTAAGTTCCAAGAAAGGTCTCTGTCCTGGCTTGGGCCACGCCCACCCCTGAGGGATGGGGGATGAAAGGCTCTGGTTGGTTTTGACTGGGTCATGGGCTGATCCTTGGGTTAAGAATGTACAAAAGTATTTCCATTAGGAAACCTGGGGTGCAGTTACTGGAAGAGAGATAGCAGATTTAGGGCAGGCAAAAGCTATGTCCATGGCAGGGCCTGGTCCTGCTGTAATGCTTCCTGCTGCCAGCTGCCTCTATCATTCCTTCTTTTTTTTTTTTTTTTGAGACAGGGTTTCACTCTGTCTTCCAGGCTGCAGTGCAGTGGCATGGCTATAGATCACTGCAACCTCAACCTTCTGGGCACAAGCAATCCTTCTATCTCTACCTCCTCAGTAGCTGGATCTGCAGGTACACGCCACCATGTCCAGCTAATTTTGTATTTTTTTATAGAGATGGGGGTCTCACTATGTTGCCCAGGCTAGTCTTGAACTCCTGAGCTCCAGCGATCCTCCTACCTCAGTTTCTCAAAGTGCTGGTGAAACAGGAAAGGTTCCCTTGCCCCCCTCGCAGGGCGTACGATGTGGGTGTGGCTCGCTTCTTCAGTACCCCGCTGCTTAAACCTCTAGGGGAGCAAACAGATGGGCGGGCTGTGGGGCTCCGACCCCAGGGCAGTGTCTAGGGCTGAATGTTGGCAGCTCCTGAAGCCTGGGCGTGTGTTACAGGGTGCTGTCTTAGTTCTGCCATCTATAGGAGGCTTGTACTAACCAGCTCAATTAGACCCTCTACGTGTCACAAGGACGGAGAGCTTTCTGTATCCCGGGTTCTTCCTTGGTATAGCGGAAGAATGGGGTCACATGTGGGCTTGGAGAATGAGTGCGAGGTTTTATTGAGTGGAAGCAGCTCTCAACAGATGGGGGAGCCAGAAGGGAGACGGTTTTCCCTGAAGTCTGGCCGCTGTGCAGCCTGACTCTTCTCCGACCGCTCTTTCCTAACTCCGCGTCGTTCCCCCGGTCGCTGGCCTGCCAGCCTGCCGGTGCCTGGCAACGTGTGCTCCCACCGGCATGCTCTCGAGGATCAGTCGCTTGCATCTTCTTCCACCGATGTGTTCCTCACGACGTCTAGCCGCTCGTGTCTCTGCCTTGCTAGGGTCTCAGGTTTTCATAGGCCCAGAATGGGGGCGTGGCGGGCGAGGGTGGTCTGGAGAAATGCAACATTTGTGTGCGAAGGCAGAAGTGCCTGTCCTCATCTAGCTCTGTGCAGGTGGAGCCCTAGCCAGGGACCACCCCCTCCTTTCCCAGCACTCCCGGATCACTGGCGTTACACTCCAGAGCCAGCACTCCCAGCCCACCTTTCCTTCAGACATGAGAGCTCCAGGCTTCCCTGTCACTGTCCTCTGGCCCTTTGCACAGATGCTCCTCATCTTGTCTGAGTTTTCTCTTGGTGACTGCCAGCATGAATGACCAGGTGTGGCAGGCTGAAGAATGGCCCCCAAAGATGTTCGTGTCCTAGTCCTTGGAACCTGTGAATGTGTTTCCTTACGTGACAAAAGTGGCTTTGCAGATGTGATTAAGAATCATGAGCTGGGAAGGTGACTCTGACTTATCTGGCGCCCTTGATGTAATCACAAGGGTCTGTCCTTATAAGTAGACTCAGAAAAGGGGAAGGGATGATGAGCAGAGGTGGGAGGGATGCAGCTGCTGGCTGGGGCCACCAGCCAAGGAATGCAAGTGGCCTCCAGACGCTGGGAAAGGAAGGGCAATGGATTTTCCCCTGGAGCCTGCAGAAGGAATACAGACCAATTGCACCTTGATTTTAGCCCTGTGAGACCAATTTTGGACTTCTGGTCTCCAGTACTTTCTGGTCCTACCTTTGTGTTGTTTGCAGCAATTAAGTTTGTGATCTGTTATGGCCACATCAGATCAAAAACTTAATGGCTTCATACCTGACGTCTTACTTTTGGGAGATCATGCTCCACACTGGCCCCCACTTTGTCACCCACAGATGGAGCCACCTCTCCCGGCTCACAGCTGTCAGCTGGATTCAGGTCTCCCCTCCAGTGACCCCACTCCACCTGCTGGCTGGCCTGCCACTGTCTGGGACCTACCCTCCACCTTTCTCCTCCATGGGGACAACTCCCATACCTCTCAGCTCCAGTGTCATCTCCTCTGAGAAGTTGGGCACATGCCCATTCAACACCTTCTCAGCACCCTTCTCGGTCCAATCCTGCTGGGGGGAATCACGTGTTTCTCTGGTCTCTCCATTAGGTGGTGAACTCAGTGTATACAGATGACGTCTGATTCATCACTATTGCTGGTTCCCAGCCTGAGGCCTGCACACATCAGAGGCTAAGTCAACAATTGCTCACTGGGATGGGCCACTAGCCGTGTGGTGTGGGCCAGCAAGAAACCCCCAAAGGAAAGTGTGGGGCCTCCCTCTTGATGGCTGGCTGCTCACCCTGAATCTGTTTTCTTTTATTTCTGGTTCGTGCCTCCCTTGGAGTGTGTTGGGCGGTGGGCTGAGTTCTGTGTTCTGGCCCATAAACTGGGCAGAAGTAAGGGGTTCCCTTTTGGAGCTGAAGCTTTTAAGGAGCAAATGTGTCCCTCATTTTCTTCCCTTCCTGAATCTGGAAGAGATGAAAACAAGGCCCTTGTGCTCAAGGGGAGGTGGCTGCCAGGGGTGGAAGCCTGGTGTCTGGCTTACTGTGAAGAGAACCCTCCCACCTCCCACGGCTGCAACCGTAGGCTCAGGACCATCAAGTAAAGAAGAAACCAAATTCTGATGTGCTGGGTCCTTATTCATTTTGGATCTACTTGCTTTAGCAGCTTATATTACTCTAATCAATACAGGAATTGGCACCTTGAAGCAAGGGTGTTGCCATAACAACCTTAAATACGTGGCATGGCCCCAGGGGGTGGACAGTGAGTAGCGAAGACTGGAGATCCCAGGTGGAAAGTGGGGGACTTGTGTGATGCAGCCGCAGCGCATCTGATGAGACATTCATTGCCTAAAATAATCTGGAAGGAAGACAAAGGCCAGAGAACTGGCAGCTCTAGGGGAAGAGGCAAAAATCCTGCAAGCTAGTGTGTGTTTCTGCTCATAGAAGCACACACTAGCTTTTGCTGCGTTTTGCTGCTTGTAGCAAGGTCTTACAAGAAAGACATGAGCTCAGGTAAGATTTATGTAGTCTGCAAGCAAAAATGAAAGAAAATAGAAAGGTGGGGCCTCTCTGGGTGGGTTGGATTTTCCAGATTTGGACTACTGCATGAGCAAGTAATAGACTTCCATTGAGTTTGAGTGTGCATACACCTCTGGGTCTATTTTTCCAGCAGCTAGCATTGCCCTAACATCGGCAGCTTTGATAAATGCCACTTTTGGGTACAGCTAGTACTCTTCACACCCACTTTGGCTCAGTCTCCTACGGCAGGGAGGGGCCACACTGAGCCACCATTCCCTGGATGGGCTGCCCTAGAATCTATGGCATCAACTGCAAGCAGAAGGCTGGGGTCAGAGGGCTGCAAGGTTCCGAATAAGCCCAGGGTCACATAGCTGATGAACTGGGGGAGCCAACTCAAGGCAAGCTTCCCTGGCTCTAGAAACATGCTATTTAGTCACCTGAGATGTGTAGGGGCCTCTTTTTCACTGGGGCCTGGTGAGTGAGTGTGAGTGTGTATGCCTGTGTGTGTGTATGGTGATGGGTGGCAATTGAGCCCTCAGTGACCCCAGTGTTGAGATTCTTTGTAAGTAAAGCACTGCTGGACAGAGGGACTGCAGAAGACAGGTATGCTTGCCCAGAAAAGTCTTTACTGATGGTAAAACTGGGGCTCAGAGAAACCAAGGACCTGCTGGAGGTTGCACAGCAAGTGGCTGCCAAGCTGTGATGAACAGCCAGGACTTTGCCTGTCTGTGAGGAGGGCCTCCCTCCTTTACTTTTGCTCATTCTGCTCTGTCCTCCCTGAGCCTTGCCTCCCCTAATGGCTTTCACACACTCTGACAGCAGAATCTTGCCTGCTCCTTCTCATGTCTCTACCTTTCTGAGCTCCACGCTGCAGGGCTGGGACCAGGACCAGAACGGGAACCAATGTCAGGGGGACTGGAGTCCCAGCCTGGACTTGGTGTATTGAACTGTCATGAACTTGGCTGATCTTTGGCCATCTGGCCTCTCTGCCCACTTCACTGGGGGGACTTGCCCTTCTGCGTTGCATGTGACATTATCCTGGGGCATCCATCAAGCTGTCCTGTGCTCTCCAGGCCAGGCGCGGGGGTGGCCTGATTGCAGGGGCTCTGCATCATAGAGAGGCCACCAGAAGTCATTCATCACAGTGGTGGCAACTTGGCAGAGAGGAAAATCGCTCTCTGTCCTGGCCCCCAAAGCTGCTCTGGTGTTCGGTAAGCTCAGACCTCCAGTTTTCCTTCATTTTTTCTGAACTACCTGATATCTTTCCAATAAAGTTCACCCAAGTCAGTGTTCAGGGCTTGCAGCCAAAGATGCAGATGATGCATCAACTCCAGATAATGCAGACAGAAACCCAAATGAATAGTGGGAAAGAATTTCCCAAAGCCATCCTCAAAGCAACGCAGTGTGTGGTTTTTGATCACCTACTGTGAGCTAGCCCCTGGGGTTGCAGAGAGGCAGCAGTCCCCTTTACAGCCTGGAAAAGCTCACAGATTGAAGGCAGGGAAAAGAGACAGTGGATGGACGGGGGCCAGTGCCCAGTGGCCAGGAGTCAGGGCTTGGGGCTCTCCTGTGCCCACTGTCTCCCATATTATAAACGTTTAACTATGAATTTGATTGGTACCCAGAAAGGTTTGTTCCTATTTCCTCTCACTCCCCTTAAAAAATAAAATCAACAAACCATTCAGGATGTCTTTAATAGAGACTAAATCAGAGTTTTTCATAACCTTGCTATGGAGTTGGCATTTACAACATTTTCCCCCTAAAGCTAAAGTTGGGTTAATATGGCATCATTTGGAAATCAGACAGTGGACTAAATTAACCAATAACCAACCTATGTTTGGCAGTTTGTCATTTTCAGGGAACCCTCGCAGGCATCATAGAAGCCTGCAGGTTAGAGAGTTACGGCTCAAAGAGGGGAAGGAACATGCCTACATTCACACAGCCAGGGTGGAAATGGTAGAGCTGGGGTTGATCCTGGATCTGCCTGACTCCTCAGCTCCACTTTTCTTGGGTTTAATTG
Organism: Theropithecus gelada; assembly: GCF_003255815.1. Taxonomy (NCBI): domain Eukaryota; kingdom Metazoa; phylum Chordata; class Mammalia; order Primates; family Cercopithecidae; genus Theropithecus; species Theropithecus gelada. Next base: position 171,950,977 of record NC_037673.1, on the reverse strand, counting down.
AAAGGGGTAGTTGGAACTCTGGAAGCCTAGGAATGCTGGCGCTAGGGGGAGACGATTTCTGAAGGGTTTAGGGAGGGCAGTTTACCCGCAGGTGCTGGCTGGACAGGCATTCGTGGTCCTGCACTGCCCCCTGGTGGATTCCCCGTGCCTGGGCTCCCCCTGGTTTGGAGACTGGGAGTTGAAGGCTGCTGGCTATGGGCGGGTTGGAGACCTTCCTGGTGCAAGCAGCCCCTGCTTTGGGACAGCTGAATGTTTAAGCCTACGAGATCAGATGTTCATGTGTTTGCTTATTTGTGGGAAAAGTGTTCCTTAATTAATCCACTTCCCTGCATTCTGCAGGCCGAAATGCTGATGACTCCGCACTGCCCTGGTCCCCAGCCTCATGGGAGGATCAGATCCACAGAGAGACGCCCACTATGCAGGGAGATTGGACCACCCTAAGCTAAGCGCAGGGCGTCCTGGGGAAGGACCCAACTCGGGCAGGAGTGGGGAGCGGTGGGCGGGGCCCGGGAAAGGCTGCCCCGGGAAAGTAAGGGAGCGGAGCTGGGACCAGATGGGGGAGGGGAGGCAAATCTGCTTTAAGGCCAATGGCCCGAAGCTTCAGGGGACCCTCGTTTTCTAGGACTCTGGATTTCATTGTCCCATTTATCCTTTTGTACTATTTTTCTTCAGGGGATATACCCCAACTCATGTAAGCTTCAGGGCTCCACCAAGCCTGGCTCTGCCGCTGGACAGATGGGGATGCATGCGGAGGATGTGGAGCAGGCAGAGCCGCCAGGAGGACGGTGTGGCCGGAGCCCTGGGCGAGTGCCCCACGGAACCTGCAGGGAGCGGCAGAGGATCAAACGACAGAGGCAGAGGGACGGGCTGGCGCGGAGGAGACCGGTGAGGGCAGTGGGTCCCACTGGAAGGTTTTGAGCAGGGGAGTGGCCAGGCCCTGTGAGTGAGATAGGTCTCTATAGAACAGGAGCTCGCCTACAGGGGCCCCGGCCTTCCTCCGCCAAACAGTCGTCAGGTCTGATTCCAGGGTCTGCAGGGACCTTGCCTGGCTTCAGTCTGTAGAGTAGGGACCATGCTGGCGGTGTAGTGCCCGAGGATGGCTGATTTTGGGGGCTGTGCGAAAGGAGTGGAGGGGCCTAATGGAGGGCATAGGCAGTGTTGTCAGCTGGGGGCCTCCCCTTGTCCACCCTCGTCTTTTCCACCATTACTTAGGAGAACCTGAGCTGTGCACCTGTGCAGCTCACCCAGGTCCAGGCCAGGCTGAGCCTCCTGGGCCAGATGTGCTGGGGAGGCCCGGGAGCTGAGAGTGGGTGGGTCCTGTGGGCAGGTGGTGGGATCTAGAGGCTGGAAGTGAACATAGGAATGTAGGGGTGCTCTGAGAGGAGGACTGGCCAGTGAGGGGGACCCAGCCCCAGGGTGACAGTGCCTGGTGCAGAGGCAGTGCCTGGGGCAGGAGAGGGCAAGGAGAGGGCCAGGACCCAGATGCCAGGGCCTAGGAGCCCACGGCTCATAATGTCATAATTGTTGGCCCTTGGTAGCCCTGGAGTGAGCCAGGTGGCTTATGAGTCTAGGGCGGGGGTAGAAATCCAATGGGAGGGGCAGTTCTCAGAGCTGCGAAGCTTTATGGTCGGGTGGAGGACTGGTCTATCTCTGACAGTCTGGTCTCTGGGACACAGGCCAGACCTCTTGTTCTCTCAAGAATAGGATTCCTACCCTGTCTGCAGCCCCCAGGAGGCAGCAGGAGGCCCCCAAAAGGCGGAGAGGAAGCGCTTCTCTGGCCCAGCCTGGTAATTAGGTCCCTCAATTGCAATTACTTTTGCAATTAGCTCAGCTGGTAATTGGAGCTGGAGGTGGTAATTTCTGTCCTTCATGGAAGCTTCCTCTGAATTGGGCTCTGCTCATGTGTCCAGGATGCAGAGTTGTGATCCTGGAGCACTGTCTCAGTGGGAGCTCTGAGTGCACGGCCCTGGGCTTGGCAGGTGATGCATTTGGATTCTGCTACAGCCCCTGAGGTGGCACATTTTATGTATGGCAAGGAGGTGCTTTGTGGGCTTCACAGTGAAGAGCAGGGTTGCTCTTAAGATTTTTGGAGCTTGGGAGGACTGTATCTCACATATCTAAATACTTACAAGTCAAAAATCAAGCAAGCTGTGGCAGGCAGCCCCTAAGATGGTCCTAGTGATTTCCGCCTCCTGATGTTCCTGCCCTTGTATGACCACCTCCCCTTGAGGGTGGGCTGGCTGGAGACTTGCTTCTAACCAGTAGAATATGACAAAAGTGATGAGGTGTCACTTCCATGAGTAGGTTATACAAAATGGTAACTTCTGTTACAATCTTATGATGCCTCTTGGCATACATGCCTTGATGAAGCAAGATTCTTTCTGGCAAGGAGCTGAGGCCAGCCTGGCTGACAGGCAGCCACTGACTGAGCTCAGCCGCCAACCCTGCCCTAGTTGGGCCTTCAGATAAGACTGTAGACCCTGGGCTGAGAATTGATTGCAGCCTCCCAAGACACTGTGAAGCAGAAAACCCAGCTAAGAAGTTTCCGGATTCCTGATCACGCAAATTGTGAGGTAATGCATGTGTGTCATTTTAAGCTACTAAGTTTTAGGGTCATTTGTTACACAGCAATAGGTAACTGGTACATAGATGCATTATTAAATTAAATAGCTTCTATTTTTGATCTTGAGAAAGTATACTTTTCAAACTACCTAGAAGGTCAGGTTCAAATCTGGAATCTTCAGACTCCTTGGAGTTCCACACCAGAACGTGGTATGGGGAGGAGAGCTGGACCTTGGCAGAAGGCCACCCTGCTCTGTCTCTTCCCACCTGGGTTCCATCCCATACACCCCACATCTTACACACGCCCAAGGGTCAAAACTCCATTCATATCCCCCCATAAGTAGCCGCCCTTGGGCCTAGTCATGTTCATGGTCCACTCCTGAGAGGTTGGACATGGGGACAGGCCTGCACAGGCCCAAGAATTGGGTTTTAGCACCATTTGGCCAAGAAAATCTAGGGCCCCAATTCCTGCAAGTGTGATGTAGAACGGGGCTGGGGTGCGCTCCAGGTGGCCACATCCTTTCCGCCCCATTGACCCTTGACCCTGTGGGGGCCACTGGAGTGACAGGGCCAGGTCTTCCAAAGCAGGGTCCCTCTTGCCTGAGTCTGAGGGTGGTCCTGGGAGGGCCCCCTGTTCTAATCTTCTCAGGCAGGGATGAGGTGTCTCCAGGGATATACCAGAAAAGAGGGGGATCCAACTCTCAGCCCAGGGGCAGGGCTGGGGCCCACATCTGCTCCCTCTTCCCTGTCTTCCATCTTCACTGGGGCCTGACCTGTGCTCAGCACTTGCTGGCAAAGCGTCTGATGGACAGAGCCTCCAGCTTCCCAGTTAGTAAGGAAGATATACCTTAGAGCAGAGCCAGTCCTTCTCCCCAAGCAGATTCATTTAATTAGAATTCATTGAACATATATTACAGGCCAGGAACTGGGTATTAAGCAGGGAGAAATTTATTAGTATAGAGGTTATTAGAAAGCTCATGGATTGACAGCAGAGCTGGCCTGGCGGGGAGCTGGGGCTGCCCTTGGAAGCCTGTGCACCAGGGCGAGCCAGTTACAGCCAGAGCCCACCACATTCTGTCCTGCACGGAGGAGCTTCTTCCTCCCTCCCTTTTTAAAATTGATTTATAATAGTTGTACACATTTATGGGGTACATGTGATATTTTGATACATGTGTACAATGTGTGATGATCAAATCAGGGTAACTGAGATATCTACCACCTCAAATATTTATCTTTTTTTATGTTGGGAATATTCAAATTCTTCTCTTTTAGCGATTTTGAAATATGCAATACATTATTGTTAACTCTAGCCACCTTACTAAGTTATCAGACACTAGATCTTCTTCCTCCTATCAGACTGTATTTTTGCACCCATTAATCAACTTATCTTCATCCTCTCTTCTCCTCCCCTTCCCAGCCTCCAGTAACCATCGTTCTACTCTCTGTCTCCATGAGATCCACTTTTTAAGCTCCCATGTATGAGTGAGAACATGTGATTTTTTGTCTTTCTGTGCCTGACTTGTTTCACTTGACATGATGACCTCTAGTTCCATTCATATTACAGCAATTTCACTCTTTTTTGTGGCTGAATAATATTCCATCATGTATTGATATGAGTTGGCTCTGTCCCCACCCAAATCTCATGTTGAACTGTAGCTCCCATAATCCCCACGTGTCATGGGAGGGATCCGGTGGGAGGTGATTGAACCATGGGGGCAGGTTTTTCCCATGCTGTTCTCGTGATAGTGAATAAGTCTAATGAGATCTGATGGTTTTACAAAGGGCAGTTCCCCCGCACACGCTCTCTTGCCTGCGACTGTGTAAGACATGACTTCACTCCTCCTTTGCCTTCTGCCATGATTGTGAGGCCTCCCCAGCCATGTGGAACTGTGAGTCCACTAAACCTCTTTTTCTTTATAAATTACCCAGTCTTCTGTATGTCTTCATAGCAGTATGAAAATTGACTTATATATATATATATAAAATATATATAATGTGTATATATATATATAACATTTTGTTTATCCATTATCTGTTGGTAGACTCAAACAAAAACTCAATAGCAAAAAGCCCAAATTATTTGTCTAAAATTGGGCAAAATATTTCTCAAAAGAATACATACAAATAACCAGCAGGTATATGAAAAAATGCTCAATGTCTATCATGAGGGAAATCCATGTCGGAACTGAGGAAAGTGGAAATCACCTGGTGAGCATTGGACAGTCCCAGAGGCAAAAACTCCTTATCTGAGGAGTTCAGAAAGAGCAAAGACCACCTGGTGACCATTAGACAGGTCCTCCGGAGGCAAAGCTCCCTAGATCTGGAGAAAATCAGAAGCAATTAGACTTCCCTGGTATCTAAAGTCGGCATCTGGTTCCAGGCATCTTTCAGTGTTTATAAGTAACTAAAATTTCTATACATCTCTGGAAGGCCATGCCAAAACTCATTTTACAACCCTCAGCTCCTGCCCTGAAGTCCATAGATACCCCTAAGGGAAAATTCACTGCAGCGAGCTGTCTTCTTGCTGAGGTGTCCCACTGCAGGCTTTTGCAGCATTCTTCCTTTCTAATAAACTTTTCCTTTTTCAAACTTATACTATTGTTGGTACTTTTTTTTTTTTTTTTTTTTTTAATGAACCCACGAGTCGACCACTTCCCGGTACTGGGACTCTGACCTTGCCTGGCAGAAACCACAATGAGATATCGTCTCATCCCAGTCTCAACAAAAAGACAAAAAATAACGGGTGCTGGCGAGGATGCAGAGAAAAGGGAATGCTTGCACGTTGTTGGTGAGACTGTAGATTAGTACAGCCACGGTGGAAAACAGTATGGAGGTTCCTCAAAGAACTAAAAATAGGACTATCATATGATCCTGCAATTCTACTGCTTGGAGGAGCTTATTTCTAAATCAGAGTTGCTCGAGCCTTTGATTGGGATATTCTGTCAGATGTCTGCACCCTAGGGGTAAAGAAGGCTGAGCAATGCAGAGGTTTGCAGTCTACACTGGGCAGGAGGGCTTTTCAGGATAGAGGAAAGGGTTTAAATGTGAGAGGGTGCTTCCCTATTGGGGCAGCCCTGATTGACAGCTGCTTGCCATGGCAATAAATACAGGGAATAACAAGGTAGCAGGAATCACCCAGCAGCAATGTACAAAAATGAAACATTTCCATTTTCTTCTAATAACATGTCACTTTCGTTTCCTGAGACCACTGGTTTGGAAGAATAATGATGGATCTGATCTTGCCAAATAAAGGATTTTTAATCCCTTCCATTTTTAAAAGTCACATTCTATTTCAATTTGAGGTAAATATTTAAACAATCCCCAGAGAGACCTCCACAGCCCTTGCTGCTGTTTATAATCTCCAGCCCAGGACTTCCTCCCCCTTCTCACTGGTTTGTCACCTTCCAGTCCTCTAGCTTGCTTTTTACAAAAAAAAAAAAAAAAAAAAAAAAAAGCTGATTCCAGAATATGAAAAGAGGACTGCAGGATCAAAGCCAATCAGTGTTTCTATGTAACCATATTCTGCACCATATTCTGCAGGCAGTAATGTTATGTCAGCTTCTGAATTGCAATTGAATTTAACACTTGGGAGAGTCATTTCAGGTGGTGTCTGGAAACATTTTAGTGTGTTGCTAAGATGTGGAATAACCCCCCCAGATTAGGGTGTCTCTATAAAAAGGACCTTCATCAAACATTAAACCACAGGAATTTTTTTTTTTTGACCTGGAAACCTTTACCATTTTGGTGACACGTAGGATAAATTAATTTTTATTTACTTCAAAATTATGGGACCTTGAAAACATATATTTACTAAATACTAAATAGGTGCTAGATGAGTTATATGCAATCCTGACTTGATCCTTGATCCCTTTTTACAGATGGGTAAACCAAGGTACAGATAAAGAAGTAACAGACCCCCTAAGGTTCCCTTAGAACTTGAACTGGAGCCAGAGCTCATATCTCAGGGTTTTGAGGCCCAGTGAGGAGTGCGGTTTCCCCTCAGCAAAGGGCCTGAGGCCTGCAGTTTGCATATCTGTGTTCTCCTCTTATCTGGGGTCAAAATAAAATTTGGTTTTGTAAACACTAATATGCTGGACCTGATTATGGTTTCAGACCTGGGAGGACAGGGGTCTTAATCCCCACCCCACGGCTCTAAGAGCAATTTTGGCGCGGTTGAAAGTTTCTTGTGCTCGAGATGTTCTCCATGGCTGGCCAAAATTGATACTTCTACATTATCAGAATCAGTATTAGGATCTTTCAAGAAATAGTTTGTGACCTGTGGATGTGGAGATATGAAAGCCTCAGTGAAACCTCTTCCTGGCCCCTTGGAGTGACCCATGATACCAGCTGGTCAAGGAACTGCTCGAGAGGCAGCTCAAAACCAGAACACAGGAGAGCAATTCTTTAAACCTAGAGTATTTTGTGTGTGTGTGTGTGTGTGTGTGTGTGCTCTACGTTCTTACAACCTGCAGCAAGGATTCAACAAAGCCAAGCTGATTGGCTGGCCGTTGTCTCCAGGATAGCAGAAGGGGATATCTATGAGCACACATCCTCGTGAAGATTGGTGGGTTGTGTAGAGAGGAAGCAGGTCTCTTGCTCTAGGTCTAATTGAGGCAAGGTGGCCTTGGCAGGTGGAGTGGGGTGTCTATAGTCCTAGATCAATCTCATCTTGGAAATAGGGCAGATGGAGCTGGTTTTACATTAAGTAAAAATGATGCACAGAACATGCCTTCTGCCTTTGTCCTGAAGAACTCCCATCAAACATTGTAACCACTCAGAATATCCCATGTTAAAGATAATTTTTATGTAATTATGAATTGAACTGAGCTATGGCTGACAAGCTATACTTTGTAGACATCTAAAATATTGCATTTTAGGCCCGGAGTGGTGGCTCAAGCCTGTAATCCTAGCACTCTGGGAGGCTGAGGCGGGCGGATCACTTGAGGTCAGGAGTTCGAGACCAGCCTGGCCAACATGGTGAAAGCCCATCTCTACTAAAAACACAAAAAAATTGGCCAGGCATGGTGGTGGGTACCTGTAATCCCAGCTACTCAGGAGACTGAGGCAGGAGAATTGCTTGAGCCAGGGAGGCGGAGGTTGCGGTGAGCCGAGATTGTGCCACTGCACTCCAGCCTGGGCTACAAAGCAAGACTCCGTCTCAAAATAAATAAATAAATAAATAAAAATAAAATATTGCATTTTGTAGATTTTAATCAAACGTAGACTCATTTTAAATTTGCATTTTTCTTTTCATACTTTAAAGGCTGTTTTCTTTCTTTTTTTCCTTTTTTTTTTTTTCCAAGTCCCAAGTATCTTTGGTAGCTTCTGAAAATCTTGTGCTTATAACGTGTAATGAATAAAATGGCCCTGCCAGCAGGGGGCGTCCCTGCCCACTGGCTGTGGTTAGAACCCAAGATTTCATCTAAGTGTAATGTTGAAAAGGTTAAACACACGACTCGTGCAAATAGATAGTCAACAGAAAACACAGAATAATTTAACTCATTAATGAGAGAACAAGGAGGATGGTAGGTGGAGCTAGTTCAAATAAGAATCTGAGAAACAGCCACAGACCATCACTGAAAGAATGTCTTGGGATAGGATTGCTGAATTAGACACAAACAGGGTAATGTCCTACAGGACAATAAACTATAACCTTTGGTGTAATCTCTGCCACTGTACAGAAATCATTTGCATTTCTAATGGGCCAAAAGGAAGCTATTTACAACTTAATCTTCTACAAGTTAACATGTAACTTTGCAGAGTCTGGGCCCTAATCAATAGTAAACAGTAAGTCAAACACAGGGACATTCCCCTGGAGAATCAGATAGTCCTGGGCGGGCCTGCTAGATAGGTCCCCCCGTGTGACACTCAAAGGACATGCTGTCACCTTTTAGCTTTATTCCTAAGTTTTGGGTAAAAGTCCTTAACAATGGAAAGGGGGAGAAAAGGGTTTTTCTAGGGCAAGTCTTTGCTAGGGTCAAGGTTCCCAGGGAGGTAAATGGTTTGGCATTTCTTCAGAGTGATGTCTTTCAATCTTTGTTCAATATTAAACTAGCTGGGTCAGGGAAAAACTGATTTTTCTGTTAACAAAAACTATATACAGAAACAAAGTCACTTACCTGTTTATTTCCATGGTCACAATGGAGTCAGTACTCAGAAAATACTCAGCAAAACATTTCCCAATTTTGTTTCGGTTTTTGTTCCTTCCTTAGTTTCGTTTGGGGAGTATCCAAAAATAAGTTACTGGAAGCACAGGAAAGAGTTTTAACTCTAGACAAGGCATTATTTTTTACTGGTAAGCAGCCCGAAGGCATGAACTACTGGGTTCCTGCATTTCAGCAGAGGACACTGTGGACCCCACGCTCGCTCTGATAGCCCGTGTGTGGCACAATGTCCAGAGTGGGCAAATTCACAGAGACAGAAAGTAGATTCTTGGTTGTTGGGGGCTGGAGAGTCATTGCTAATGGGTGTGGGGTTTCTTTTAGGGAAAAGAAAAAATTTTGCAAAGTTGCAAAATTTAGCAGTGATGGTTGCACAATTTTGTGAATATACTAAATACATTAAGTTGTACATTTTTAAAGGCAAATTTTATGGTATGTGAATTATATCTCAATCAAAAAACACTCCAGAAAAGGGTCAACACAACAAGGGATTTTGGAAAATTCCCTAAAGGGCCAAGTGTGGGGATCAATGCACATTTCTCCAGCTATGAGAGAAGAATGATCTTGGAAACTGGAGTTAGCATGTTTGTGGTTTATGTCCATGATGTTTCAGGGCTCCCTGCCATCTGGCTGGCTCACACTCTAACTCAGCTTGGGCCCGTCCTGTCTTTAGTGACATGTTTCAAAGGAGACAGTTTCCAAGAACTAAGAGGGTCCTCTCCCCTCTACCTCTTGTACCCAATACAAGTCTAAAAGATTTAAAATCATTTGAACACCTGCTTAGATCCACCCAGTGCTTTAGCATTTTATGCTGCCTGGGACCTAAATCTTCAAACTGGACATTTCTTTTTTTTTTTTTTTTTTTTTTTTTGAGACGGAGTCTGGCTCTGTCGCCCGGGCTGGAGTGCAGTGGCCGGATCTCAGCTCACTGCAAGCTCCACCCCCCGGGTTTACGCCATTCTCCTGCCTCAGCCTCCCGAGTAGCTGGGACTACAGGCGCCCGCCGCCTCGCCCGGCTAGTTTTTTGTATTTTTTAGTAGAGACGGGGTTTCACCGTGTTCGCCAGGATGGTCTCGATCTCCTGACCTCGTGATCCGCCCGTCTCGGCCTCCCAAAGTGCTGGGATTACAGGCTTGAGCCACCGCGCCCGGCCCAAACTGGACATTTCTATAGTATTGTTTCTGGCATTGGAAGGAGTCACAACCACAAGGAAAATCCACCTTAAATAATGTTGTCATTATGTATCAAATGCTTTTATTCATCATCTCTTAATCCTCACCACAACCTGTAAGGTAGATTTTATTAAACTTGTGTAAACAAAATGGTATCTGTGGCCTCCTGATGCCTTGAGATCTGGACAAGGCTGGTTTGATCTCACTCATTCACTACCCTCTAGGAAGACCACAGCCTTCCCGAGATTCCAGTGACTTCCCAAAGGATCCAGAGTCTCCTGTTTTTTTCTGGCTCTGGAAACCTGCCTCCTCCAGGGTCCCTTCTGTTGTGGTCTGTGTGGGCCCAGATGCCAAACTCCACTCCCTCCCCAGATTCCACACCCACTACCAAAGCCAAAATACTCATGAGTGCAATGGTCTTTCCTGGAGATCTTTGTGCAGGAGGAGAGGTGGAGAAGGATTTACAGCATATCAGTGTGTACAACTATAAAACGAACATGAGGCATTCACTTTTCTTCCAAGTGTCATTTTGGGAATGTACATGGTTAACTTCATTCTGTCCCCATCTTAACGACTTTTTATCTCTTTTCTCTTTTCTCATCCCTCCTCCTCACCACCTGCCACCCCAGACTGTACCTCACGAACTCCAAATTATTCTCCCACTATTATGCAGATAAATGAATTTTCAGATTCATCCAGGTGCTCAGCAGAACAAAGGGGACCTAGTTAACATTAAGGGGTCTTCTTTGGAAAAGGCAGTTTGGGTTATAAATAGTATAAAGAAAATGTCCCCAGGACCACCATGTCATGGATGAGAGAATGAGACTCAGGGGCCTGTGTCAGTCACTTAGATTTCCCTCTCTGGCTCAGACTGTAGACCAGATGAATGCTGGGTCCCTGGGAGAAGATCCTGGAGTCAACTCAGAATGAGCTCTGTCCCTAAGTCTCTAAGAGAGGTTCAATTTCAATGCCCAGAGCAGCCCTGCCTTGGCACTCAAATCCTGGACTAAGCTCCCAGGTTGGTGGAGGACCTCCATTGCTTTTGGAAGGGGGCAGCCTGCAAAGTCTTGACATTTGGAAGGCTCAGAATTGACAAGTCAAGAATGTACCATTTAGAGTCAGGTGTGTACATCTCATGGCTGGCGACTGCATCCATGTGGGAGCAGGGAAGGCTACATGGGCTAGATCAGGCAGGGCTGTGAATGTCAAGCCCAGGAGCCAGCTCTGCATTCAAAGGTAATGAAAGCTACAAAGATGTTTAAGCAGAAGAGCACTCAATGACTTGCGCTTTGGCAGTCGCAGTAGCTGATGCTTATTGAGCGCATGACATTGTCTAAGCTCTTTGGTTGCATTGTGCCAAGCACTTTGCAGGCATGACATCCTTTGAAACCTTCCAACAACTCTGTAAGATACCACCAATTTTCCCCATTGGTGGATGAGGGAACTGGAGTGTGACTTGTTCCCTCAGCTGGAATTCAAAGCCAGTCAGATACCATGACCTGCTGGCTCTGAGATGCCCTTGGGGACACAGGGAGGTGTCCGTAGACATTGAACGAGGAGGGAATGAGGACTGGAAGCTAGTGGTGAGTCCAAGAAAGGTAAGGCGAGGCCTGACATAGGGCAATGGTGATGAAGATGGGAGGAGCAGGCTCACTAAAGAGCCTTTCTGAGGTCAGGAGGCTCTTGGGACCTCTCTTGAGCACTGTAGAGAAACCCTGGTCAAGACAGAGGCAATTCCCAATCTCTCTGTATTTCTTTTCCTCTGAGGTCTGCCTGCTCTCTCCAGTTCCCCTGGAGGGGCTGAGGGAAGTGTGTGTGTGGTGTTGTCAGGGCAGAGGGAAATGGAGGAGGCATCCTCAATGGTGTCTGCTCTGGGCAGGGGCCACACCCCACCCCTACTTTCTCCTCTAGGGGCTCCCCCAGAGTAACAGGGCAGTTCTGTTCCTGAGTCCACAAACTGGCAGCCTTCTGATCAAATGTGGCCTATAAAAAGGCTTGGTTGTTTCAGTATAGCATTTTTTAAAATTACCAACTTTTCAAAGAGAGATTTATCTAATTTATCCTCCTCCTCTCCCTTCTTTCCTCTCTCCCTCCCTTCCTTCCATCTATCCACTTACTTTAACAAGTATACAGCATTTACGATGCCCCCAGCATCCTTCTTAGAGCTTTACAAATATTAACCCATCTAATATTCCTAATAAATATCCAAATGTATGTCTTCTCCTGAAAAATAGACTCGGCCCACAGTCCCGGGTGGCAGCATCATCGTCCAGCAGAGTTGCTCTGGTCCGTTTTGGCCAAGGTCATATAAACATGTGTGCAATTAGCATGGCTGGGGTGGAGATCAACAGCAGGGACATTGGTTGTAAATTGCTAGGCACCCTCTTCTGTTTGTCTTAAGCCAGTGAGCTTTAGTGGCCCCTGAAGGCATCTGAGTCAGACCCTCTGGGATGTCTGTGATGTGTCTCTTGGACAGAGGGATGTGCCAAGGGAGGAAGTAAAATGAATTAGTCTGGAAACAGAGACAGGGATCACTTTGAAATGGAGGTGAGGCCCAAGCTGGGACTTGAATGATGCCTGGGAAGGGAATTCTGCAGCAGATGAGACCATGGAGTGAGAACATGCATGAGAGGTTGGGTCCTTGAGCAAGAGAGGAGAGTGCGGCAAAGGGGGAGGGCTGTGAGTGAGCCTGGACCGTTAGGCAGAGCCAGACCACGGGGGGTGGGTCAGTGGTGATGGAGGTAGAACACTGAGGGGCCCATAGCCAGGCAGTGCCAAGGCCCAGATTTGAGTCTTAGAGATCTCACTGTGGGGCAGGGTAGAAAAGCATTGTGGTATGTGTAGGAGATTGAAGACAACCTCAATAATGGGGAGTTGAGGATCTTTAAAGAACTAATTTCCAGACAGCTGGGGGACCCTGTCTCCATCCTGAGACCCTTGCTCTGCAGGGCTCTGGCGTCAGGCAGATTTCAGGTCATATCTGGCCTGGCTTCTGTGGCGGATTAGATAGTCATTCACCCCTCACCTCAGTTCCGCTGGAGAGTGAAGGGGTGGGTTTACTTGCTTCATCCACGGCTTGGCCATGGGACTTGCTCTGGCTCATGGTGTGTTTGCAGATGAGATGCCCGGAAACTTGAAATGCACATGTGTTGATGGGCTTGCTCTCTTATGTCCCTGCCATTTCCCGGAGAAGAACATGCCTGGGTGGCCCTGATGGTCCCAGGAGAGCCTGGGAGACACCGGAAGCAATGCTGAACCATCCCAGCAGAGCCAATCCTAGATTAGCTGCCTACAGATGAATGAGCTAAATAAATGTTTACTCTCACATGCCGAGAGATATTGTGGGTGTTTGTTACACAGCACTCCTGCAGCCATTCTTAGCTGATACAGCCTCTAATAGCTGGGTGACTCGGGCAGGACTGGCTTCCTCCACAGAGGTCCAAGGAGGAAGGCAGGACTTGGTAGAGCTCAGGGAGAGCCTGGGGTGAGCCTCAGGGGAAGTCTGAGTATTTCTTCTACCTACCTTTTCTGTCCTGCCCTGGAAGTAGGGCATCTCTAGGAGGACTAGAAGGACTAGAAGGCACAGGTGGGATGTTGAGGCTGTGAAGAGACAATTTCTTCCCAGTGTTGCTGGTGGGAGTGTGAACATGCTTTGCTTCTCTGGAGGGCTGTTTGGCAGCATGTATACTCCACATCCAGAAAGACATTTGCAGGTACCCTTATGCTAAACACACACACACATACACAACCAAAAAACCTGCACTTACACATGTGCATGAGATGATCAGCATATCACTGTTTAAACAGCCAAAAAAATAGAAATAACTCAAATGTCTGTGGCTAGGAAGACAGCTAAACTGTGGGGTACCTACCAATACCAATACCATAGAACACCTTCCCATGGCTAAAAATAATGAGGAAGATCTTTATGTGCTAGCATGGTTGAAACTTGAAGACATATTGTTGCATTTGGTTCCTTAGGAGCAGTATAACTTTCCTGTTAAAAAAACAAAATAAATAAGCTGAACCAAATACCATACAGCAAACTAGGATAACAGTGGTTGCATGGAAAGAAATTGCTAGGGAAAAAAGATGGTTGGCGGGGGTGTCAAATAAACTCTACTTTTCTTTGTAATGTTTCCATTTTAAAAAGAGATTGTATGTCTATTATCAGTTATGTCCTTCACAATTAATTTCGAGATAAAGGTATAAAGAAAAGACCTGGACTTTGGAGACAAGCGAATCTGGCTGGAGCCCCAGCTATGCTGCTTGTTCGGGTTGTTAATTTTGGAGTTGTTAACAGCTCGTGGGGATGCTAATCTCTACCTGGGATGGCTGGTCGCAGAAGAGACGAGCTGGTGCCTGCAGAAGGGCTGACATCATGTCTGGGTACAGGAAGGGGCTCGTAAAAGTCAGTGGAAAGTGACGGATGGGTTATCTGGGAGCCACGTGGCCCACACTGTGTGTCCTTTTGGGGCCCTATTTCCCTGGGAGTCCTGCCAGGCCCACCAGGTGCATGAGAACTCTGGTAATGCCCCAAATGGCCCAGGCAGTGAGGGCTAAGTTCAGGCCAGGTCAGTGCAGTGGCTCGCCCGGTGGCATCTCAGGACCTGAGAAGCACTTTGTGCTCTGTGACCTTGAATGAGGAGGTCAGGGATATGGCACTGACTTCTGCAAAGACCTCCAAAACATTGAGTTATGAGCCTAGGTCTGTTGACAGTTGGGGCAGTGGCAGGGTGGGGGTGGGGGACTCCTTCCATTTACCCTGCAGGCTCGGGGCTCCTGAATTCTCACTGGATGCTTGGAATTCCGGTGGGAAACGTATGTTCCCAGCAATGTTTTCCTGCTTGTGTGACATGGGGAGAGCCACCTGAACTCCCCGAGCTCGGTTGCCTCATCTGGACAATGAGGATGATGAACTCACCCTCGACAGTAGTCTTGAGGGCCACACCAAGCATGGTGAACTTCCGGGTGCTTTGCTGGGGCTCAGTCACTGTGAGTAGAATGGGATTCTCCATCCCACCCAGCTCAGTTGGGATTAGATTCCAAACCACCCCTCAATCTGGCTACCAGGCAACTCCCCGCCACCCACCTTGCATCTAAACCGGGTTTAAACACCCCCTGAACCAGGGTACTCAGGAGCCTTTTCCTCTAGAACCTCACAGCTGCTGGGTCCACTTCTTCCCACACTCAAGCACCGCGCCTCCCTCCCAGCCGCAGCCACCCCGCTCTCCACACAGCTGGTTTCTTCCCTCATTCCCTTGTATCGTTCAGGTGCATGCCCATCTTTCAGGCGGGCATGAGCTTTGATTCCCTTGGGTTCCCAGATGTAGCTTGAGTGAGCAGATGCTCATAGAATGTTCCTGTCCACCCCCACCTGCTGCAGGGGCCTCACGATCTGCCCCCGATCCTCCCCCTGATCTATTTTCTCCACCGGAGCCTGAATGCTCTTTTCATAACACACACTGCATCATTTTAGCCACCTCTGCTGAAAACCTTTCAAAGGCTTCCCGTGACTCATGGGAGGAGACACAATTCCTGATGTGGCCGCCAAGCCTCCCGTCTGCCCATGGGGCCTGTTTGGGCCTCACACGCCCTAGTCTTGGTAGTTTCCCAAAGACTCTCTGGTCTCCTTCCCCCTCTGCAACCCCATTCCCCTTTGCCTAGTTAGCGATCACAATTTTTGCTTCTCCGATTCCCACTGGCGGAATCTGAGCCTGCTGGCACAGGATTCCGGACCTTGTAGTTCCCAGGCCCCAGCCCTGGCTGCTTGCCTATAAAGAGCCTGGATATTCATCACACCCGTGGCTGTCGCTCAGGGGTTAACACTTCAGTTTAGGACTGCTTAGCAACATCTGCCAACCCAATTAACTACCTTCACCTGTCCCAAGTCTTCCAGCTTTGTCTTTTCTCCCCTGAAATATATATTAAAACTCATTTTCAGCAGAGTGGTTCCTGTACATTTTGATTAACACACAATCTCTTCTCTGCTTCTTGTGAAAATTTGTCAGGGTCTGTCTTAGCGGGCTCTTCCGGAGGGCTGGAAGCTCAGAATTCCACAACCTCTGGCCTCCTCCCTACCATGCCGGGGAGCACGGCTCACGGCTGACATTGCGGTGATCAAACATCATCCTCAACTCCGGCCTGCCCCCTTCCTTCCTCCTCACAACCCTTTTGTTGGTAGCTCTAGGATTCATTCTTTGCACAAAATCCATGCATTTTCCCTTGACCTGGTTTTTGCTTGTGCCTCATCCATCCACCCACTCTCTATTGTGGGCTTGTTTGATTGGCAAGTTTTCCATTTTAAAGATGCCTCTTTCTCCCACGTAAAAAAAAGGTGTCTCCGCATCTGACAACTCCGGGAAGACTTACCAAGCTCCTCCCAACTACCTGGCTCTCCAGGACCGTCTGATCAGCCCTTCCCTCCCTGCTGGTGTGGCCCTTTAAGATAAAACTCGCTTCTGGAAAATGTCTTTACTTTTTGAGGCAATTTTTAATTTGGCCTTTACCCCAGCATTTTATCATGACTCTTTTTCTAAATCAAGACACCGTATGATGAAGTTTGGGAAGCATTTCCTCACCAGGAAGTTAAAAAATAAAACCGTGAGGCAGCATCTGCTTCGATAGTTTTATTGGAACACGATGGTAACACAAACATGGATTTGGGGTCCCACCACAGATGTTCCTCCTCCAGGCAGCATGCACCCCACTTCTGCAGCCAGCAGAGGCTCCAGGAGGCCTGCAGAAGGCGGAGGCAGCCCAGAGACAGACGTGGAGGCGTCTTCTGCAGTGGCGGGTGGTGCGTCGGCCCCTCGGGCCAGAGCTCTGACCAGCTGAGTCTGTGAACAGCCAGACTGGTTTGTTTTCACTCGAGGTCATGTGGCCACGACTGGGAGACCTGCCTGCCTCAGACTCCTGGGAAAACTTCCAAGGAGGGGGTTCTGGGGATTCCAGAAGGAATTCAGCCAAGAGACTAAGCACCTCTGGGGGTCACCAGGGCAAATCATGCCTTTAGGTTTATTGGCAGACACACTCCTGAAAGCATCTGTTTTGTCCACTCTCTGCACTCTCTTTTCTCTGCTCATTCATCCAACACACATTTATTAAGCTCCTACCATGAGACAAACTCTCCTGCCGGGGTTAGACAGACAACGGGCACCAGAAACAGACAGGACCCACAGTCTCGTGAGGAGGACAGACAGACAGTGTTCAAGGAATCACACAAACAGCCGTGCCAGTGCCTTCCAAGGAGAGCTCTGAGGGGTGTGGCAGGGGCCTGGCCTGGTGCGAAGGGCCAAGGAAGACTTCCTCAAGGAAATGACATCTCGGGGCACTAAAATGGGCAGGAGGAGCCTTTTGTCGTGGAAACAGCTTTGAGCATGGAATGGGCAAAGCGAGTTAATCAAACTAAAAGGAAAAGAACAGCAGGGCCAGAGTGAAGTTGTAGAGGAGGCCTGGTGCAGGGGGAGGCTGGAGAGGGCCCAGCAGGGTCCAAGCACGCAGGGCCTGAGGGCTGGGCTGAAGATGATTTTATCCAGCTGTGTGGCATGACCTGGATTGTATCTGGCATGGCTCACTCTGGCTGTCGGGTGGAGGGTGGACTGGGTGGGGGCGAGAGTGCTAAGAGGTGTTCCAACTGTCCTGATGGAGACGGTGGTGGTCAGATGGAGTGACACAGAGTAGATGGGGAGAAGCCAGCAGATGGTGGAGCCAGGGCTCCATGAGGACCGAGGCAAAGGGAGGTGGCAAGGTGGACCCTCAGCCTGTGAAGCCCGGGCAGGCTTAGGTCTGAGAAAGGGACCTGGGGAGCAGGGCAGGTGCAGGGGAAGGCAGGCACGCAGCTGCAGACACGCTGAGGGAGAGCGCCTCTGAAACTCCCAGGTGGAGGTGTTGCGGAGGCGGCAGTGGGTCTCAAGCTCCCGGAAGGAGCCAAGCCTGCAGTTATAAATCTGTGAGGGATTTCGTAACCGAACCTCGTGCCTTGTAACTGGAGCTGTGGGTGCAGACAAGGTCACAGGGGGACAGATGCTGAGTGAGAAGAGAGGACTCCGGACTGAGCCTGGAGAACAGCCACATCTGATGGCAGGTAGAGGACAATGAGTTGCAAAGGGGACAGAAAAGGGAGGTCAGGGATGTTAGGGAGGGGGAAGACCACGAGGCATCTTGGAAACCAAGGAAGATTGAGTGTCAGGGGCCAGCCAGGAGATGCCACTGAGAAGCCCTGGGGGCAGATGTCCCTCCACAGCCCCCTCTCTCTGGGGCTGGCACTATCCTGTCTCTTTGAGACACTTTATGGATCCTGTGAATAGGAACAGGGGGCCTACCCTCTGGACGGGAGAATCAAAAGCTGCTTAGAGTGGTCAGGAGACGTGCCCAAGGTCATACGGCCACCAGAGAGTGCTGGGGGCCAACTCCATTCACAACCATTACAGTCCCTCAAGCTCCATTCCTCCCTCCATGAAGCCTGGCTGCAGACACTCTCCCCAGCAAGTCCACCACACACCACTTGTTGATGACAAGCACCAGAGAGGGTCATACTCTAGCAGGAAGGGACCCCCACGGCCTGGGGGTCTAAGCCTTGCTAGGAGGAAGGTGGCTGAGTCAAGGAAATATTTGCCCTCTCTCCTGAGAGGCGGTGTAGTGCAGTGTCAGCGGTGTGGGTTTGAGGTCTGGCTTTTCACCTGTCCTCTCATTCATTCACCCATTCAACAAATATTTTTGCATGCCTCCTATGTGCTAGGCACACTTTCTAGGTGCTGAGTGGCCTTGAGTAGGTCCCTTACTTCTCTGAGCCTCAGTTTCCATCTCTGTGAAGTTGGGGTGGTGATTCTTGCTGTAAACTCATGTTGCTGTAAGGGTTACAAGAGCTCATGCCAGGGAAGCACCTGGTACACAGTAGGTGCTCATGAAAAGCTATTTCCTTCCTGTCTCTATCTTTACCCTTCCTTTCCTTCATCCTGCAGAACCCAAGAGGGAGTGAGAGACCAAAGCTTTCTTGCAATACCCTCTGCCTTGCTCAGAGGACATGCACGTTCCTACACATACGCACCCATGCACACACAGGTGCACGCATCCCCGTCTGTCCAACCGTCTCTGCTCGTGACTCCCAGGGCCAGCACCAACATGGGCTTTGAATCCATGGGATTCAGCCCACTCGGGCCCAGAGGAGTCTTGTGTGCCTGTCTGGGAATGCTGAGCACAGAATAGGCTGTTCCGCCCTAGGCCTGAGGACCCCACACCCAACTGTGTGTTCCAGGAGCCCCCAGACTCAGTCCAGGGTGAGTCCTTGGTGGCTTTGGAGACTGGGTCCTTAGGAGCTCCAGGAGTCACATCTTGGGGACCAGGAGCAGTATCTTCAGTGTCCTGGGGCTAGGTCTAGACAGCCTCAGAGGGCAGCGTCCTCACCGCTTTCTGGGGAGGTCTCTTCTGTGGCTCCTCAGACAGTGGCTCCCCCGATGGCTCCTCCGAGGGGCCTCCCATGTGTCTCTGAAGGAACCTGAGCCCCCACAGGCTCTTGCAGCAGCTCAGGAGGTTGCTGGAGCACGTAGTGCAGGACAGTGCTGGCTTCCTGAGGAGACACAAGCACATGCCAGGCTGAGGTGGCCGCAGAGCAAGGCGGGGCAGCTCAGGTTTAGCCTCTTGATTTTGCTTCTACTAAGTCAGGGCCTGGGAAGGGTGGGATGGGGTGGGGGGAGGGGAACCGCCCTTTGCCACCCAGAGCAGCCTATAGGCAACAAGGACTTCTTCCCTCAACCCACAAGAAGGAGTATTCAGGAGACTTGCTTTCAAATCCCAGCTCTGCTTCTAACATGTTGTATGCCTGTGGTCAATTTACTTAGTGTCTCTGGACTTCAAATGAAGATAAAAATATCCAATTCAGGATTTTTGTTTTGTTTTTGTTTTTGTGTTTCTTGAGACAGGGTCTTGTTCTGTTGCCCAGGCTGGAGCGCAGTGGCGTGATCATAGCTCACTGCAACATCAAACTCCTGGGCTCAAGGGATCCTCCCGCCTCAGCCTCCCGAGTAGCAGACATTATAGGTGAGTGCCACTGTGCCTGGCTAGTTTTTTTAAATTGCCTTTTTGGCCGGGCGCGGTGGCTCATGCCTGTAATCCCAGCACTTTGGGAGGCCGAGATGGGCGGATCACGAGGTCAGGAGATCGAGACCATCCTGGCTAACACGGTGAAACCTCGTCTCTACTAAAAATACTAAAAATTAGCCAGGCGCAGTGGTGGGCACCTATAGTCCCAGCTACTCGGGAGGCTGAGGCAGTAGAATGGCGTGAACCTGAGAGGCAGAGCTTGCAGTGAGCCCAGATCGTGCCACCGCACTCTAGCCTGGGTGACAGAGTGAAACTCTGTCTCAAAAAAAAAAAAAAAAAAAAAGCCTTTTTTATAGAGGTGGGTTGTCACTCTGTTTCCTGGGCTGGTCTTGAACTCCTGGGTTCAAGTGATCCTCCTGCCTTGGCCTCCCAAAGTGCTGGGATGACAGGCGTGAGCCACTGCACCCAGCCCTCACTTTTCCTACTCCTGAAAGAATTCAGTGTTACAGAATACACATAAAAGTAAGCACACGTAGGCTGCCTGGCAGTAGGAGCCCCGTCAAAGTGTGCCAGTTCCGAATCTTAGTGAGATGATTCCTGAGCATCTGCAGCATGCCCCGAGTTGGGGAAGAAGTTTGGGAGAAGTCTGAGTTACTCCATCTGGCATTCAGATCAGCTGTGAACACCTCAGCCACCAAGGGAATCAAACGTACTCCTCCTTCTCCCTTCCACATAGAGGGAAAGGAACACTCGTGCCTTTAGTGTCCACCTGATGATAGCTGTGGGTTTGGAGGCCTGACTTTGTAAGGCTTTGTGAACAAAGACATAGCTGACATCTGCGCTTCCTTCCATGTGAGGGCATGTGCCGGCCAGGCCATTGCAGAAGGTCTGGGTGTGGCCCTTTCTCCCTGAACACCCCACCTGCACCTGGGCCTCAAGGTCATCCCTCTGGCATTTCAGAGCCTGCGGGCGTCCTTTACCGTGTTAGCAGTGTACATATTTGACCAAGCAGGCAGGTATTTGCCCTTGCATTAACATTCCAGATGCAGCCTGTGGCTCTGAGAAGGCAACTCTCATTGCACTCAGTGAAATTATCAAAGAATAGCTAGCTCTAGGCTAGGAAATAACCACCTCCCTTCTTCTAAAGGGCCTAAAAATCACTTAAAATAATGCTCTTTTGGAAATACCACATGTTCATAGTAACAAATTCAGACCATAAAGATGAACTAAAATGAAAATAAACATCTCAAGTCTTCCTCTATTCAGTCATATCTCTTTGTTACATGTCAATTCACTCATTAAATATTTTTAAATGAAATGCATTGAGCATCCAAAGAGATGCTATATAAAACACATATACATGGCTTAAGGAATATTGAAAAGATTACCAGTGGAACCACCTGTCAGATTAGGAAACTGAACTTTACCAGCCCCTGATTTGTTTCAGCAAATATTTCTGTATCCCTAAACAATCTATTATGTTGTTCTGCCTGTATTTCACTTGTATATACATAATATCGTGTTTTATGATCTTTTCTCTGTAGCTAACCTTTTGTTATCGTTTGACATTATATTTTTGATAGGTATAGCTGTAGCTCATTTTCACCATTGTAAAGTATTTCAGGGCCAGGCACAGTGGTTCATGCCTGTAATCCTAGCACTTTGGGAGGCCAAGGCAGGTAGATCGCTTGAGCTCAGGAGTTCGAGACCAGACTGGGCAACATGACAAAACCTGGGAAACATGGTGAAACCCTGTCTCTAAAAAAACATACAAAAATTAGCTGGGCCTGGTGGCATGCACCTGTAGTCCCAGCTACTTGGGAGGCTGAAGCAGGAGGATTGCTTGAACCTGGGAGGCTGAGGCTCCAGTGAGCTGAGATTGTGCCACTGCACTTCAGCCTGGGGGACAAAGTGAGACCCCATCTTAAAAAAAAAAAAGTCTACTCTGGGGGGTAGGTGGGCCTGTGTGTGGGGGGGGAGGGGGGTCCTGTGTGTGGGGGGGTAGGTGGTCCTGCTCCACAAGGAGCAGTTAAAAGCCAGCAAACAAAACAAAAGATTGGGCATAAGTTGGTAACTGTTTACATCTGTGTGATGGGTTCAGGGAGCCTTACTATGTATATGTTTAAAATGTGCTGTAATTTTTAAAAAATGGTATTTCATCGTATGAATAGACTTCAATTTATTTATGCATTTATCTGTTAAAGGACATCTGGATTGTTTCCAGTTTTTTACCATTACAAGAAATGCTGCTCGGGACTTCACTGAACCTGTCCCTGGTGCATAGGTGTTTGAGTGCTAGCTGAATTCTCTATCCTTTTCCACTAGTCTATTTGTCTATTCTTGCAGCATTACCACCAAGGACTTAATTGCTATATCTTATTTTTTTCCTCTTTAGAAAAGACTTGGCTATTCCTGACCCTATTCTCAACCGTACAGATTTTAGAATCGGCTTGTCCATTTCTATGAGAACACTGTTTGGATTAATGGGAATTGTTCTGAACATACAGATTAATTTGGCAAGGAGAAACATCTTTGTAAAATTGAGTCTTTTCCTGCAGAATCTATGAGTCATTTGAATTAATGTTAGGGTATAACAAGGGTATTGCACATAAGATCAGTATACAAAATTCAGTTGCCTATATGCAGTCCAATTCTCTATGTATCAGAAATAGGTAGCAAGACCACTTATAACAACCACCAAAATCACAAGGCACCCAGGTACTCATCTAACAAAAGACATACCAGGTTTTTATGAAGAAAAGTATGTAGTCATTGAAAGATTTATTTAGCTCTTCTTCAATGTCTAATTTTCTGATTGTTCTTATAAGTGGTAGTTTTCAAAAGTTGACAATGTACGTTGATTTTATGCCTGGCAATGCTGCTTAGCTTTCTTATTCATGACAACAATTTGTAGATACTTTCTGGTTTTTGTATAGAGGATGGTTATTAGCTGTGAATAATAATAGTTTTGTTTTTTCCCCCTTCTTATTTTTTAAATTTATTTTTCTTGTCTTACTGGACTGATCTCTGGTAATATGTTGAATAGAAGTGTGATGGCCATCACTGCTCCCTATTTTAGAAGTAGTTTATTAGTATTTCCTCAGGTTAAGGAAGTTTCCTTCTGTTCAGAATGTGCTCAGATATTTTGTTTTGTGTTTCAAATCGTGAATAAATGCTTAAACTTACCCAGTGTTTTTTTTTTTTTCTGCTTCTATTGATATAATATTCACAAAGACTTTTTTTCTTCTTTAATTTGTTG
The DNA here is from genome assembly GCF_003255815.1 of Theropithecus gelada. Classification (NCBI taxonomy): domain Eukaryota; kingdom Metazoa; phylum Chordata; class Mammalia; order Primates; family Cercopithecidae; genus Theropithecus; species Theropithecus gelada. The sequence continues at coordinate 171,927,782 of NC_037673.1, read as the reverse complement.
ATGAGCGGAATTACATTAGTAACATTTCTAATATTAAAGCAACCTCTGTTTCTGTATAAATCTAACTTGGTCGTGAGGAATTATATTTTTCTTTAAAAATATTGCACTATTATGTTTTCTAATGCTCTGAAATTTTTGTTAACTATGTTCATGTTTCTGATTAGCTTGTAATTTCCTTTTTCATACTTATTTTTTAATCTGTTCTCATAAAATAAATAGGAGAGTTTCTCTTTTTTTCTCTCCTCCGAGAGAGTTTGTACAGGACTGCACAGTGATCTCTATTCTTTGAGTGTCTGGTAGAACTCATTTGGAAAACCAAATACTATTGGTGTTTTATTCATATCATGTATTTATTTTTAAAATATGGAATTCTCATGAATTTGCATGTCATACTTGCACAGGAACCATGCTAATCTTTTCTGTATGGCTCCAATTTTAGTATATGAGCTGCCAAAGTGAGCCTGTCATTTTATTTATTTTTAATGGTTATAGGGCCATTCAGGTTTTCTATTTCTTCCCAAGTCAGTTTTGGCAAGTTCTGTTTACTTATTCACTTCACCTTAGTTTTTTCTTGTTTTGGGCATAAAATTGATCATAATGTTCTTATTATCTTTTTTGATCTCTGCAACATCTATATTAATATCTCCCCATTATTATTCATAGTCTTTACTTATGTTGTTTATTCTGTTATCTTAACAAATTTTGCCAGAACTTTTCAAAGTACTAAAGTTTGGTTTTGCTGCTCTTCTCCTTATTAAATCTTTGTCTTTTGTTTCATTAATTTCTTCCTTTGTCTCTACTGTTTCCTTTCTTTAATTATCTTTGAGTTTATTTTGTTTTCTTTTTAACTTCCTAAATTGGCTGTTTAAATCATTACATTTCAAATTTGCTTTTAAAAATATGAGCCATTAAGGCCATATATTTCCTTTTGAGTGGCGTTTTAGTGGCATCCTATAAGCTTTGATGTACAGTATTTTCATTGTCATTTACTTTAAAATGTTTTCTAATATCCATAGTTATTTTTTCTTCATCCCATGATCTATTAAAAATGTTTACAACTATGTAAGAGTTTTGTTATTATTTAATTTTGTTGTAGTCAGATAATTATTCTGTATGAAGCATATTCAATGCCTTGAAATATGCTGATACATACTTCTTAGCCTAATACATGGTCAGCTTTTTAAATGTTCCATATGTGCTTGAAAGGAATATGTACTCTCTAGTTGTTAGATACAGTGTTCTAAGCGTTTTGTGTTTCCCAAATATTAATTACTATTTTATCATAGCTTAATCTGTAAATTTTGATAGAGGTATATTATACATTTTCTGCTCTAATGATTATTTATCAATTTTTCTTTGTAGTTCTGTCAACTTTACATATTTTTAAAGCAGGGTTATTTGGTACATACAAATGTAAAATGTATCTTTCTGGTGAACTGTTTAGCAAAATATGGTGACCATATTTATCTTTAAAGATGGTATACTTTGGCTGGGCGTGGTGGCTCATGGCTGTAATCCCAGCACTTTGGGAGGCTGAGGCGGGCGGATCTGAGGTCAGGAGATAGAGACAATCTTGGCTAACAAGGTAAAACCCTGTCTCTACTTAAAAAAAAAAAAAAAAATTAGCCAGCTGTGGTGGCAGGTGCCATCTACTCAGGAAGCTGAGGCAGGAGAATGACATGAACTCAGGAGGCAGAGCCTACAGTGAGCCGAGATCCCACCACTGCACTCCAGGCTGGGCAACAGAGTGAGACTCCATCTCAAAAAAAAAAAAAAAAAAAAAAAGTTGGTATACTTTTGCTTATAGCTACTCAGATTTCTTTCAGTTAGTATTTGCTGGGTACATCTTTTTTTCCTTCCTATTCTTTCAAAAATTATGTTCTTAACATTTTAAGTCTCTTGTAAAAACATTTGTTTGGATTTAAAAAACCAAGCCTGACAATCTTTGTATTTTTTTAATTGGCCAATTTATTCCATTTATATTCACTGTAATTACTGATTTATTTTCATTCATTTCTTCCATCTGTTTTTCTGCTTTACATTTGTCCCATTTTTTTCTAAATTTTTCCCCCTCTCTTTTCTTGTTTTAAGTTGATTTCTTTTTCTCATTCTCTTTCCTCCATACCATATGGAATCTCTACCTTCTGTTTTTTAAGTGATTATCCGAGGCATTTTGACATGCATATTTAGCTTTAAAAAGCCCAGTGGCAGAAGTCCCTGTCTCTCTTACTTGACTTGCCCCCCATGCTGTGCATAAGCTGGGATGAAACACCAAACTGGGATTCCCATGCTGTGTAGACTCTAGTATAGATTACTTTTAATGGCAAAATCTGCAATTACTTTTGCACCAACCTACCACTTGCAAAGATTCTAGTAGGTTTAATCTTCTTCAACCCCCTTCACGGTCCCATGGCCCCTCTTTGCCCTGAGCCAGAACACTGGAAGCTAGTGGATGCTAATGGGGTTATAGGTGTGTATAACACGGTTTCTGCTGAACAGTAAGTGTTTGTGATAAACACCTCGTTTTCACATTTCCATCCTCCATTCCCCTTCTCATGCTAACAGCACCTTGATTCTTCTTTGGAATTCGACCTTCCCCACTTTTTGTCCTTGTAGATTAGGTGGAGTTGACCTATTTCCCTTTGCCCTGGCTTCAGGGTTGGGTACGTGACAGTTGGTTTCGGGGATAGACATATGACCCAATCCAGCTGATGAAACTGAAGCCTGGAGCTTTTTGTTGGAATAGTAGGAAAGGGATATACTTTTCCACTGGGTCTGCAAAGATGTTAAGATAGAAGCTTGCACCCACTGGTGGCTCTACGGGAAGACTCCACCTGAGGATGAAGTCAACACAGTGGAAAGCCGAGTTGAAAGCTGGAGAAAGACAAATTCCTGAGGACATTTGAGCCCTTGGGTCCAGCCACGCTTGAAGCTACTCTTAGTCTCTTCAGTTCTATGAGTCAGTTACCTATTTCCCAAACTCCATCCTCTTGTAACTGGGTTTCTGCTACTTGCAGTCAAGAGGGTTCAGACTAATCACATTCCTAAATAAATGTCATTTGAATCTGAATCTCGTGTTTTTACATGGACAGTGTTATAATATGTTCAGCCACCAGGGGACAGGACCCGGTTTCAGAGCTACTGGGCGTGGGTAGCTTTGCTCAGCCCCGCTCTGAGCCTCGGTTTTCTCATCTGTGAAATGAGTTAATAATAGCAGCCTCACAAGGCTAATGTGAGGACAATGGATGATGAATGCCAGTGCCCCTTCCCATTTCCCTCCACTGCTTATCATACAAATGATCAGACAGAACCACCATCTGTATGTGTTACCCTGCTATTTCTTGCATCTGTGCCTTTGCACAGATTTTGTTATTCACACTGCTTTAAATTCCTGCATTTTCTTCTTTGCTGGTCAATTTATCCTGTGTCTTTACTTTTTTTTTTTTTTTTTTTTGAGACAGAGTCTTGCTTTGTCGCCCAGGCTGGAGTGCAGTGGCACGACCTCAGGTCACTGCAACCTTCACCTCCTGGGTTCAAGCAATTGTCCTCCCTCAGTCTCCTGAGTAGCTGGGATTACAGGTGCATGCCACCATGTCCAGCTAATTTTTTTTTGTTATTTTTAGTAGAGACAGGGTTTCACCATGTTGGTCAGGCTGGTCTCAAACTGACCTCGTGATCTGTCTGCCTCTGCCTCCCAACGTGCTGGGATTACAGGTGTGAGCCACCATGCCTGGCCAATTTCTCCTGTTTCAATACTCTGCTCAGTATCATCTCCTCTAGGCAGCTGTCTCTGAGGTCTCCCAGAATTACTGGTTCCCTCCTGGCTCCTGCAGCCCCTTTGCCGAGGCACTTATGTCCCTGGGTTAGGTGTCAGCTTACTTGTCTGTCTCCTGGACTAAACAGGAGTGTCATAAAGGCAGGCATTGGATCTTTCATCATCTACCTTGTCCAAGTTTATAGTAGGTGTTCATGTGTGTTAACGAATGAATGAGAACCCCAATAAATCTCAGTTTGGATAGTGATTCTCCTGTCTTCTGACTTCCCAATTTCACAGATGGTCAGAAGCAGTTGAGCTTCTCCCCGGCTGTTTCCAGTAGCCGGTACCCACTTTCTGGCTTCATTTCACCATCTACCTTCTCACCACCAGCCTGTAAGAGTCTTGTGGGCAGGAGCCCCGGAGGGAGATAGTGAGGGAGGTTTACCACTTCAACAAACATCTGAGCAGCAACTGCGTGCTAGGAGTGAATGGGAGGAGGTGTGAGATTCGGAACCAGGAGTCCTGCATTCTGCCTGAGCCTTCCTCACCCACCGCTGCTGGGTCTCAGACAACTCCATCCCTCTCCGTTCCTCAGTCCCTCTCCACATCTGTACAACAGGAGCAGTCCTGAAGAAGAGGCTGTGAAAGCCATGAGATGAGATGGGAGAAGTGGAATGTTTTGAAATTTCAGGGAATCCTTCTCTTTCTCCGCCTTTGTAAATGTTTTGTCCCTGAGGGTCCCTAAAAACTGACAGTAGCTCACGCCTGGAATCCCAGCACTTTGGGAGGCTGAGGTGGGTGGATCACGAGGCCAGGAGATCAGATCGAGACCATCCTGGCTAACACAGTGAAACTCCGTCTCTACTAAAAATACAAAAAATTAGCCGGGCGTGGTGGTGGGCACCTGCGGTCCCAGCTACTCGGGAGGCTGAGGCAGCAGAATGGCGTGAACCCGGGAGGCAGAGCTTGCAGTGAGCCGAGATCGCGCCACTGCACTCCAGCCTGGGAGACAGAGAGAGACTCTGTCTCAAATAAAAAAAACAAAGCACAAACAAACAAACAAACAAACAAAAACCTGACAGTAGAGGGACTGTGTGCTGAGGCTCTGGGCTGATCCTGTACTGAACAACACACGGAAACCCAGACTGAGAGGGTCAGTTTCATCCTGGGAACTGGGTCACCAGGATGTCACTCCTTTAAGAGGAAATGGAAGTGCAGGAGGTTGGGGAGAAGAGGGGTTGGCTCCTATCCTTGGGGCCAGCCACAACCCACCTCCCGAGAGATCTTTCTTACTGCCTTAGGCTTTTGCAAAAATTGGGGGGGACCCTTTTCTCTAGACCATACCTATTTTTTGGTTGTTTTAAAATATGCCGTGGTGGAAATTTCAGGACACAAAGTCACCTGGAGACGAATCACGGTGTTCTTTTCATTCCCCCTTGTTTTCTGCCACAAACCAACATTACCCAATATGCCCAAATGCCCACACTGCAGCCCTCTGCTCATGAAAGGAATTCTTTTCTCAAGGCCTTCTCCTGGTTTTCTGGAAGTAAGCACAGAGGGTTTGCCCGCCCTCAGGGTCTGCTTTGAAGAAGTGGAGACTGAGGGGCGGTGGGAATGGCAGGGATCCCCCTTTAAGGCAGGGCTCACTTCTTCCTGCGTTAACAGGCAGCACGAGCAGGCAGCATGAGCAGGCCGCTGAGCAGGCCGGGGAGACTCCCAGCAAGAGCTTTGCAAACATCCTGGGTTTGCTTTTGCACCCAGTGAGGTGAAATGAACCCCGTGGGACTTACTTGAGATCAACAGTTGTCAGTCACAGGCCTTAACCCCTTTTTAATAGCTTCCATGATAAAGGGAAAGTGAGGGTCTGGGAGCTTTAGGCCCACAAAGGGAATTGTGATGAGGGAGCTCCTGGGACCCCTATCCCTGAACACTCCTGAGCTACAGCCTCAGACCTGACCTGGAGGCTGCCAGAGGGAGGGGTTGGCTGTGACTCTAGCAGGATCCCTGAATTTGCTGGTGAATGAATAAATGCCTGGCAAGAAGTAGCATTGACTGAGTGTTCCCGTTCTGGGGCCTGAGCTAGGTGTTTTGCATCTTTTTTCTGTTTAACTTTCTCAATGGTACGATAAAGCAAGAACAGGTGTGTGCATTTAACAGACCATGAACGTGAGGCTCCACATAAGTAAGAGCTGCCCCAGGTCACGCAGTAGCAACTCTCAAATCTGAACCCAGGGCTATCTGACTTCAAAGCATGCTTCCCTCCCACGATGACATGCTGCTTCCTGTGGGGCGGGCTAAATGGATCAGGCAGAACGGTACAGAGGGATGATACGAGGGACACGGAGATGATCTGGGCAGGGCTGCTGGTCTCCAGCAACTCAAGGGTGAGAAAACGTTTGGGTTAATTGTTGCAGTGTAAAAACAGAACTGCCTGTGTGATAACAGGAGCCTGTAAGCGAGCGTCTGCGGGTAGGTGTGCCAGTGTACGCACAGGTGTAAACTACACACAAGGGCAGGTCTGCTTGCACACAAGAGCGTGTGTGTGCTCCAGTGCCTGAGTGTGCATGGGTGTGTTGCCTGTGAGTGTGAGTGGGCGTGCACCAGCAAGACTGTGTGGCACAAAAGCCATTTCTGGCTCTGGAGTTCACGGGAGGCTACATGGAGCAGGTGGCGTTTGAGTTGGGCCTGTTGCCATGAGGGGTGTTTGGGAAGGTGGGTAAGGCTCTTCAGGCAGACAGCAGCCTGAGCTCTGGGGTATTCTCTGAGAACAGGGAATGGCCTATCTCAGCCGAAGAGGAAGAAGCATGGGGCGGAAGAAGATGAGAAGAGCAGAAAGGGATTCTGTAGTTGGAGCATGAAGGTCTTAATTGAGGAATTTGTGTGTGATCTGGCAGGCACTGGGGAGCCACTGAAGGCTGTAGAGCAGGGAGAGTGTCGTGAATTGAACAATGACTGGACTCAGTCTGTGACCGGGATGGCCCTTCTTCAAATTCTATGACTGCATGGGGCGGTGAATACCCCAGTGGGGGAATGGGGAAGGGAGCTTGCCTCTCTGGCAAAGCATATTCACTCACTGCTGGGAGAGATGAGGCTGCAGGGGAGTGGGTCTGGGCAATTTTCATGGGCATCCTCTTTAAAGGTAAAACTTTAGGCAAAATGTGTGACTCAGCACGGTCTTTGAGCATGCACTGGGTGCTCAGCCTGGGATCCCCCACCCCACCAGCAGTCATGCTAGCGGGAACTTTACAGAAGAGAGGACTGGCCTTCCCTGGGGTTGAACGCCCTGACCAAAGTCACACAGCTGGTGAGCAGAGGAACCGGGCTCCTGCCACCTCCGCTAGGCGCAAAGCCTGGGCTGAGCCCTAAGAACTACCACTCAAGGCCACCGTCCGCTGAGCTCCTGCTGCACTGTGGCCCGTCTCTAGCATTTTCTATGTCTTAACTCAGTTCCTTCTCACTCCAACCCCATGGGGCAGGTGCTGAGATTCTCCCCGTCTTATAGAAGAGGAAGTTAAGGCACAGAGAGGTTAGAAGACCTGGCAAGGGGGTCACACAGCCAGTAGGCGGCGCTGAGTGTGTTGCAGACCCTCCGGTGGAAGAAGTGAAGGCGTGGGAACCCTACTTCCTGCGAAGTCCCTCCCCCACCTCCCTGCCATCCACTTCCTGCTACTGACCTAGGATTGCTGGTAATAAAACCACAAGAGTATGCATGGAGGAGGCCCTTAACATCCACACTGTCGCTTAACTTTTACAACATCCACGTGATCGATATGATAGATATTTATCCTGTTCTTATCTCTAACAGATGAGGGTGTCTTGGCCCAAAGAACTTCAGTCACTTGCCCAGGACTCACAGTGAGTGGCGGAGTCTTGCGAAGTCCAGGTCGGCCCCACGGCAAAGTGGGGGGCTCCCCGCCTTATAATGCACACGGCCGAACTCAGAGGGGGTTGAAAGTTGGCCCACGCTGCTCCAGAATCGGGGTCACACTCAGGTCTCCCAAGTCCTGGACTGTGTTTGCCCTGCCCAGCTGCTTGAACTTTTCAATAACTGCCACTTTCAGATGGGCTGACTTCACGCGCCCTCTCCTCAAAACCGTGAAATGTTTTTTTCAAACTGAGGGAAACCCCCAGGCTCCTGCCCACTCATGCCAACGGCGGCTCACACACAGGCAGTTCTCAGTATCAGTCACGATCCCTCATTACATCAGAGCTCTGAGACGCAGGCGAAGTGTCACGCCCATTTTGTAGATGGGGAAACTGAGGTTCAGAGAGGCCTACTGTTTGCCCCTGGGCCTTGAGCAGTGCCTGGCAGAGCTGGGAATTGCCTGGGCCTGTTGAGCGCTGTGTCCTGCGTGTAGGCCCTGAATCGCCGTGCCAGTTTCTTTGGTTTGAGACGTTTACTGGCTCTGTAGCCTCTGAATGGCTCAGGCCTTGGACCTGGGGACCTCTCAGACGGTTCCTTCTCAGCCCCTTTGAGGATTCCTCTCCCCTCTTCCCTGTCCCCTCGCCTATCCTTAAATGCTGGTGACTCCTTCTCCGTGTGGTCTATGCCCTCTGCCTTAGTCTGCCGCCCCCACAGCACTTCTAGGGCCCTCTTGCTGATGTGGCTTCGAGGAAGTAATAACCTGATGGGGCTGGCAGCAGGGAGGCCCCCACAGCCTGTCTAGAAAACAGCGAGGCGAAGTGTGGCAAAAGGCTTCAAATACCCTCCCCTTTAGCCAGTAATTGTTTCCAGAAATTCCGTTTCTAGGGAAATAATCTGAAAGAAACAAAGTGTTCCCTGCATGAAGATGTTTATCATAGAGTGAAGAAGAGACAACAGCCAGATGCAACAATAGGGAAGGGTTTTCTCGCACCTACTCCCGCGCGAGCTGGTGTACCCCCTGGGGCTCACCGTGTGCTGGACACTGTTCTCCAGCCTCTATATTATTATTTCCTTTAATCCTTGTAACAACTTTTTGAAACAGGTACTAGTAACATCCCCTTTGACAAGTGAAGAAACCGAGGCTTGGAAAGGTTAATCGGCATGCCCAAGGTCAGCCAGCTCGCTAAAGTCTGACTCCACCAGCCTCAACTGTTACCAGGGTAGCGATGGTTAGTAGTCACCATTACCAGGTAATTGTTGGGAGAGGGTCAATGTGCTGGGCAGCGTGAGATGCTTGTCAGGTGGGGCAGGCTGGGCTGGACTTTGCAATGCAGGGAGACGGCACGGCTCCTGGCCCTGGCTTGTCTGTGTCATCGGCACTGGCCCTGCCACTCAGGCAGCAATGGCAGGTGAAGGCAGAGACAATTTCTTAAGTCCCAAACAGAAACGGTGGAGAGAGAGCCAATGGCTTTAGGTTTGCAGGAGCCCCTGCGAGCCGTTCCTCACCAGCCAGGGTGAAGGGGCCACCACCTGGGGAGTGGGGTGGTGGGCTGAGTTCAGTGCTAGGCTAGGCCCTGCTTCCTACTCCCAACACTCTCCTGTTGGGTCAAAACCTGGATGGCAGGGGAGCGGGAGTCACTAGAAGGCGAGTTTGGGGAGGTCTGAAAGCACAGAGGCTGTGCTTCACTTCCCATCTAGAAGCTCAGAACAAGGCTGTCTCAGAGGAAGGGGCCCCTGCAGGGGAACAGAAATAGCAGCTAGGAGGCCTCAAGCTGTACCCCAGTTCCTCCTTCCTCTCCTCCACAGGGGCTGCAGGAGATCGTTAAAATCTCCCAGATCCCACAGTGAGCCTCAGCACATGGCTGAGCCTTGGGGACTGCCTGCTAGGGTGTCCTGGCCCTTCTTCAAATTCTATGACTGCATGGGGCGGTGAATACCCCAGTGGGGGAATGGGGAAGGGAGCTTGCCTCTCTGGCAAAGCATATTCACTCACTGCTGGGAGAGATGAGGCTGCAGGGGAGTGGGTCTGGGCAATTTTCATGGGCATCCTCTTTAAAGGTAAAACTTTAGGCAAAATGTGTGACTCAGCATGGTCTTTGAGCATGCACTGGGTGCTCAGCCTGGGATCCCCCACGCCACCAGCAGTCATGCTAGCGGGGACTTTACAGAAGAGAGGACTGGCCTTCCCTGGGGTTGAACGCCCTGACCAAAGTCACACAGCTGGTGAGCAGAGGAACCGGGCTCCTGCCACCTCCGCTAGGCGCAAAGCCTGGGCTGAGCCCTAAGAACTACCATGCAAGGTCACCCATAGCAGAGGCAAAGGCCTGCAGGGGGATGTAGCTGGCTTTGGACAGTGCCAGGGAGAGCCCAGGAGCCGGCCAACTATGTCCACGCGGCTGCCATGGATAGAGAAGCTGACAAGACAGGTCTGGAGTGGCCCAGAGAATGCCACTGGGGCCAGACAGCCTCTGGGGACTTACACTGGGGGGATGCAGGTGGGGAGGGGAGAGAAGCCTGCATGGACTGCGTGCCATTTCCAAAGCCACCATGTTTACTACTGGAAGTGGCTGAGCTCCCTGACCTGGAAAATTTAAGTTTTTCCATCATCTGTGAAGGGGTGGCCTATAAGGTCCCCGAGCAGAATAAAACAAAGTATCTTACGCCTGGGCACGTCCAGGTGTGCGTGCCAAGCTCCACTACTGGGGCAAGGGCGCTCACTCAACTGTTCCTTCCCCAGCCCTGGGAGGGAAGCGCTGGAATGATCAGCTCCATTTTTCAGATGAAGAAGACACAGAGTTTGAGAGAGAGGAAGTCACTTGCCCCATGTCAGCCAGCCAGCCAACTGGGGAGGTCAGCCTTCAGAGCTCTGGCAACAGACCGCTGCCATGTCATAGATGGCTTCCCAGTTTGTGAGAGTGTCTCATAAGGGACGAGTGAATGGGGGAGACAGCAGGAAACTCAGCAGCCACAAAAGGGAGAGACTTGCTGCCTGCTCAGGAACGAAGACCAGGTGGAACGAAAGCAGGGCAGAACAAGAGCGTATGCATCCTCTTACCACTGTGATACTAAGGCCATGTCTGCACCCACACCAAGATGGGAAGGGAGCGTCGAGCTGGGACTTCAGGGGACTAGGAAGGATGGCAACAAACATGGGGTTCTCTATGACTTTCCATTTTATCTTCCATTTTCACAGTAAGTTTTAAAACTCTGTGTCTCCAGATTCAGCATGAGAAGGAGAAGTTCCCTGAATCCTCTAGGCATTGGGGACAGCCCTGCCACCCACCCTGACAGTGTCCCTGGGTGACAAAGGGATGTGGTCAGTCCTCACATGAGGAGGGACTGAGTGTCCTCCATGGACCTGCGACCTCCCGTCTGTGAGGCCCTCGCTACCTTCTGCAGCTTTCTGCATGGATCAGAGACAGGAGAAGCAGGCACACTGATGGCTGTGTAGCACCACTTGCCAGTTTGGGGCAGTTGGGACCACCTCGACTTCCTATCTCCAGGCAGGGCGGGGAGGGAACGGTCCTCCTACCCCAGGAGAGCCTCAAGGGCTGTGTACGCCCTGCAATGCAGGCACACCCCCTTCCACTCTCTGAATGCTCTGCCACAAACAGCCACTGTGAGTGTAATGAACACCCCAAAACAGGGAGCCCTGTGACTCACCACTGCTGCTTCAGGGACAGGGACAGCTGCCAGAATTCTTAGCTCTCTTTTACAGATGGGGAAATTGGGACTCAAGAGGGGGATGCGATCTCTCCAAGCTCACACAGCCAATCTGTGGCAGGGAATGAGGAAGTCTGGTCTGGTCTCCTGTCCCCATGGCTGGGGCTCTCTCAGCAGTCCCGCCCTGGGCCCAGCCTGCACCCTCACCTGCCCCTGACTCCCGGACCGGCAACTCAAGTCGTGACAAGGACACGCTTTACTGAATTTGAGAGACTCATTAGTATGAAAAACACGTTCCTCACCACCCTTGCCAGAAGATTCTTGACACAACACAGTTGGGGGGTTGGCATGCGCTCTCCGTTGTTAAGTATTTATATATAGTTAGTGTTGGAATGGTCCCCAGACACCGATCCAAGTCTCCCGTTTTCAGATGGGGGGCACCAGGCTTAGGGTCAGGACCCCCCTGGAACAATTCAGTAGCACAGCTGAGACATGCATCCACAGAGCCTGCCCTGAACTTTCCAGCTGCTCCTTGGCAAATGGGCCATGGGGAAAATAAATAAATAAATAAAGGCTGCCACTTACTAAGCATTTGCTGTGTGCCAGGCACTTTGCATAAATCGGTGCTAAATCTTATCCTAGTTCTCTCAGGGAGGCATTTTTATCCCCATTTTGCAGATGAGCATGCTGAGGCTCAGAGGGCAAGCCACCTGCCCAAGGTCACACAGCCAGGGGCTGGAAATGGCACACATTTCTTCCCCCACGCCAGGGTTGGCAAATGATAGCCCACAGGCAAATTGAGCCCACCACCTGTTTTTGTCGAAATGGTTGAAAAATAATAGAATAACATTTTGTGACCCTGTGAAAATGATATGCAGCTCAAATTTTTGTGTTCACAAATACAGTTTTATGAGAACACAGCCATCTCCATCCATTTATGTACGGTCTGTGGCTGCTTTCACCCTACAAGGGCAGAGCTGCGGCACTGCAACAGGGATCAAATGGGCTGCACAGCCTAAAATATTTGCTATCTGGCCCTTTGCAGGAAAAGCTTTCTGACCCCTGCCTTTTGCTGGGCTGTCTCCTGAAGGGTCTGGAAAGTACGCAGCCCCCATACGGCTGTGCAGGCCGTTCTCTGCACAAAGGCATCAGGTGAAGGGGGCAGGGGCCTGCCGTGAGCCCTTCCTCTGCTTGCCAGGCTGTGCACCCCGGGCCGGGTCCCCTGGAGGAAGGGCCTTTTCCTCATTTGTTCACCTTTCTGTGCTTTTTTTTTTTTTTTTTTTTGAGATGGAGTCTGGCTCTGTCACCCAGGCTGGAGTGCACTGCAACCTCTGCCTCCCAGGTTCAAGTAATTCTCCTGCTTCAGCCTCCCGAGCAGCTGGGATTACAGACATGCACCACCACTCCCAGCTAATTTTTGTATTTTTAGTAGAGATGGGGTTTCACCATGTTGGCCAGGCTGGTCTCAAACTCCTGACCTTAGGTGGTCCACCGCTTCAGCCTCCCAAAGCGCCAGTATTACAGGCGTGAGCCACCACGCCCAGCCGCCATGCTCCTTCTTAAGGGTACAAATGTACTAGCAGTGGCCCCGAAGGCATGGTGCCCCTTCCCGCCCCATCTCGGTCCCTGGGAAGGTAGCACCTTCAGACCCGCTCAGAGGGAGCCAGGAGGTGTAGATCAGGGCAAAGGCAGGGCAGGGGAGGGGAAGGAGGGGTTCACAGGTAGAAGCCAGAGTCTCCAGATGGCTTCCAGTCACCATCCCCAGACCCATGTAGGAAGGTTCTCTACCTTTCAGTGACTCCTGGGGGGCCACGATTTATTCTCCTTGACTTTTGAGGCTGTAAAGGGCTTCCCACCTCCTCTCTGCTCTCCTTCCCCTGACTTCCTCTCCAGGAGTGGGAGGGGCTCTCACTCCCCAAACTCTCTGAAGAGACAGAAGAGGAAGAGGATTAACTGTGTGCTGGCGCCGTTGCTCCGCGTGGCTGCTGTGCAGAAGTGCAGGCCCTGAGAAGCTGGGCGGGCAGGGATTGGGGCCCCGGTGGCCCAGGGTGCAGCCTCGAGCTCTCCACCAGGGCCTGCAGAGGCCACGAGCCGCCCTAAAGCCCAAACACTTGGGGAAGGAAAAAATGGGCCCTTGGAGGGAAGAAAGGGAAGGAAAGAAGAAACAGGGGAAGGAAAAATCACAGCAAAAAGGATGGAAGAAAGAGGTGAAGGAAAAAAAGGCGGAAAATAAAGATAGCACCATGGCAATGTTATGCTACGTGAGGGAGCCAGGCACAGAAGAGCACCTGTTCCATGAAATGTCACACAGGCAGGTCCAGAGAGGCCGAAAGCAGACGCGTGGCCACCTCGGTGTGAAGGTGCAGGGAGTGGAGCGCAGGGAGCGTGGGGGTCAGCTCACAGGTGCAGGGCTTCTTTCAGGGGGTGGTGAAATGTTCTAAAATGGATTGTGATTGTAGATGCACAACTCCATGCACATACTAGAAACCACTGAACTGTCCACTTCAAACAGGTGACCTCTATAATATGTCAAATGTAGCTTGAAAAAAACTTACAATAAAATGGAAAGAAAGAAAAAGGAAGGCAGGCAGGCAGACAGACAGGAACAAGAAAACGAAATGGATGGTGAAGAATGAAAATTCTCATTTGCTGAAATACCTGTCCCATGCCAGGAATTATGCTCAATGTCTGTGCCCTTTACGCCTTTTCTGACTTTTCCAAGTAAGTCTGATGATTATCACCATTTTACAGTAAAGAAGCTGCAGCTCAGACTGGAGAGTGACTTGCCCGAGGTTGTCAAACCAGTAAGTGGTGGGGCCATGACTCATGCCAGGCAGGCCCACCCTCCAGCAGCCCAGGAGAGCACCCCCAGCAGCTGTGAGACAGGGCTCCAGCTTCACAAGGCAGCCAGAAGGTTCCTGAGTGGCGGGGCCAGCCGGGGCCCCTGACTGTGGGGTGAGCTGCCCTGGGCGTAATGCAAAGGGCACTCATAGAGGCCGGGCAGGAACACTGAAACCACGTGCTAAAGGGAGCATTTCAGTAAAGCTGAATGTATAAGTGAACAAGCTGGGGCTCTTGAAGGGGGTGAACACATTCAAGCCCTTAAGGAAACTTATCTTCTGGGCAACAGCTCTTCTTGAGAAGCGTGTGTATCAGACACGTGGCTGCAGCCTCATCTTCTGAGATTGGATTTGGAGCAAAAGATAAAGTCAGTCTTGCTCCTCAAGCTGTGCCCCTGACTTCTGGCCAAACCAGGACATGCCGTGGCGATGCTGTGGACACAGCCCAGGTTGTTGGGAACTCCGGATTCCAATCCTGACTCAGAAGCTTGCTGTCTATGCTATTGGCCAGAAGTCGCACCACCTTCCCGGGTTCATCTGTGCTAGAGCTGGAGAGGGGTTAGGCTGTTCCCACCCTGCGGTTCTGTGATTCAGAGCTGGTGCTGGGTTCTGCCAGGAAACCTGCCCCGATGCCAGTATTTGCAGGGAGGCTTATCATGCCATCCAAGCTAAAAACGGGAACCAGGAATCTCTGAGTTCTTATGAGGTTTCTGGAACTTCTCTCTTAGAGACGTGGTTTCCTGATCTCTACAGTGGGGGTGGGTTCACTTCTCAGGGTTCTTGGGGGCCTAGAACAAGACATTCACTCATTCATTTATTCAACCAGCAATATTCCTGGGCCTGTTCTGTGCCAGGCACAGTGCCACGTGTTAGGGTCTAGTAGTGAACAACACAGACAGGGGCCTGTCCTATGGAGCTTACGGTCTAGGGGGAGCAGACGTTAAACCAATAGGGTAAGTCAAGAGGGGGAAGAAGAGGGCCTGGGCTGAGGGGAGCCTGCGTGGGGTTAGACACCATGTGGGCTGAGGGGAGCCAGAGGAGCAGGAGAGGAGGTCGTGGCAGGGCAGGGCCTTGGAGATGGGAATAAGAATTTGCTGTTTTACTCTAAGCAATAGGAGAAGTGGAGTATAATCCAACTTATGCCTGAAAACCTCACAGAGGGAAGGAAAGCAAATTCAGGGAGCCAGTCAGGGGCCAGTTGGGATGCTGAGCTGATGGGGGCACAGAAGAAAAGCTGGAAGGAGTGGGGAGGCACCAGCTGTGACTTCAGCCCTGCAGACATCAGGAGTAGTGAAGCCACAGGCACAGGCCCAGGCCCAGGGAGTGTATAGGCATGAGGAAGAGCCACGCCCGGAGACTGTGATAGCCCAGGTGCTAATGAATATTATCTCCCGCCTTGGGAGATTACCATGAACAAGTGAATGGGTGGGGAAAGGGCTCAAAGAGACCTAGGCAGGGGTCCAGAAACACAGGGTTCTCCTCCCAGCCTTTCTTGAGTTTGCTTCACACCTCAGACAGGTCACTTGCCTCCCTGGTCCTCATTTTCCCCATCTGGTATGTGTAGGGCTAGCACTGAGGTGACAGTCAAAAACAGGGCCAAGTTCAAATCCAGAGAGCATTTCACCCTAGAGTCTAGGCTTTGGGATCAGAGAGACTCAGGCTCAAATTCTAGCTCTGCCACTCATTAAGGCTGGCGGCCCAGGCCAGCTCCTCTGTTTCTGGGAGTCCCCTGCGGGTGGGGGCCACACTGTGAGAATGCCTGCTGCAGAGTCACATTCCTATGAGAAGAGGGCCTCAGACTTGCTCACTGCTCTATCGCAAACAGTGCTGGCAGGTGGCAAGTCCTTGGTAAATGCTTCTCACTGGGCTCTGGGTGGTTTATTCTGGCTGGGGCAGAGGGTGGTGGATGGGGCTGGGGAGGTGGCAGGAAAGGCAGCAAGACGGTGGGCAGGGACCAAATCAGGTGGGCCAGAGGGTTGGGACTTGTGGGAGGCTGAATAATGGCCCCCAAATGTGTCCACATCCTAATCCCTTGAGAATGTTACCTTACGCGGCAAAATGGACTTTGCAGATTCGATGACGTTACAAAATTTGAGCTGGGGCTCTAGAGTAGCATGGGTTACCCAGGCGGGCCTCAGTGCAATTGCAAGTGTCTTTCTAACAAGGAGGTAGAGGGAGAGAGCTGGCTACAGCAGAGCAGAAGGTGACGTGACCTTGGAAGCAAAAGGCTGGAGTGATATGAGAGGGGCCCTAAGCCAAGGCATGCAGGCTAACTACAAGTGGGGCAAGGTAAGGAAAGGGAGGCTCTCTGGAAGCCTTCAGAAGGAACCAGCCCTGCTAACACCTTGATCTCAGACATTTGGCCTTCTGAATTACAACAGAATAACGTGTGTTATGTTTGGCCACTAGGCTGGTAGGGATTTGTTATGGCAGCCACAGGAAATGGACACAGGGCTACCTATGTGCAGGCGGCCGTGGGAGGCAGAGGAGAGTCCTGAGCAGGGCACTACACTGAGATTCATGATTTAGGGAGCTCACTGTGAGTGACGGAGCAGACAGGGAGAGGCTGGGAGCAGGGGTATCTGAGAGCAGACAGGGGAGAGGTGATGAGGGGTGATGAGGGGCAGATGGTGTCTGCCCACAAGGCAGACAGCAGGTTCTCGAATGGTGGGACCAGCCGGGGCCCCTGACTGTGGGGTGAGCTGCCCTGGGTGTGCTGCAAAGAGCACTCATAGAGGCTGGGCAGGAACGTTGTGGGGGGGCTGCTAGTTGGCCACAGGGAAGGGAGGACCAGCCAGCTTGGCCACTCTATCTTCTGGAGTCACCCCTTGGCCGATGGTGCCCCCACCCCACCCAGGGCAGGCTGGCTCAGTTCCCTTTGGAATTCTTGGCTCAGGCAGACAGCCCAATCTTGGCAGTGATAAGGGCTCTGGGTCAGTGCGGGTTTGACCCCAGACGGAGAGCTGGAAGGACATGCTATCAGCCAGCAGGGAAACTGGGAGCCGAGCTTATCAAGGGACACACGAGGCCCTGATCGCCCTGGCAGTCTTGGTGGGAATATCAACCTCTGGCTGTTCTTGGCTACCTCCGCCCTCCATGCCCTCAACCACGGTGTGGGGCCCTCTGACTGGCTCCCCAACCCTTCTCTGCCAAAGCCCTCTGCCCCTGCACCACTGGAGGACAGACCACAGCTGTGCTCTCCAGGAGCATGGGCCCTGGACTCGGCTCTGGCCCTGCCTCCATGGCTGCATGCATGACCCTGGCAGGCACCGCCTCTCTGCTGGCCTTTGTTTCTTCACAGCCCCTCACCCAGGGTGCCCGCAAGGATCAGAACAGGAGATGGACACTCATACCCTGCAGCATGCCGGGCACCCAGAGGACAGTCTATGACAGGCGCTGCTATTTCTGTTGTTGCTCAGATCACAATTTTGGGTTGTGTCCCTTGGGGCAGTTTACTTGACTTCTGTGAGCCTCAGTTTTCCCATCTGTAAAGTGGAGATTAAGCAAGTCCCTGCTTCACGGGGTTGTGTGGAGGATGAAGTGAGGCCCTGAGTCTCAAGGGTCCAGTCCTGCCTTGGATGAAAGGGTCTTCTCATTTGCATTTAAAAGCTCAGAGGTCTACTCTCCGGGGTGGGCTCCTGGGCCCACATGCCAGCTCCATCCGGGCTTCAATCCTTGGCATGTGTGGCTCTGAATCTGACCAGTCAGATTCTTAACTAGACCATGAGCAATTGCAGGTGGCCGAGGGTGGCAGGGGGTGGGAGATGCTCTATCTCACTTTGTGCCCTTAGCACTGGGTGCAGGGGTGGGAGTAGGATGCCCCCAAGGAACAATTAATGCCTAGAAACAATGTCAGGCATGAAAACAGGCCAGTAGTGGGTGCTCAATGAATGTTAGCTATTGTTAAGTGCTTATTGAATGAAGAAGTTCCCTTAAGGACTCAGCTGAAAAGGCGGCTTATTAACCCAGGACTCAAACAGGTAACGGCAAATACAAAGGGATATACAAGACTAAACCCAGGAGTGGCAACCACCTTCTAGCTGAACCACATCCCTGTATTTTTTTCTTTTTTAAGCTTTGTGAACTGAGTAGGCTTTGCACTCCAGCTGCCTCCTGAATAAGAGATTGTGCAAGGATATGGTAGGTGGGCGTTTTGCCCATCAGGACTGGAAGCGGAAGTTTCCAGGTGTGCACTTGGAGGGTGGATTTGAGGGACCGGGTCCAGGGCCTGAGGCCACAGTTCAATGCAGGAGCAACAGGCTTGCTTCAGATGGACAGTGGTGAGGGAGCAGAGGGCCCCAGATCCAAGTCTATGGAGGGACACTCCACCCCTGGGAATGGGGGTGGTAGCTACAAGGACCAGAGGGAATATGCAGGGGTCTCACTAGGCAGTTTTGTCCCCACAACTCCAGAACCTGGAAACCTTGTTGGTGTGTCTGCAGCATCCACACAAGCTTTTCTTGAGTCTGACTTATGTCCTGTTGGGAGACGGCAGAGCATGTTTGTGTCCTTTCGCTCATGTGAGCTTCAGGCAACTCTGGACGGCAAGTAGGAAGCCCGGTGGATAGATCAACTCTCTATGAGATGAGCAAACCGAGGCCTGAGATGGGGAGGAACTTGCTCAGGATACAAGGTGAGTGCCGGCAGAGCTGAGACCAGGGCTATGCCACTGATTTTCCATAACGTCATCACCATAAACCCCAAAAAATCTCATTTCTACACCCCCAGTATTCATCATGATTCCTGGCATGTGGTGGGAATTGGATGAATGTTTGCAAATGAATGAATGAACAAATGAACAAACAGATGAATGAAAGGGTCAGTTCCACAGACCAGCATCCTGGAAGGCAAAGCCATGGTCTGTGGGAAGAGAAAGGAAAGCAACATTTATTGAGCAACTTCTATGTGCCAGGTATCCTCTGAGCATTCTTTCATTTGCTCCTCTCAGCAGTGAAAGCCCAGACCAGTAAGCTGCTTCTCCCCACAGGGAGCTTCCTCGGCGCCACTCAGGTCTTTGGTGTGGTTTCCCTTAAGATCCTGCATTGGCTTTGTCACCAGCGAATTTATCCAAATCTCATTCTGATTCTGCGCATCTTTTCTGCCTGGTGCCCTCAGGAGGGGGAATCCTGTTGTCCTCACTTGCATCTCCCGCACTCTGAACATCCGAGAGTCTGCAAGCTTTTAAGATCTATGGCCTCCTTGATTTTGCTTTCTTCTCTTTCCTCTTATGAGTCAGTGCCACAACCCCCTCGTTTACAGTCTCATCCTCTGGTCCACATCTTAGGGGTACCCAGAGCCCTCTTTCCAAAGCATAGATCTGCTGAAGGTACCCTTACCCTTGCTTCTAACTCTTTCACCTTTCCTAAAATATACAGTATCATGCCCAAACTCAGCCACCTTCAAGGCCCCACCTTTCTGACTCCACTGGCCTCTTTCCCCACCGACTTACACACCCCCACGGTAAGAGCTGATGCATAGTAGGTGCTCAATAAATGCTGAACTGAGCTGAGTTTCTCATTTAACCCCACAACAGCCCCATCAAGTGGCAGCATTGGTGACATGGTTATTTGAGTGCTATCCTGGAGGGGTTCGTTGAACACTTACGACTCCTTAGTGGCAGTCAGGCTTCAAACATAAGACTCCTAATTGTAAGGACAATGTAGCTAGGAAAAAGGGCTCGCGAGTTCCAAAGTCAGGTGGCCACTCCTCAGGCCCCAGCTGTGCGGTCCTTGCCAAGTCCTCTGAGAATTTTAATATGCTCCTTTTAAAATGGAGCTAATAAGTTCTCCCTTTGGGGGCCGTTGGGAGGATTAAGCACGAGGGTGTTTACAAAGTGCTCATGAAGAGTGCCTAGAACAGAAACCAGCACCATCTAAACAGCAGCTCCTTAAATCATTCCCATCAGTAGCCTCCCCTCCCGGTGCCCCCATCCTGTGCACCAACGGCTAGGGCTATTACCTGTCTGTGGCTCCCTGGGGGGCTGTGACTTCTGTCCCACTCCACACCTGGAGCTTCAGGGGTTTCTCTTCCTGTTGCCTGGGTTCTCGGCTTTGGGTCCTGGACAGCTGAGAGGCGTTGGACCTCACAGAAGTTTTGTGGGAGTTGCGGTTGGCAAGCCTGCAGCAGAAGAGCTGTTGGTACCCGGTGCGGAAGTCTCTGTTCAGCGCAGCATACAGGATGGGGTTCAGGGCTGAGTTGGCATAGCCCAGCCACAGAACGATGGCTTCTAACACCTCATTGATGGCATCATCCCCTCTCAGCCCACGGTACACAAATGCGGTGAAGTAGGGAAACCAGCAGATGATGAAGGCCCCCATGACGGCGGCCAGTGTCACTGTGGCTTTGTGCTCCCTGATGGTGGCTGCCTTCCAGGAGCTAATGTGATTGATCCTCTTGGCCTGGTCCCGGGCGACCTTGAAGATACGGTAGTAGGTGATGCACATGATCAGTAGTGGTAGGTAGAAGGTGACCAGCCCATCCACCAGCCCGTACACTTCATTGACCTGGACTTTGCACTTAGAGGTGGTATGATTGCCCTTGCTGGTCTCGTTCCTGCTGTTCCACCCCAGGTGGATAGACAGGAAGGACAGGGTAATGGAGATGACCCAAATTAAGACCAGAGAGATGGCGACCCGAACTGGGGTGACCAGCACAGGGTACCGCAGTGGGTCCATGACAGCGCAGTACCGGTCGAGGCTGATCATGAAGAGGTTGAGAATGGAGGCTGTGCAAAGCATCACATCCAGGCTGGTGTAGATATTGCAGAAGACCTTGCCAAAGCTCCACTTGCAGGACAGCTGGTAGATGGCAGAGAAGGGCAGCACCAGGAGGCCGAGGAGCAGGTCAGTGACAGCCAACGACACGATGAAGCAATTGGTCAGGTTGCGGAGCCGGCGGTTCAAGCCCACGGCCAGACAGACGACCACGTTGCCAGCAATGGTGATGAGGATGAGGACCGCAAGGACCACGGTGATGGTGATCTTGCAGGCAGTAGAGTCCAGGCAAAAGGAAGAGGCTGTGCCATTGGGTGCCATGCTGGGACCCTATGGCTCGGTCCCCTGACCAGGGCCCCTGGCTGCTGCTTCTCCACTCCCAATGTGACAATTACGCCAACCACTGGATTCCAGGCTCCCAACAGAGCCAAAATGTGTCCAATTTTTTTTTTTTTTTTTTTTGGCCAGGGGGTGGGGAAGGCTTCAATGACTGACTCTGGGCTGCTTTTCTAGAAATAAATTAAGCAACACCTTCTAAGGTGTTGAGAATGAATATGAATGAAGAATAGAGAAAAGCAAAGCCTTGAAGCCAGGTTCATGTATCAAACTCCAGTCCTCAGATGATCCCCTGAAGAGCTAGCTTCCTCCCGGGACTGGGGTAGGTCTCCGCTCCCCAGGTTTTGCATAGAATCCGAGGCACTGTCTGGCGGTGGCTTTGGTGTCATGCAGGATGGGTCACGTGGAGACACAGCTGTATCCCTCTCCATAGCTGGTGCCTGCTCCCATCTGCGTGATGGAGTCAAGTATTGGGGATCTCCCTCTCTGCAGTCAGTGGAGGGCAGGAGCTAAAAAGGCAAAGGTTGGATGTTAAGCACCTTGAAACCAGATAGAAAGCATGACCCGATTCAAGATGTATCCTTCTACTAGATCTCAACCTCTTAGCAAGACCCCAGGAAGTATGGGGCCAGTCTGGATACCTCTCTTTGGGAGGGACTCGGGCAATCAGGATACATAATGGGGAGGCAGAAGGGAGGCAGGATGCAAGGGGTTGGATACTGAGACTTGTGAGAAGAGTTGGAAAAGCTGGAAGTGCTTGTACTGAGAAAAGAAGGATCTAGACACAGACTTTCAGCTCCACTAGAAGAGGGCCTGCATCTGTTTGCTCCTGGTGCCTGGCCCCACAGACAGACATTAAGCGTCTGATGAATAAAGGATAAAATGAATGAATGAATAAACAAATGTAACGAATCTACTCCTCTGAAGTGCTGAGAACAGTATCTGGTGCTGCTGTTGGGCAAAATGTCATCATACTCTAAGGTGGTGGCCGACAAACTTTTTCAGAAAAGGGTCAGGTAATAAACACGTTCTGCCCAGCAGCCTGTGACGGCTCGGCTCTGCCTTTGCAGTGAGAATGCAGCTATGCAGATGACGTGCAGACAGAAGAGCGTGGCTGCACTCCAACAAAACTTCAGTAATGAACACTGAAATTTAAATTTCATATCATTTTCACGTGTCACAAAAATCTCCTTTTGATCTTTTTCCAAAATTTAAAAATGTAAAAAACATTCTTAGCCACGGGCTGTACAAAGCCAGGCAGAGGGCCAGATTTAGTCTGCAGTTCGTCACCTGTCATCCACGCCACCCCTGCTCTGAACACATCTCTAAATCTTACTGGTCTTACTTGGCAGAACACGTGATCCCACATCCAGGTCAGCAGGGACAGAACTCACTCAATCCTTCTAATGGTTGCATAACAGTCTGTGGGGAGGCTCACCATGAATAGGTTTATCCTATCTTCCCCATATCACCCTCTCACGGGCATTTGGGTGGTTTCTCCTTCCTCCCTTCCTCCCTTTGCACTATTGAAGTAGTGCAAACACTACTTCAATAAAGTAACTGCATGTGCAATGCCTCTTGGTTAAATAAGAGCCCCTGGTCACCAGATAATCTCCAAGGCGCCCTCCCAGTGGTGGCTGTATATGATTCCAGCTGGCGAGAAACAAGCGGAGGCCCTGCTCCACGCCCCGGTCCTTCTCTACCAGCTTCTCCTGGTTTTTCAGAGAGCAGGCAATCTCCTGAGCTCTGAGAGTGTGCAGAAATCGAGTTGACGGCGGAACCTCCTCTCAGAAGCAAGCTAATCTCCATAAAACATAAATTAAGCCTCTCCCAGGCTCCTGCCTGGAGCGGTTTGCAACCTGAATACGAGAAGCATCATTTAATCATAACGATTGTGTTCGTGCAGGGATCAGGGTTCCCGATCACCTTCTGCCACCCTCCCTGGCTCAGCCACCAGTACTGGCAGCTGAACCTCCGGGTATTATTTTTAGCAGATCTTTTCATTATATAAATAGCCCAAACAGCATGGGTCTCACTGCCACACTTAATTAACTTTGGAGGGGGTAGCAATCAGGGTATTTTTTTGAGAATCCCTATTTCTCATCAAAATTTTTTCTGACTTACCCCAATAGCCGGGTATAGGTATTTTGGCATCAGGCTGACATTTGAGTTATGTTTGGATGAGGGGTCTTCAAATCTGAGTGAACCAGCCTCTCCTATAATTAGAAAATTCTTTCCTTCTCTCCCCTCCCACCCCTCCTTCTCTTCCTCAGTCCTTTTCAACACACATTTCTCTGAAAACCCAGAATGTGTCAGATGCTTCTCCAGGTGCTGGGAGGACAATGATGACCAAAACAGCTGTGAGTCCTTTCTTCATGGAGTTTTCAAAGAAGAACCACTTCTGCTGCATTCCTATTTAAAGCCCAGCTCCCGTAAATTCTGGTCACCTTTTTCGAGGGCAGGTGATTTTGTACAGCGCTCTGTCTCCCTCCCATCCTCTCCTGTCCCATGTGGGCAGAAGGATTGCCTTAGAGGGCCATGTCATCCCCTTATGGAGCAACCTTCAATGGCTTCTCTTTGCCTGTGAGGAAGAATCATGTCATCCTTGTCACCATCATTGTCACCATCATAGCTAACAAAAAATAGTCTCTCAAACTGTCCTTTCAAACTTCTCAAGTGATGACAGGCTTATTCCAGTAAGCCAAGTACCCCTGAGGTGTACAGAAAGGGCCAAAAATCAGGGCCACCACACACCTGAGCCCCTGCACCAGGCAGTGACTGCTGCTGACCATTTGGTATGTGGGGGCCTCCTGCGTTTCTCATGCCTCTGCATGCACATGGACACACCCCGGGCACTGTCCATACACAGCATACACGCTACTGAGCAACTGCTTCTCCTTCACTTCTTTTAACATTTCCAATATATAATGGATGGCCCTCTAGGTCGCTTAGATCTAAGCCATCCTTCAGGGAGCCCAGCCCACGGCAGTGCAACTGCTGTCATGAGGATATGTGCACAAGGATGTCCACTGGCAGATGTGCAATGGCAAGAATGGAAAACAATCTGAGCTGCCATCTGCAGGGGGAAGAAGTTTCAACGAATCACGGCACAACTGTCCTGCAGGATCGTCCTGGGCAAAGCGACACCACACATAGTAAATAAAATATTACTGAATCCTCACAACCCCACGAGTGAGGAAAATCATTGTCTCTGTTTAACGGTTGAGGAGACTGAGGCTCAAAGAGGCCAGGTGATGTCATGCCCCTAGAGAGTGGCAGAGCCTGGATTCGAATTCAGCTCAAACTCCTTTGGCCTGTATTTAATGCCCATTCTTCGATCAGACTTCAACCTGTCTTTCCAACAGGGTCTCACCCAGCACACCAGCATCTGCCTGTTAATTTCACAGACTCTCGGGCAACCGAGCATGTTCCCAGATGCAGCATGCCTTCTCCCTCCTGTCTCTGCGTTTGCGTCCCCTATGTCTGGTGCTTCACTCTTCCTTGTATTTACTTCAACCACTCTCCTTTCAAGGCCCAGCTCAGGTACCTGTCTCCTTGAGTCCTCCTAGATGCCTAAAAGCAGGAGTAACCTCTCTGCACTTTGTACCGAGTTAGATTGTACAGCACCTGCTGCCTTGTAGCGTTGATCTGGCTCTGCGGTATTTAATTCTGGAAAGTGCCAGGCCCATTCTGATTCTGTGCCTTTGCACATGCTGTTTTCACTGCCTGGAAGGCCTTTCCTTACCTAGAGAGCTCTTACCCTTTTGTCAAGCCCTGGCCTCCTCTGTCACCTCCTCCAGGAAGTCTTCCAGAGGTAACTTCTCCATCCTCTCTCACTTCTACCTCCCTCGTACTCACCTCAGGCAGAGGCTTGTGCTTTCTGAGGTGGACAGAAAGGGGGTGTTTTTTTAATCCCATTGGGCAGAGTGTTGAGTTTTCAAGGCCTTGGGAGCACTCTCTTCTTAGTGGAGTCCTTGGTGATTCACCATGAGAATGTGTCTTCCCAGGAATTGAGTTGTGGTGAAACACAAAATACCACTCTTCTCTTCTATCCTTCCACCTGGTGGTGAAGAGGACCAGGGCTTGGAGGGTGAAGCTCTCCACAGAAAGAGGTAGAACTTGGCAGACTGCCCCAGGGGTTCAGGTCTGCCTGATGCCACAGCCTCCCTCTCACTACCCACAACCCATGAAACCCCAGAAGAAATGCCGCTGGTGTGCACTCAGTTTGAAAACCAGAGGGACGAGGCCATCTAGAAAAGCAACCAAGCTGGGGACTGGGATGTGCTCCCCCTCCAAATTTGCCAAATCAAGTCCAATACTTTCTTTTCCCTTTTCAGCGGGAAGTGAAACCCCTTTTGTGGTTTAAGTACTTAAACCCCAGACACAGCCCTGGCAATTGCACCCAAGCGGCAATTGCACCCAAGCGGCCAGCAATTTGGGGGAATCAGTTAAGGCCTGATTGGCCTTCTCACTCAGCCTGAAAGATAAATCTGATTTTCCAGGCAATAATGTACAACGGGAAAAGAAAATGGCACCCATGCAGCGACCACTGTGCCTGACGCCCCTGCTGGGCGAGCATCACGGCAACCCTGTGAAACAGGTGGTTTGATCCTTACTCTACAGAACGGACACCATGAGGAGTGAAGGGGAGCCCCTGCGCTGAGAGCAAGGACTTGGACATTGGACAGATCTGGGTTCCAATTCCAGCGCTGTTGCTGAAATAGCTTTGTGACCCTGGGCACGTGACTTCCAACTCTCTGAGCCTGTTTTCTCATTTGTAAAATAGTGATGCTACTACCTTCTCCTTCACTTGATGGCTGTGAAAGGAAGACAGTAAAGGGATGGAAAACCCTTAGTGCCTGGTACGTGGTAGGTTCTTCCCAATAACATTTTTGTCATTGGCTGAAGCTGCATGGCCAGCAAACAGCATTCATGAGCATGACACATACCAAGCGGCTTACAGGTGAAGACGCTGTGCTGAGGACTGGGCTACAGCAGTGAGCACAGTAGACACATCTGGAGCGCCCAGCACAGGGGTGGGAGGAGACACAATCCGGGACCTACGGTGGAGCTGCTTATTGATGGCAGCTGTGCTAAGGGTTATCTAAAAGGAAATAGCACCGCCAGAATGTATCATGGTGTCGGTATGGAAGGCTTCCCCAAGGAAGCGACATTCGAGTTGAGATCAGTACAGATGGGAATGAGGTAACTGAGTGAACATGGGACAAGCAGATTCCAGAGAGAAAACTGCTGTGAACGTTTGGAGGAGAAAGATGGTGGGTTGTATCCCAAGAGCCCTGAGACGCCTCCGGCAGGTGGAGGGGAAGTTCGAGCAGAGGGTGATGTGATTGGAAGGTGGGAAAAGGGGCACACAGTCCCTGACCTCCTGCTGCGTATCAGGATTCGGCGGTGTGGCAGCTGGGGGTGGGCTGGAGCAGGTGGCTGCCCGGCACCGCCCAGTTCCTCATTCTCATGAGCTATTCATTCTCAGAACTTTTCCCCTGTAATCGACCACTTCAAATGTTCCAGGTGCCTGTTGAGGGTATTGGAAAGTGGCTCCAGCATCAGTCCCCAAGGAGCCGCTCAAAACGGGCTGGGAGGGGTTATTTTGGGGTTGCAAGGAAGTAGAGAGTTATTTTAGTGTTGCAAGGAAGACAAGCCTCTCCAAGCCTAGAGTGGCTGCCCCCATACGAGCTGCTGACCAACCTGGCTTCGGTCCAGATGGTCAGAGCTGAAATGATCCCTGGCCTTCCCAGGGAGCCCTTTCTTTCCACTTAACATGGCAGGACAGCTTCATTTAAGAAATGCTGGTCAATATATCGAAAAGATATCTGAGCTTTTCGAGCATTATCCACAGTAGCTAAGATATGGAATCAACCTACATGTCCATCAGTGAATGACTGCATAAAGAAAAGGCAACAGGGCGCAGTGATTCACACCTGTAGTTCCAGCATTTTAGGAGGCTGAGGTGGGGAGGTGGGAGGATTGGCCAGGAATTTGAGACCAGCCTGGGTAACGTAGGGAGACCCTGTATCTACAAAAAGTTTAAAAATTAGCTGGGCATGGTGGTGCACGCCTGTAGTGCAGGCTACTCGGGAGGCCTAGGCGGGAAGATGACTTGAGCCCAGGGGTTCAAGGCTGCAGTGAGCCGAGATCATGCCACTGCACTCCAGCCTGGGCAACTGAGTGAGAACCTGAAAACAAAACAAAACAAAACAAAAAACAAAGAAAGAAAAAAAGAAAAGAAAAGACGGAAAAAAGAAACAGAAGCAGTGGTATACAGACACACACACACACAAAATGGAATGCCATTCAGCTATAAAAAAGAATGAAATCCTGTCTTTTGCAGTATTTGACTTTCTGTGTCTGCCTTGTTTTAGTTAAAATAATATCCTCCAGCGCAACTGGAGTCAAATATTGCATGTTCTCACTCAGAAGATGGTAAAAAATGTGTACACATGGACTTAGCACATAGAATGCTACACAATGGAGCCTCTGAATGGTGAGGAGGTGGGTGATAAGAAATTACTTAATAAGTACAATATACATTACTTGGGTGATGGAGATGATAAGTTTTGACTTGACCAGTATGCAATCTACATATGTTACGTAATTGCACTTGTACTCCATAAATTTATATGAATTAAAAAAAAAAACCTGGGAAAAAAAGTGTTGATGACCCATTATGTGCTAGGAGTTCGGGCTCCTTCTTGCCTTTGCCCAGGAGCCCAAGGCAAGCTCTGGGGCAGGGGCTGGGGATACGTGTGAACAGGTGTGGTAGTCCCAATCCTCTAGAAGTTCAGATACAGCAAGAAATGGCTAATAAGAGCTGTGGGTGGAGGCCACACAGGCGTGGGAACTGGGACACTGGAGCTTTGGCTCTGAGGGCAGTAGCAGGCAACAGCTCCGTGTGTGCGCAAGTGCGGGCGCGGATGTGTGTGGGCCAGAGTGTGTACTCCAGCACACACACATGCATTTGTGGAAGGAAGCATTTTCTTGGGTCTGGAAACCCCATTAATGTTAAAATCACTCAGACTACTGACCTGGTAGTTGCACTTCTAGGAATCTGTCCTGTGATTCCCAAAGCACTGCTTGTGTTGGCAAAGTCTGGAAAGTGTAAACGTACACATGACAGAATGCGGTGAAGCTGTACAAAAGACTTAGCTGGGCTGATGGGAGGGCCTCCAAAAGTGTGCCGATACTGAGTGTGATATGCACAAGGGGAACACATGTGTGCATACCCACGCATCTACATGTTAATGTCGGTCAAGGACTGGCTCAGGCGGGCAGCAGTGAAAGGGTAGGGATGGCTGCCTCCAGGGAGGAAATGGGAGCTGGGAAAGAATGGGAGAAAGGCTTCTTTTCCACCATGTATCTCTTGGGACCTTTTCAATCTTTTCACCTTGTATATGTATCACCTACTCAAAACCTAATAGACATATAGTTTGACTGGTGGAGAATAGAAGGAGAAGGGTATGCTGAGCAGAGGGAACAACATGCAAAGGAATGGAAGCTGGAGGACTAGCTCATGCTTAGGACTGGGACAGGGCCATACGGTTGAGATGGGCTCCAGGCTAGGATTGGGCGAGGGTTGATGCTTGGTCCACTCAGTCCAGACGCCCCCTTATAAAAAGTCCTCTACTTCCAAGCTCATAGCCCTCAGGGCTCATCCTCTCCTCTCAATCATTGCACAGGTTTTGCAGTCCAACTGTCCTGGTCTTTGAGCACGCCGTGGCTTTCTAATTCCCCTCTTGTTGTTAGGGTAAAAATAGCAACGCCTGCTATGTCCTGTGTGATTGGCCCCCACCAACCTCTCCAGCTAGTTCTCAAGAGGAAAGTGTAGCTGGGGATGGAGTGCTTGGGATTTTGGACTTAGTTCTGAAGGTAATAAGGAGTCACTGAAGGTTCAATCCTCAGCCCTAAGATCTCCCAGGGAACTGGCAGCAGATATGGGACCCCATATCTCTAGATCTCAGCCAGTTAACAACCTATGAAAATACTACTACAAATTGGCATATAAGGAATGCTTACTTCATGACAGGCCTGGCTTTATCTCATTTAATCTTCACCACAACAATGTGAGGAAAGAGATTTTTCTTTTTCCCATTTACAAACACAGACACTGAGGCTCAGCAAAATTAAGGAAATTGTCCAAAGTTTCAAAAACAGTAAGTGGCAAAATCAGGACTTGAACCCAGGTCTGTCAGCCTCCAGAGTCCCTGTTCTCGGCCTCCACATATCTGGCTTTGTCGGTAGAGAAAGGGCTTGGGCTTTTAAAAGAGATGGTGTTATTGCAGTTGTATCAACAGCACAAGACACTTCCTCCCTTGTGGTAACATCCACACGTCTTTCATCTTTGTGGTTGCAGGTGTCTAACTCCTTCCTGGCAGGACATTTGGTCAGAGTCCACAGGCAGGAAAAGACTCCTGGTTGAGGCTGTTCATTGGAAAGAAAGTCTGGAGCCTCCCAGGAGCTCTGGTCCTGCCCCTTTCTTTCCTCTGAGTCAGGAGGGGTGCAAAGGCAGAGCTTGTTCTTGCTTCTGTCTTCAAGCACGTCTTGTCCCAAGCTCTGCAGCCCCCAGCGGGACTCCTCTGCACAGGCTGAAAAGTGAATGGATCTGAATGTTGTCTGGAATTTGGAATTGGGGGCGGGTTCTGTAACTGGTGGTGTTGGCACAGACGGGGAAGAGTCTCACTACCCCCGAGACGTGTATCCTCCAGCTCAGCGCTAGATGGCAGGGTCAGAGCAGACACTTGATGATGATGAGTGTCATCCCCTAGGCATCATAGTGAGGGAGAGGGGGACCTGGACTTGACGCAAAGACCCTGGCCACTTCCATTTCCCGAGCACCTGCCACGTGCTGGGCACCTGACAGATGATAATAATAGTATCTGGATAGCAGAGGTTTTCATGTTCCCATCTGATAGATGGTAAAACTGAGGTTTGGAAAGCTCACTTGTCTGGGCCCACATAGCCACAGTAAAGACGCAGGCAGGGCTTTGAACATCCATATCCCCCGGCCCACCCTCCCGCAGAAGGCATGAAACCAGCCTGGGCACTGATTTGTGTGACCAGTTCTTGTGTGATGTTTCCTTATCAGTGACAGACTCACACCATTTGCTCGGCCTCTGCCAACAGCAGATATGGGAACCTGAAGCTGCATCCAATGACAAAATTCCTTAGTTTTTGTTTGGGAAAGTCTTTATTTCTCTTTCACATTAAAAAAAGAAAACTGAGGTGGCCGGGTGTGGTGGTTCACGTCTGTAATCCTAGCACTTTAGGAGGCTGAGGCAGGTGGATCACCTGAGGTCAGGAGTTCGAGACCAGCCTGGCCAACATGGCAAAACTCTGTCTCTACTAAATACAAAAATTAGCCAGGCATGGTGGCGGGCATCTGTAATCCGAGCTACTCGGGAGGCGGAGGCAAGAGAATGGCTTAAACCCAAGAGGGCAGAGGTTGCAGTGAGCAGAGATCACGGGCCACTGCACTCCAGCCCGGGCGACACAGTGAGACTCCATCAAACAAATAAATAAACAAACAAACAAAAAACAACCGAGGTGAAATTCAGATAACATACAATGTACCATGTTAAATTGTGCAGTGTTGGGGAGCATTCAGTACCTTCACCATGTTGTGCAACCACCACCTCTCTCTGGTTCCAAAACATTTTCATCACCCCAGAAGCAAGCCTTGCTCCGGTTATCAGTCGCTCCCGCTTCCTCCCTTTCCCTAGCCCGTGGCAGCCGCCAACCTGCTTTCTGTCTCTGTAGACTTGTCTATTCTGCATATTGTGGGCACAAAGTGCATATAAATCATGAGGTGAGGGGCTGGAAAAGGACCCCTGATTCTTTTTTCTAACCTGCGTCTCCCCAGCCTCCAAACACCTGGTTGCTCAGGTTATACACTTAGGCATTCTTCTTCTTTTTTTTTTTTTTTTTGAGGCGGAGTCTCTCTCTGTCGCCCAGGCTGGAGTGCAGTGGCGCGATCTCGGCTCACTGCAAGCTCCGCCTCCCGGGCTCACGCCATTCTCCTGCCTCAGTCTCCTTAGTAGCTGGGACTACAAGCGCCCGCCACCACGCCCGGCTAATTTTTTGTATTTTTAGTAGAGACGGGGTTTCACCGTGTTAGCCAGGATGGTCTCCATCTCCTGACCTCGTGATCCACCCGCCTCAGCCTCCCAAAGTGCTGGGATTACAGGTGTGAGCCACCGCGCCCGGCCGGCATTCTTCTTGATTCCCATCTCTCCTTCACCTCTGACTTCCAACCCATCAGCAAACCCTGTGGTTTCTGCCTGTGAAATGCGCTCATGCACAGACACACACACACACACACACCCCTACTCTCCTTTGCAGCTGGCCCCATCCTAGTCCTAGTTCGAGCCATCGCCCTCTCTTGCCTGAAGTTTTGAGACAGGTCCTCACCAGCCTCCCTGCTGCTGGCGCTTGAATCACGAGCACCTGCCTGCTTCTGCCTCGCCAGTTCTGTCCTGTTCCGCACTCTTACCGCCGGCTCAGAAGGCCCCTTGTGATCGGCATCCCCGGCAACCTGTTCCATCTCCTCTTTTACCACCTGAGGCCTCAGTGGGTGCACACTGGCTCCCCTAACCTTGCTCTTATTCCTCGGATACTACACACCTGCTCCTCCCCAGAGCTTGGTCTGTGACCTGCTGATGACCTGGACATTCCCGTCTTGGTACACACATCAGCTCTGCAGAGGGGCCTCCTGGACCCCTCCAAGGCAGCTCAATTCACCCTCTTTAACATCCCCCCCATGTGGCCCTCCTAGCATTTCGTGTGTTTCTCTATTGGTTCACTATT
Organism: Theropithecus gelada; assembly: GCF_003255815.1. Lineage (NCBI taxonomy): Eukaryota > Metazoa > Chordata > Mammalia > Primates > Cercopithecidae > Theropithecus > Theropithecus gelada. The sequence goes on along the minus strand of NC_037673.1, from coordinate 171,895,790 downwards.
TGTCTCTCCCTACCGGAATGAGAGCTTGGCGAGGGTCAGGATCCAGGATCCAGGATCCACTCCGCCTTGCTCCCTAACAGGCACTTAATGGGGAATCCACTAATACTCAATTGGCTAAATGCATTTGAAAATAACCGTCATAACAATGCAATATCCCATTTATTGGGCACTTTGAAAGTATCAAGTAATGTATGAAATATTTTAAATACATTATCCCATTTAAGCTCTTCAACAACCCTATTATGTGGGTACCACTATCCATCTCTATTTTATAGATAAGAAAATTAAGGTTTATGATGTTTTGTGACTTGGCCAAAGTCCTCCATCCGCAGTGGGCTGGCGAGTGTGGCAAAGGCCTGGGGAGGGAGTTTTCAGGGCAGGGGTGAGATGGGATAGCTGAATAGTCTGCCTTGGTTCTTGGGGAGGTAAGATGTGGATCGCCAATGTTTTCAGGGAAGCCCACATCCCTGCCACCCAGGGGCAAAACTGCTCAGGGGCAGCAGCTGGGGTGGGAAGAATGTTGGGCTGGGAATACGGATCCTGAGTTTGTGTCTCTGGTGTGACTCTGACTTGCTATGTTACCTCAAGCAAGTTTCATACCCTCAGTTTCCTCAGCAGAAAAATGTGGAGATGGGCTTAGAATATTTCAAAGGTCTCTTCCAGCAACTGTATGTGTGTATGTGGAGGGGAGAAGACAAGGAATCGTGAACCCTCCATAGTGAAATAGAGCTCTGGGTGGAAATAAAACACAGTGCTCCTCGTGTTCAGGAACCTCTTCTGTAGCACCCCAGAGAGGCAGTCATCCTGGCTGTCCTTGCACACCTCCATCGATGGGGGGCTTACTATCTTACAAAGTGTTTGCCAATGAGCCACAGCTATTTAAGGACATTTACAGAGCTCTACACCCTCTTTCTTTGGGAGGTCATACCTCACTGCATAACAAATACATTGCAATGTATGCGCTTTGCAAAGAAAATATAATTTGTATATGGCTATTTGACTTAGGCAGCTGACTTTGACCAGCTGGCATAGTGTTACATTTGCAGATGTTCAACTGGACATTTAATACTGGCAATTTTATCGTTTTCTTTTTGTATTTTATACCTGGCACTTTGGGTGTATGTGTGTGTGTTTGCAAACTTTTTTGTGCGTCTCTGAAAAGCTTTGAGGTTCAGAGAAGAAGTCCAAGTTCCTTTTTCCAGGCTTGCTGTCACCACCATCATCACCATCACCTCCACCGCTGGTAGCAGCTGTGGCCACATGAGCTGGATACCAGCGCTGCCGCTGACGAAACGTCTCTCCCTCCCTCTCTGTTCTCTCCCCCAACCCCCTTCCTTGCAGGTTTTGCCCTTCTGCCAAGGTACAACTTTCTCTTACAGGCAGAAGTCCTGCAACCAGCTGGGTCACCTTAAAGATAGCAGCAGCACACAGATAACCCTTGCCAGGAACATTTATACCCGTTGATTATCTTACGCAACCTCCGCTCTGCTGAGGAAAACCAAGCCCATGCAGTGCCCCACAAAGCCTTGGGCAATCCATCTGGCTCCAGGGAACTTTCTAATATGGGTCCCCAACTTTTCTTTTCCTCACTCAGAGGCTTCTGTGCACAGAACTATCCTCCAGTTCCCCAAAGCACGGCCCCATCCCCACGCAGCACTCTCAGCGGACATTAGACATCTGGTTATACATTCTTGGCATCATTGTATACACTTAGCATACCTTGTCCTTAACCCCATGTGTGCCATTCTTTCTTTCTCTGTTGGCCCCTACCAGGTGAGTGTAAGTGCCACAGGGCAGGCCCCATGTCTGTTTGCCCACCACTGCATTCAAATGGTAAGCATTGCTACAGGCCCAAATCTGGACACGGCCTGGCAAAGCAAATCAAGAACCAGCCCAGGCAGCTGTCTGCCTGGAAGAGATTGTTGTCATCCTCATGTGGCCAGTCTTTGGACAACAATGAGGGTGGGGATTAGGCTTAATCATGTAGACTCTCCACGGGTCTCTGGTGGGCTCAAGGGTCTTGAGGGTTCTGCTCCAGGCAGGTGGTTGCATTTGCAGCCTGGCTGTGGCAGTGCTCTCAGGCACACTGCTGGCCCAAGGGGAAGTTGTGGGATTTCTGAATGATCTATTAGTAGGACCGAGGACAGGAAATAGCCTAGTGGTCACTGTGAGTGGAAGAGTCCCTGTCCAGCATTTCTGATGGATGGCCAGGTTGCCTCTCCTTGATTACCTCCAAAGATGGGGAGGTCATTTCCTTCAAACAACATGTGTCTCTCCTAGTTTTCAAATTTTTGGACAGCAAAGATGGAATCAATGGCCACAGGCTGAATTCAGTCTACTGAGGAGTGCTGTTGGGTTCAAACAATGTTTATCAATTTTTTTTGAGAGGCAACCTTTAAAAATCAGGAGATTTCATGTAAGAAGTCTAGGTTTCCAGTTACTTTTTAAAAAAATAATAATTTTGTTTGAGGCAAGGTCTCACTATGTTGCCCAGGCTGGTCTTGGACTGCTGGGCTCAAGAGATCCTTTTGCTTTGGCCTCCCGAGTAGCTGGGACTACAGGCCTGGCTCCAATTACTCTTGAAACAGCCCTGGCCCTCATTCCCACCTGTCCCCTTTGGATTGGAGCCTGGTGCTAGGAGCCTGTTTGGCCAGACACAAGCCCACAGGGAGTGACGCGGAGCAGAGCAGTGACACCACCTGCCTGGCCTCGGAAGCATCAGAGTTTGTCACCCCGAGGGAGCTGCTCCTGTGGTTAGTGAATCTGGGCTCCTTGGAAAAGCGGCATCAAGTTACAGAAGTATCGGGTCTCCCTGGTTCTGCTCAGTCCATGAACGGTGAGGGCAAGATTCCTCTAGTGGAGCTCTAGTGCTTTTTGAAAGCATTAAAAGGGACATTGCTTGGATCCTGATGTGAACAGAATCATGGTACAAAGGCATCTTGAGGCAATCAGGGAAACTTGAACGCGAATCAGGCATTGGGTTATGTTAAGGAATTGTGTTCGTTCTGTCGTTCTGCTAGCTGCAGCAATGGGGAGGTGCCGTGCGCTCGCCAGTTAGAAATAAACCCAAACACTGAAGCTAGGCACGGTGGCCCACGCCTATAATCCCAGCACTCTGGGAGGCCAAGGTGTGTGGATCACTTGAGGTCAGGAGTTTGAGACCAGCCTGGCCAACACAGTGAAACCCCATCTCTACTAAAACTACAAGAATTAGCCGGGCGTGGTGGTGGGTGCCTGTAATTCCAGCTACTCAGGAGGCTGAGGCAAGAGAATCACCTGAACCTGGCAGGCAGAGTGTGCAGTGAGCTGAGATGATTGCACCACTGCACTCCAGCCGCACTCCAGCCTGGGCGACAGAGCGAGACTGTCTGGAAAAAAAAAAAAAAAAAAGAAATTCTTACAAGCACAGTGCTATGATGCCTTGGATTTTCTTTAAAATATTCACATGAACAAACAAAAAATATTATGTGGTGGCAGGGATGAAAGACAACTGGCAAAATGCTGAAAATAGTGAGACTGGGAAAGGGCGATGTAGGGTTCATCATTCTCTCCTCTCTACTGCTGTGTCTCTTTGGAATCTCAAAAACAAATGCATTCAACAAAGCACGGGCCAGGCGCTGTGGCTCATGCCTGTAATCCAGCACTTTGGAAGGCCGAGGCGGGAGGATGGCCTGAGCCCGCGAGGTGGAGGCTGCATCGAGTTTTGATTGTGCCACTGCACTCCAGCCTGAGCTGGAGGAGACCCTACCTTACAAAACAAAACAAAAACCAAAGCAGGGACCTCCTGGGGAACTGTGCAATCGGCTCTTTGTGGACATTGTTGCACTTTGCTCCCTGATTCTGCACTGAGTGAGTCCTGCCCTCAACATTCCTTCCATGCTGGGGAGCTCCCCTCTCCCCTGCTTCTCCCACCTTCTTTCTGGATTTGGACAACTCTGCCCTGACCTTGCTGCCCTTCCCTAGGAGTCTTTGAGTGCCCGTCACCCTCGCTCTGCTTCTGGGAGCACGCGGTTCTTCCTGGACAGCTGGCAGAATGGCTGGCGTCCTCCTCACTGACCACCCCGGGCCCTTCCTCCTAGCCGGCCCCTCACCGCGACTCCCATCTCAGTCTCCAGCACCTCATGAAAAAAGGCATTGTTCACAGCAGCTGCAGTGAGTTCTAGTCCAGCTCTGCTGCTACCAGTTAGTCAATTTTGGCCAGATGACTTTGCTTTGAGCCCCAATTTCCCTTCTTGTAAAATGGGGCTAATAACCCAGCCTCACAAGGGAGTTAACAGGTGTGTGGGGTCAAGATCAAGACCCTTCTGGAGCCAACTTCCTGAGTGACATTCCCCTGTGCCCCTACCCTGCGAGCAATGGCTGGCAGCGGGGGTCTCTGCCTCAGACTTCTCAACTGGAGGAAGGAAATCCCTGCAGTTCGCCACTGTCTGACTGCTGTGCAGTCAGTGGGCAAATGTGTGTCAAGCCCCAGCACTCAATTCTTTGTTCACACACCGTGAGCGTGAATACTGCACATGCGTGATGCACAAGCCCACAGCACAGTGCTTGGCCCACACTGGCACCTACCTCCCTCCAGCTTCCCAGGTGCCTGTGTCCCAGCCATCCTTCCCCTTCCAGAACCTCATTCCCACACAGTCCCAGCCCTGGGGCACCAAACCATGGCTTTTCAGCTCCTGGCCTAGGTGGCCCACTTTCTAGGGATGCTCACTCTGCCCAATTACAAATATTTGAAACAACTGTAGATATGACCATATTCTCGACAATGGGCAATATTGGGAATGACCTATATGTTCAAAACTAGAATAATGGTTAAATTATGTCATAACGAAATTACTATAGCTATTACTATCATTTCTTAGAAACTATGAAATAATGAGGGGAAATGCTTATATTTAAGTCAAAAAAATAGCAGGATTCAAATTGTAAGGAGACAATGATTATAACTATGAACTCCTAATCTGTCAACTTCCAGGAGATGTGGGGGGACAGCAAAAAAAAATTTATGCCTACTAGGACAGACTGGATGGTATTAGTGGTTTTATTTTGGATGGTCATACTGGTTATTCTGTTTTCTTTGCACGTTTCTTTTTCTTTTCTTTTCTTTTCTTCTTTCTTTTTTTTTTTTTTTTTTTTTTGAGATGGAGTTTTGCTCTTGTCACCCAGGCTGGAGTGCAGTGGCGCAGTCTTGGCTCACTGCAACCTCTGCCTCCAAGGTTCAAGCGATTCTCCTGCCTCAGCCTCCCGAGTAGCTGGGATTACAGGCACCTGCCACCACACCTGGCTAATTTTTGTATTTTTAGTACAGATGAGGTTTCACCACATTGGCCAGGCTGGTCTTGAACTCCTGATCTCAGGTGATCTGCCTACCTCGGCCTCCCAAAGTGCTGGAATTACAGACATGAACCACCTCGCTCGGCCCGCACATTTCTTTATTCAAAGTTTTCTACGTTGAGAGTGAAGTCTACAGTGACTAAAAAACAACATGTAAGGTGCAAAATAGTATGTATAATATATTCCCCTTTGGGCCAAAAATAAGACTATACATTACATATATATATATGCCTTTACTTGAAAAAAGAAAATCTGGGAGAATAAACCACAACAAATTAACAAAAGAGACCTCTTTTTTTGAGCAGGGACTGGGCAGATGGCGGCCAGGGTGCAATGAGGCCTTTTGTTGTGCACCTTGTATATTGTACTTTTGAACCACATGAAGGTCTTATCTACTCAAAAAGTGAAAAGAAGAAACACAACTATCTAATCAGTCTTTAGAAGAGGCAGCAGGGTCCCGAATGAGCTCTGTGGATATTTGTTAAAGGTGCTACTTCAAAAAAAGGGATCTGGAGCCTGGGTGCAGTGGCTCATGTCTGTAATCCCAGCGCTTTGGGAGGCAAGGCGGGTGGATTGCTTGAGCCCAGGAGTTCAAGACCAGCCTGAGCAATATGGTGAAACCTCGTCTCTACAAAAAATAATAATAATAATACAAAAAATTAGCAGGGTGAGGTGGTGCATGTCTGTAGTCCCAGCAACTTGGGAGGCTGAGGTGAGGAGGATCCCCTGAGCTGGAGAGGTTGAGGCTGCCGTGAGCTGAGATTGCACCACTGCACCCCAGCCTCGGTGACAGAGTGAGACTCTATCTCAAAAAACAAAAAAAGGAATCTCTGCCTTAGTGCAAGGGTCATGTCAACTGGGGTCTCTGTTGAGGACTTGACTGAACTCGCCAACCTGTACTGTGACTGAGAGGGGCTGGGGGTAGCAGGGCTTCCAGACAGCCAAATGAGGCCCCAGATCCCACCTCCACAAAGCCTTCTCTGAGACTGATGCTTCGAGGAACACAGTTTGGGGGCTGCAGGGCAAGGAACTCCTACTGGCCCAGCCTCTAGGTAGCAGGGCAGAGACAGGGATGAGGCTGGTCCTGGGGTCCCAGATCCCAGGGCCTCAGGGCTCAGGCAGGCAGGTGAAACATGGCAGGCTGCACCCACAGTGGGGGTGTAGCGCCCAGCTGGAGGGGCAGCCACTTCGCAGCTGTGGCCACTATGGGCTCAGTGCCATCAGAGCTGCACATTCTCCAGAAGCTGGAAATCCGGATGTTAAGTAAAATCTTCTGGGTTTGAAATAAAATGTCCTAACTTTTCAATGAAATCTCATTTAAAACTGTTGGCTCATTTTTTTTTTCCTAAACAAAAATATCTTGTGGTCTCTGCAAAAGTCCTCTGCCAGCTGCCATCTATGATCTTGGTGTGTTCCTGGTGTTCTTGGAGAGCTAGGTCAGTTTCCAGGATTTCCTTCTTCCTTTTCTAACCAATCTTTCCTATTTTATAATTGCTTTGAGAGCTTGGCCTCCGTTGACATCACATTCACTGGTCAATAGTTTGGGGGAATCTGCCTTCCGCCTGTTTGACAGTCAGACTGACAGGCACCCAGATCTGGCCCTGGGAGTGCGGTAAGGTGTTCAGAACTTTCTAGCTCTAGCAACGGGCTTTCTTAGGGCAGCGAGTGTTCTGTGCCTGGAAGCAACAGTCAGTGTTCCTGTAGCCAGGACCCCTGCTCTGGGTTCTAACAGTCCTCTGATGCCAAGCAGGGATGCCCCTCCTGCCCACTGCAGCCTCAGTTTCCCCTCCCATCTTGCCATCACACCCTCTGTGCTTGAGGCATCCAGGGCCTCTCACTGTTTAACTCTCTTTAATTCTCACCCTTCTGCGCTTGTGCATATCCAGATCCCTGGGTCTGGACCTCCCTCTCCCGCTGCCTCTACTCCCCCTCTCCAGCCACCTGGAAAATGCCATGCTCAAATGCCAGCTCCCGCAGCTCCTGTGCCTCCTCGGTCGTAGCAGGAACCCCAGGAGGCTGGCATCAGCTGTTCCCATGTCATTCATTACTTAGATTCCTTCCTTTCCTTCAACCCATAGCCCCTTCAGATGATTTCACCTCTCAGCTTTGAAGCTGTCCCTTCCTCTCCAGCTGCAGAATACTGGCCTTCATCCCTACACAAGATGAAGAGAAAGAGCCAGGGCATCCTGATTAGGTTCCTGGCCTCCTGCTCTCTCCTCAGCCCCACCCTCCTCCGCACTGTCTGGAGAAAAGGCATTTTAGAAAATGCAAACCGGATCGCCTCTATCCTCAGCTGAAAATCCTTTTGTGCAGGCTGTGTGCGGTGGCTCATGCCTGTAATCCCAGCACGTTAAGAGGCCATGGCAAGAGGATCTCTTGAGCCCAGGAGTTTGAGACCAGCCTGGGCAACACAGCGAGCCCCCGCCTCTATGAAGAAAAAAATAAAGCAGCCATGCATGGTGGGGCTCTCCTGTAGCCTCAGCTACTTGGGAGGCTAAGGTGGGAGGATGGCTTGAGCCCAGGAGGTCAAGGCTGCAGTGAGCCGTGATTTCACCACTGCACTCCAGTTTGGGTGACAGGAAAAAAAAAAAAAAAATCCTTCTGTGGCTCCCACTGCCTACAGGACAAAATCGAAACACCTCAGCTTGACACTGAGGACTTTTCAAGGTCTGTGCCCTTGATTCCTCTATGACCTGCCCCCACTGCCCTGGGGTCTCAGGTCAAGCCTAATCATTCTGAATGCTCTGAACAGCCCTGGACGTTTTACCGCTGTTTCCTTGTGCACGCCCTTTCTACACCTGGAATACCCAGACGCTCTGTGTCTACCTGCTGCATTCCCATGCACCTGTCTGTCTTCCCCACGATGCTGGAATCTTTTCTCAGGTGTCAGACGTATCCATTGCTGAATCTTCAGTGCACTGCCCAGGACTGACTGAGCACAAGCAGGGCCCCAGGAAGCATTTGGTGAGTGAGCGAATGAGTGAATGAGTGGCCCTCATGTTCACAGAGGCTTTGGCTGTTAGATCATTCTCCCAGGAAAAACGGGCAATTCTAGAGCCCAAAGTGGCCAAAGTGTCCAGTCCTTGCTGGAGCTGGAGGTGTTTGCAATCCTTCCTCCTGTTATTGGAGGTTGGGTGCCAGGTCAAAGCTGCCACAAGCTCTTGCAGACTGTCCCCAAGGGGCTGGCAATAACCAGCCGAGCTGCCTGCTCCAGTCCATGACCAACTTGGCTCCAGCCACGCTTCTCTCACAGCAATAGCGCCAGGCCCGCACCCTCCTGGCAGTGCCGTCACACAGCATCAGATAAGGGCAGAGCTGGAAAGGCCCTTTGCAATCAGCCAGTTCCACTTCCTCTGGTTTTCAAATGGGGCAGCTGAGGCTCAGAGTGGGGAGGTGGTTTGCCCAGGGTCACACAGTGAGTCAAAGGTGTAGTCACACCTGGAGTTCTTCAAGATCTTATCAAACAGGAAAATACGATCAAAGGAAACTTGAAGTGCGCTAGAGGGGGGCTGAAGAAGTGTCCTTGAGACTGGGAGGACAAGGAGGGCCTCTCTGAGGCTGATCCTTGAGCTGCTGTGCAAAGGGCAAGCTGGGCAGAGGAACCGGCGAGTACAAAGGGCTGGTGGGGAATGAGCTGGCCCTTTTGAGGCTTTGGCCAGAGCTGAGTGAGGAGAAAGGCAGACAGGGCACGGGCAGGGCCTGATGGAGGGCACCTGATAGACTTCTATGGAGATTGTCTTTCAGTCCAAGTAAGGAATGACTCAATGAAGTTTAAATGGTGACTCTGATCTGAATAGACAGTTTTCCAAAGAAGATACACAAATGGCCAACAAGCACACCGAAGGATGCTCAAATTCATTGGCCCTCAGGGAAATGTAAACCAAAACCAGAATGATACCACTTCACACCCACAAGGATGGCTAGAATCCAAAAGACCTGAGAAGCTTTGGAAAGGACTGGGACCTCCATGCACTGCTGGTGGGAATGTAAGAGGGTGCCACCTCTTTGGAAACAGTTTGGCAATTCCTCAAACAGGCACCAAGTCAAAGCTTCATTACCGTGTGACCTAGCCTTTGTACTCCTAGGCATATATTCCAGAAAAAAGAAAATATATGTCTTCCCAAAAGCCTCTATGCAAATGTTCACAGCAACGTTATTCATTATAGCCCCAAAGCAGAAACAACCCAAATGCCCATCAACTGGTGAATGAAGAAAATGTGGTCTATCCATACCGTGGAACATTATTTAGCCATAACAAGGCATGAAGTGCCGATACATGCAACAACATGGATGAACTGTAACAACATGCCAGGTGTAAGAAATTGGTCACAAAACCTATTGTGTGATTCAATTTTTGTGAAATGTCCAGAATCTGGAACAGGCGAATCTACAGAGAGGGAAAGTAGACCTGTGGCTGCTGAGCCTTGAGTGGGAGTGGGGAGTGGATAGAGGGTGAGTGCTAATGAGGACAGGTTTCTTTTGGAAATAGCGAAAGTGGTCTGAAATCAGGTAGTGGTGACGGCTGCACAACTCTGTGTGAATATCCTAAAAATTATGGACTTGTCACTTGAATTGGTGACTTTTATAGTATATGAATTATATCTCTATAACGCTCTTATGTTAAAAAAGACCACCCTTGTTGCTTGAGGTCAGTGGAGGCAGAAGGGAAGCAGGGAGGCCAGGTGACCAATAGAGCAACCTCAGGCTCAAAGGACCAGTGCTTTGAAGGCACTTGGTGAACACCTGTGGGTACCTGAACCAGCTGATCCCTGGTCAGGAATGCTCTTCTCTTCCAACCCAGGGTTTCTTAACCTCCGCACTATTGACATTTGGGACAGGATAATTTTTGGTGATGAGGGCTGTCCCGTGTATTGTGGGAAGTTTAGCAGCATCTCTGGCATCTACCCACTAGACGCCAGCACTCCCCCTCCCCAAGTTGTGACAATCAAAAATAGCTCCAGACGTTGACAAATGTCTTCCAAGGGGCAAAAACGTCCCCACTTGAGAACCATCGTTCCAACCTCCCTGGCTCACCTGGTGAATTCCTACTTATTCTTCCTGATCTATTTCAAATATCATCCTCTCTGGGCAGCCTTCACCTGCATCCCCTGAGGCCTCACAGTTTCCTAAACACCCCTGTCAAAGCCCTGAGGACCCTGCTTACACACCACTCTCCCCACACCCCACTGTCTGTAAGCTCCGTGTAGCAATGGCTTTTTTTTTTTTTTTTTTTTGAGACAGAGTCTCACTCTGTCGCCCAGACTGGAGTACAGTGGCACAATCTTGGCTCACTGCAACCTCTGCCTCCCGAGTTCAAGCGATTCTCCTGCCTCAGCCACCCGAGTAGCTGGGACTGCAAGCACCTGCCACCACGCCCGGCTAATTTTTGTGTATTTTTATTGCAGACGGGGTTTTACCATGTTAGCCAGGCTGGTCTTGAACTCCTGAACTTGTGATCCTCCTGCCTTGACCTCCCAAAGTGCTGAGATTACAGGTGTGAGCCACTGTGTCCAGCCTGCAATGACATCTTATATATGCCTGGGTTCCCAGTATCTGGCACAAACCCTTACACTTTGGAGGTCATTGTTGTGCCATTTCTTCACCTCTACAGTGCAGGGACACATTGCTTTTTACAGCATCTCTGTGATCCCTGCTTAAATGTTGGTTGATTGAATCTGTCAACCCTTCCTGACCCTGATTAGGAGTGTAGGCTGTGGATTTAGATGGCCAGTGTTCGAATTCTGTTAGACATTGAGCAAGTGGCTGAACGCATGTTACTCTTAGTTTCCAGTCTGAAAGTGAGACCCATAGGGTTGTCATGAGAACATAGTAAGAATACAACAAATAACAGATATTATTGATATTAATAATTTTGCATTTCTTCTAAGGGGCCTGCCAGGCCTCGACATAGTTGCCCCTATTACTGACAAGCCTTCATGTGCCAGCTGCATCCTGGGTGCTGGCAAGGAGAAGAGAGGTTACATCGTCCCCATCTTTAAGGAGTCCTGGGGGAGGAACATACCTGTAAACTGTGGGGTCCTAAAAGATCTGGTTTGAATGGAATCTTGCAGGAAGAGTAGGATGGGGTTGCTAAGCAAAGGAGGGCATTGCAGGCAAGAGAAATTCCAACTGGGAAGTTTGGAGGTGGGCAAGAACACAGTTCATTCTGCCAGCTGGATGTGGATTGTTGTAGGTGGACCAGCAGAGGGTGGGTGGGTGGGGTAGCTGGAGGCGAGAAGGCTGGCCAGAGACTAGACCATCATGAGCCATGTATGCCAGTCTGAGGACTTTGGTCTTGATCCATTTGGTAATGAGGAGTCTTGGAATATTTCTGAGCAGGGGAGCAGTAGCCTCAGCTCTGTATTACCAAATTGACAATAGGATAAAAGGATGTATCAGAATTGGAAGGGACAAGATAGGAGACAAGAAGATGGTGAAAATTTCAACCTGGAAAACACTACTTGAACCCTTTTAGAGACAATTCAGTCTTTATTGTAGGCCTGAGACAGGGCACCCTCAGATACAGTGCACCCTTACTGAACCATAAGTTACCTTTTTTTCAATCAGGCACCCTCCTCCCTGCTCTCAGAACTCGAAGCCAGGTAGTCCACTAATTATTAAAGAACATGCTCATTGCATAAAATCTGGAAAGTCAAGAAAAAGTAGTCAGGGAACACATCTCCCACAACCCCACCATCCATGAGCAAACACTGTTAACACTCTTTAGCCTATTTCCTTCCAGTCTTTTTTCTAAGCTCTTGCCACATTTTTGGGACCCTGCCATCTGCATGCCGATGCAAAACATGTTTCCATTTACTAAAAACTCTCAACTTTTGGTGGTCACATGTGCGTCCCATAATTTTATTGATTCCCTACTGTTGGACATTTAGGCACTTTCTGATTGTTGATGAATATCTCTGCACATGAAAGAGGCTTTGTTCATATCTCCATGCTTTCATTTGGATGTACTCCTCTTCTTTAAAACATTTTTTGGCAAAGGAACCTCCCTAGCCTGCTGGGACACCCTTTTCCCCATCATCAGGGATTTCTTCCTCAAGTCTGAATTAAATCTTTGGGATTGGAACTTAATCCTGTTTCCCTTACTATGGGGTGTTGGCGGAGAGGGACCACAGCTGGTCTTGTTTTTCCCATGGAATGTCGCCTGGGAGGGTCAGCAGTTAATCATCAGCCTAGAATGGAGAGTGGGATGTGCCTGTGAGCTCAGGAGAATTAGCCTAGACTGAGATAAATAAAGACAAGGTTAACCAGGACAAGGTGATGGAGGAAGCAAAGAAATTGGTGGACTGGGGTGAGTCAGTCTGACATCGGCATCCTATGTAGTACTGAGTAGTGACCTTCCTTCCTTCCAGACCCTGAGAGAAATCTCTTGGAAAGAGTACCCCAACCCTGCTGCCAGCCTTCAGGCTCACGTTCTCCAGTGCTTTGTAGCAGCCCTTCCTATGACACATGGAACAAGAAGCCAGTGCTGATCGCGCACGTGCCATGTGCCAGGCCCTGTGCTATGCCACAACTTATACAGTCATATTTTGGGGCCAGCACGATACAACCAGAAGCACCCTGGAGGCGGGCAGACCTGGTTCCAGTCTCTGCACAGGCATTTCCTACCGATGTGACCACATGGCAATCATTTACCTCTGAGAACCTCAGTTTCCTCATCTGTAAATTGGGATTTGATGGCACCAGTTTCCCAGGATTGCTGTGGTGACTCTAACCAATGCCATACTTGTAATGCACCAAGTACCCAGCCTGCAAGGAGCAGGTTCTCGAGATAAGTTATTTTCTCATGATATTGAATTCTCCTTATATCCCAGCTCAGATATAAGGAGAAAATGCCACCATCCAGACCCAGAGATGTCAAAAAATGTAATCTATCCAATTGCCTTGGATAACCTCCAGGGACAGGAAACTCATTAGTAGGGAGGAATTTATAACTTCCTTTTATAAATAAGGAAACTGAGGTGCTGAGAGATTATGCCAGGAGTCTTCACAGGACAAAAACTGCCATCTGAGAGACGTCATGTCTAGAGGAGCATCAGCCTCAGGATAGGTGTGGAGTGGAGGCTGAAGCTTCTGGGCCCCCCACATTCCCTAGGCCCTGCCCTGCTTCAAGTCCAGCTTGGTCACCACCCAGCTTCACCGACTTACCCTCTCTGGCAAAGGACAAAAAGGGGACCTAGAACGTAGAAATGACTTCCCAAGAGGCAACCACCTCCAGGACTGGGCCCACCTGAGCTAGGGCATGACAGCTGCCACTGGGGGCCACCACAGCACACAGGCACTTTCCTGCCCCACCTCGTTCACCTCACAACACCTCATGGACGGGGTGGGGGGATTAGCATGGCCCTCAGGAGGAAACTGAGGCTCTCAAGCTCAAGGTCAATGCGCAAACTGGGATTCCTATCAAAAGAGGCCACTTGCTCCGCTCATCCCACAGGAGAATCCACGTCCAGATGTCCCCAGCAAGGACTCCCACCCGCTGAGCGCTGCCTGTCGTGGCTCCAGTCAACGGTCGTCGGGCAGCAAGCCGCAGCCCAGCAGGACGAAGGCAGGTCGTTCTCGTTCCCTGAGACATAGAAGCCCCCTCCCCACCAGCCCTCGCCCTCCGCTGGCTTCCCTTTAGCAGAAAGTTGCTCCATGCTCCGACAGACACATCGCCGCGAGAAAATGCCACCACCCAGACCCAGGGACAAAACGGGGACTGTTTCGGCGCAAGTGGACTTTCCAAATCCACCCCTCGCGGGCAAAGAGGACATAAAGCCGAACCGCGTCCCGAGCACCGCCGCGGACTGGGACTGCATCCCGAGCTCTCAACGCCCCCTTGGGGAAGGCACAACCCCGGCGGTCACAGAGAAGGAAACTGAGGCTCACAGGCCAAGCGGAGGCACCTGCCCAAGGTCAGGCACAGCCAGGGAGCGGTGGGGCCGGGTCTCGAACCCGGGTTCGGGGCCACGACCGCCGCCGGGGATCCCGGAGCAGCCCCTCAGGCGGCTCCGCCAGCCCACGACGGGTCCCCAAGCCCGCCCGGGACCCCACCCCGCGCCGAGGCCCCGCGGGGAGGCGGCGGCCGCGTTACCTGGTGCTGCTGCCGCGGGCGTTGGCTCCGCACCCGGTTCGCCTCGGTCCCGCGCCCGCGCCGGCTGCGCTCCGGGCAGGGATGGAGCGGGCGGCGCGCGCACGGCCTGCGCCCCGCGCCTCGCACCCACTTCCTCGTCTCCGCCCCCAACTCGCTCCTCCTTGCTCTCAACGCTCCTTCCCTTCCTTCCCTCTCCAAGTCTCTCTCTCTCTCATTCTCTCTCTCTCTCTCTCTCTCTCAGCGCGCACACACCCACATTTTCTCCCCCAGTCTCCCTCTCCCACGGTCTCACCCACTTTCTATTTTCCGTTCTCCTTCACCCTCCCTCCTCATCTCGCCGACTCTGACACTTGCCCCTTCCTCTTCCTTTCTGACACACTGCCCCCTCTTTCTCTCCCTTTTCTCCCTGGCTCTTTCCCTCTCCCCGCCCCGCTGATTGCGAGCCCGCCCTTGACCGGACAACCGCCTGTTCCTGAGCCCCATGGTTCACCTGCGCAGATACTGGCTGAGTGGCCACAGCTGGAGACCTGCCCCGGGTGGGCGCTGGACCCAGGGGGTCAGGTGGCAGCCCTCACGTTGGGCGCCCAGGGCCCAGCTAGAGTCAGGCTAGAAGGGGGAAATAACTAGTTTTGAGGAAAAGCTTGAATAATTCTGGAATCTGAAATCTAGAAACACAAATGCAGAAATTAATTAGTTCAGGGGTTATTAATTACCAAAAAAAAAAAAAATCAGGAAACTTCAAAAACCCTAGAGTGGCTTTGTTTTGGTTGAAAGAAGGGATGAAGAGAGAGAGAAGTAAGGAAGTGGACTTTGGGAAAAGGGGTTTTGGGGTAAGGAGAATAATGCCCGCCTTCCAGATGAGAAAACGAAGGCTCAGATGGGAAAACCCGTCTCCTGAATATCAAGATATCAAGGCCACTGTGCTAACCACACAGATTTCCGTGGAGGGAGCCTGGGTGGGCAGGATGGTAAGAGATTTTCGCCAGGCCTGGACAGCAGCCCAGTGCCGGGGAGGCAGGCGGTCAGCTGGGCTGACCGGGTTTGCTTGGGGAGCCTGGTGTGTGGAGGGGGATTTCCGTGGAAGCTTGGCAAAGGATGGTGAAAGCGAGGAGGGTTCAGCTAGCATGCATTTCAGACACATGCCACTGCTGATTGATGCACCGCCTCAAGCCATTCTGTCACCACGGACCAGCCCTGTGCCAGGGGCTGCGAGGCAGAGGACGAGGGGCCATGGTCCCCTAGGTCTCAGTTCACAGTTTCTGGGGAGGCTATTGCTGCACTATGCATCCAAGTCATTGTCATCTTGGAATGACAAGAGCCTCCAAACTGGTCTTCTGGACGCCTCTCTTGCTCACCTGCCATTCACAAAGCAGCTCAGATAATCTCTGAAAAGTGTAAATCAGATCGTGCCTGTCTACTTCCCTGCTTCCAGACCTCCCGTGACTTCTTGCTATAGTTCAAGTAAAATCCAAGTTTCTTGTCACTGCTAAGAGGCCTCACCCTACGTGGTTTGCTAGAACCGCCTCTCGGATCTCATCTCTCACCACTCTTTACCTCTCTCTCTGCACCTCAACCACAGTGGCTTCTTCCCCTTTCCTGGACTAGGCCAAGCAGACCATACCACAGGCCATTTGCACAGGTTGTTTTTTCTGCCGGGAAAGCTCCCCTCTGTTCCTGTAGCTGCTCGAGCATCACCTCCTCAGTGAGCCCACCCCTAACCAACTTATCTAAAGGAGTCACCTTCTTGCCTATAGTGTTTTTCACAGCAGCCCCTTTTATTGTAATTAACATATTTATCACTGCCTAAAATTAATTTGTTTTTCTTTTTTCCTTTTTTTTTTTTTTTTTTTTTTTTTG